>NC_079521.1:9912972-10271722 GCF_003711565.1 Takifugu flavidus
TCTTTACTTGTATTTCACTTATATTATCATTATAGTCCTTTATTGCATTTCATGGGTGAATATTACAGGGGCCCAGCGAGGGTCTGATCTTATGATCCGTTACCTCCCGCAGTGCCTGCCCTGCCTGAAGTCCGAGCAGCCCCGGACCGGCCACAGGGACTCCCTACAGTACACAAATGACGGCTTCCAGAACGAGGCCGAACAGAACCGAGGAAGCTCTCGGCGCTGGAACAACGCTCCCCCCAGACGGAGCACCTTCCCTCTGTCGCGAGGCCGCATCATCCCAATGGAGCGGCGCAGCCGCCTCTGTTCCTCTTGTGGCGTCTACTCCAACCACGTCCCCAAGGGGAGCCCTTTGACGAGGAGGGGCATCGGGGACGGAGACGAGTACAGCGCCAGGTTGAGCCGAGCCAAGCAGAGGAGGAAGGAGGGTCAGAAGACGGTGTGGTTCAAGGAGAGCAAGGACTCCTCCGACATCGAGGTGGAGATTATCCCAGACACTGTAGGCCGGGTGGAGGAGGAGACTGAGGAGGAGCTGGAGGTGGAGATGGAAGCAGTTGTGAGAGACCCAGCAGCACCGCTGAAGGAGTCCGATGGAGGTCAGGAGAACGAGAACACCGAGCAAAGAGAGGAGCAGGGCGATGGAAATGCTGTCTCGGAGAAGGAGAGTCAGGAGGAGGCCTGAGGAGGTGGGAGAGCACACACCAACCTGTTTGGAGAGTTCTCAGGGGTTCTTCTGAAGCTCCTCTGGACTGGACCATGAACAGATCTGTGAACCCCAGAAGGGTTTTCTACTGTGAGTACGCAAAGTTCAAACAAACACCTCATCTCCACGGTCGCCTCCGGGGCCAGCAGTTGGAAGTTTTGGTTCATTTATGGAAAATCAGCCCCAACCAAAGCTGCCTCAAGGGGTTCCCATTTACCTGCAGCGCTGTTCCAGCTGGACGGTTCTGGTGAGTTCGGAGGACAGTGACTGCAGGGAGGCGATCCAAATCTGGACTTTAGCACTTCAACGCACCCAACAAACCTCTTATATTTGACTTCAAGGAGCCCTTCAAATGGATTAAAAGTGTTCAATGTTTCTATTACATCACGTTAAAAAAACATTTTTTTCCCTCTTTTTTTGGCTAATTAATACCAAGGACTGAATTATTGGATGTGAAATCTCTCCTAGAAGCTCTTTGTAGCATCTGCTTTGTAAAAAGTGCCTTCAAATGTTCTCGGGGAACTCCAGCCTTTCCTTTTCTTGGACTCCCTGTTGCCCAAGTTCATTTACGTTTCGCCTCATTTGTCGCTGACGGAGACAAACTGATAAATTTGCACCATCGGCAAAATTATTCTGAAAAAAATTTGGGGCCTTTAATCTTTCTGAAGGTTATTCCGGATGTTGGAAAATTGAAGCTGATTAGTTAAGAACAAAGATTTTATTCTTAACTAATGAGGCAACTCTTTAATAACGAGGTTTTTGTGCGTTTGGGCCACAACAAACAGGTTTACCGGATCAGAAAGACCCACGAGCGAATCGTAGCGCTGATGGTTTTGATGGTTCCATTCAGCTCAAGTTCTGTACAAACTACTAAACTGAACACTGTGCTTGTTTTATATGACAAATATGTGAAGATAAACATTCTCTACTGAATACTAAACAGCTGAGATCATTGTGTATTCAGTGATATTACTTTTTTATATTGAAATGGGTTTAAGAGAGAATAATAAAGGTTTGATGGATCCGACTGGGATTTTGTTTTTCAGTAAATGAGATACTTTTAATTGTCTAACGGGGAGGAGGCATGATTAAACATAACACTGGAACCAGATTTTAATGTTTATTCAGGCAAAGTCACATTCAGTTCATCCCAAACTCTGTAAATAACATTTGTCTCATTATTAGGAGTGTTTAAAACAAAGTCTTGATTTAAAAAAAACAAAAAAAACTTCACCTGTATGTTTAAAAAATTGTAACGGCGAGCCCATCTGCTCATCATAAACACCCATCACACATCAAATATTCATTTCCAATAGGGTAAAAATTGTCCCGATCAGTGCATCTAGACTATGCAAAAACCTATTGGTGGATATCGGTTTGATTGCTAAGCAACAGAAAACGCGTGCAGCATTTTATTATTTTTAAATTCCTAAAACTTTCAGGCCGTCGACCTGATGCGTCTCCAGAGGTGCAGGCCCAGCTCACTTGGCCTTGGCGAATCCCACCCTGTTGTTGTCCCTGTCGAAGACGGTGTAGTACTGACCAATAAAGACGTCTCCAAGGATCCACAGGGGGCCGGCGGGGGCGGGAATGTCCAGCGCCATGAAACCGCTCAGACAAATGGTCTTTCCGGCCTGAGAGACCTGTTTGATTGGAGGGAGACGGAGTCAGAAACGGAGCGGTGACGAGAAAGAGAAAAACAAAGCCTGAACCCAAACAAAGCTGCAGTGTTTCCTTCTGAATGACGCCACAGCCAGCCCATTGTTGCTGCGGCAGCGGGCAGTGTCGCCCCCTGCTGGTTAAGGCGCCTCATACCTTCAGGACGTACTGGTCTCCGCTCAGGCTGAAGGGCTTCCCGCCGATGTTGAAGGTGATGACGGGAAGTGATGGGATCTTGTCACAGCTCACCATGTACTGAAACCCAAACACAACTTCTGCCTTTAAACATCAACTAAACACAAAATAGTAGCTCACTACCTGCTGTCTTCTCATCTATGAACTAGGGTAATTTCTTTAGGTAAAAACAGGCTCATAGTACGAGTCTGACATCTAACCTCTCCCTGGATGAGCGGCATGGCTCCGATGGCCTTCTGCAGGGCCTTGACCTCCTCCGAGGGGCCGGTGAGCAGAGACGTTCCAGTGTCAACGATGGCCTCGCAGCCGCTCTTGCACAGACTCAGCTGGCTGCCCACAGACATCCTGATACACACACAGAATATGATCATCTGTCATGAAATGACAATCTTTTGCAAAGCGTAGGAATACACACCCATCCATATGGATCTGCCAGTAGGCCTGACGGGTCACGTTGACGTAGTCAAAGTCGCCGGTGTAATATTTAGGGTCAGTACCTCCCAGAAGCAGCTCACCGCCAGGCTGAGTGTCTGGGTTCCTGAAGATGAAACAGGAAGACTTTTCCAATAAGGTCCCTTGAAAAAAACCTTAACTCTTTGCATTAAAATTTCAATAAAGACCAGTTGATCAAACATTGGTTTCAGGAAAGACAGGTCGTAAAAGAGGCAAGATCGGTGTGAACATAAGGAAGCTAACTTCAGGCCACGTGTGTTTCCAGCACTCTAATGAATACTTTTAGGTTGTTGCTCTGGGACCTCACCTGTTCAGGTAGAAGGAGAAGACATTCTTCTCCACCTTCTTCTGGCTCATGATGTTGTCAAAGACGGGAGTGACCCCGTCCACAGAGATGCGAGGGTACGCCATTCCGAGGATGCCGTCAAACTTGGCTGCAATAAACGCGATACCGGGCTGCTTGATGGCTTCTCCAAAAAGCTGCTTCTCCACAGCCAAGTCACCGAGCTAGACAACAGATTGAGAAAGGTCAACATCTACTGCCACCCGACCCTGCAATCATAAAAACGACTTTTCCCACCGTTTGACCAAGACGTCCATGCATACACAGCATTCCATCTAAGCAGAGCTAATCCTCAGAGCCAGACTGGCAGTCATAAATCCTGCTCCAGCCACTGTCAGCTGGATTTAACACATGTAGGGATATTTGTTGTATTTATGTCTATATATTTAGGTTATATTTATATTTAGGTTAAAAACAGACCGGACCCCAGCAAAACGGCCACCTTAAGGCATTCACTCCCACATTGCAAAGCATTCATTTTATTTTACGTATCTGATCATTTTTCAGGACTGAAACACCAACAGTTGGTTCAGCCAACTGCACTAATGCAAAGCAAACTCACTGTGCACGTGTCCTGGCTGAGGTAGCCCGACAAGCTGCCACTTCCATACCGGATGGCGAAGGCGGTTCCATTCTTCACATATGAGCTGGACTTGGCAGAGTTGTATTTGTGGTGCAACACTGTGGGAAAAGAGAATGTGGGCTTATAAAAACCTCCATTTGTTTCAAAACGCACCGTTGTCATGGGCAGCTCTTACAGCAGGCGATGTCCAGGAGGGAGCAGTGGACAGAGGGCACCCACAGGTTGGAGGAGCCTGTGTCGAACACCACAGTGAAGGGCTGAGGAGGCGTACCCAGGCCGATCTCACCATAATACTGAGCCTGGTCAACACCCGAAATAACAATGAGCACAGAAACATTTAACACCCACTCACTGGATTTCACTAGAAATGTTATTTTCAGGAGAAAACCACTCCCCCTGAGCGGCTGTTAAGAGTCACACCTTAACAGCCGACTTAACAGTCATAGCATGAATCCAGGTCACATAGTCCCTGGGTCAGGCCCATAACTCCTGTCATCATCGATTTTACAGCCAGACAAACAAAGACGATTCCACCGCTGGTCGTTCACGTGACTTAAAACTGCTTGTGTCACAACATTTCTGTGGCATCCAGTAAACCCACTTTGTGTGTGACTGAAGATCACGTAGAGAAATCTATTGCCCAATAGCCCCAGTGGAACTAGAGTAAACTACTGTTGTGTCAGCTGATGAGGATCATGAGGATCACAGGCAGCACTGAGTCAGTAGTCATGCGCCAGTCCTTTAGATCACCCATCTTGGAGTCAGTATTAGGGTAAAAGTAAAGCAGGACCTGTCCGGACAGGTAAACCTGAATTTCCTCTCAACAAAGCCGCAGGTACAAAGAAATTCCACACTGCAGCATTTGCTGTGGTGCATTTGGGAAGCATGAGTGAGAGCGCAGTGATGCGGATGAAAGTTCTTACATCGAGGTAGTTCTTCAGGGTCTCTGGAGTGGGTGCGCCGGCAGTGGGGAAACCATAGTTGTACTTATTGATGCGCCTGTCGGCCAGAAGTTCTTCTATTTTTCTTCCAGAGTCAGTCAGCTCACGTCTGATGGAGCGGAATTTCTTTAAGGGAATTCTAAAAGGGAATAAAGAGGAAACGGAGGCTCAGCATCTGTAGAAGCAGTGTCAGAGGGATGAATGGAAGAATGATCCAACAACGGTAGCGTGTTCTCCTTTCAGAGCACAGTAAACATTTACAATGTATTTAGCATCACAGTAAACAGGAAAGAACCAGTCTGACCCGTCATTAAAGACTCATCACTTCAAATCTGTTTCTTTGTTTGAAGGATTTACGGGTCCTGTCAGAATGCATTTTCCCCCAACCACATAATTTTTCCCTGTATCACAATAATTTCTGTTAAAAACAATAAAGTGTCTGTCTACAGTTGAAGTCATATTCACTCACAGGCATATACAAGATGCGTTTGTCCGAGCTATGATTTCTATTATCAGTTCAGTTTGTAGAGCAAAAAAATACCAACACACGTGACAAACAACGTGACCTTTTATTGACTCGGTTTGTAACACTTCTGGTGGCCTTGCAGATAAGAGCTGACCCACATTCATATCTACAGGTGATATTACTCCATAAATGTGCTGTGAACAAAACACACACTGGAAAACTTTCCAGAACCACAAATAGCCACAAGAATTTACCGCTGAATGTGTTTCATATCTGACTCTTCTGTGAGAAACCTTCTAAAAAAACATATATTTTTCTGTATAGAAACTAATGTCTTCCAACTTACACACATAATATAACAGAACAAACCACAGATGTTTCCTAAGTCGTTTGACCAAGACATGGAATTATCACGCTGAGACTGAAGTGTTGACACAGTATTTAAAAACAACAACTAGAAAATATATAATTATTAGTAAATTATTTTCTAATATTAACAATAATAATAATATATTCTACACATTCATTATAAGTAGATAAATGCAACCTAAAATTGCCCCTTTTGTGTCACTTAGGAGACCAAATGTTGCGTTTGCTGTTGGATTTAAACTCTTATCTGGGAACAGTTTTGTCCCTTCTGAGCTGCTGTAGAATAATATTGACTCTGGGTCTGTGGAAAGAACCCTGCTGTAGTTTAAATATAGGCAATGCGATTCTGCCAAAAAGTACTAAATGACCCAAAATGAAAACCTGTCTGCAGAGGACATTTGCTTGATATTTTATCAAATAATGGCAAAGCGAAAATAAGCTTGATGCGACAAAAGCTTTGCACACACTTTGCAGGTAAAGGCGATGCAACATCACCTGATTTCTTCCATAATTCCATATGGAAGAAATTCCCTAATCCGTTGCAAAACGTTCAGCACAACATGCTATTTTTTTTTTACTCAATTCTGGGCATTTATTCTGCAGAACAATTTACAAGAACGTTTCAAACAGTAGTAGCAAGTCTGCGCTATTTCATTGGAGATTTTGCAGCATCACGGCAGCCATAACTCAGATCAGTACAAGGTCGTGTTGCCAAGCAGGACACGAGATAATTAGATTAAGTCTTAATTATCTTAAGTATCAGGCGACCTGTTAGAAAATACCATTACTTCACATATTTGCTGCACAGTATAGGAGAAAAATGTGACGTCACAATGCTACCGTCCTGCCAGCGCTAACTCGTTAGCTTTTCATACATAATAGTGTTGTTGCGAGGGTGGAATCGTTTTTTCTTCTTACCGAACAAGTGCATCGTTTGTCAGAGCCAACGCCGCGAATACGCACAAGATCAGGAGCTTCATCTTAAAACAGATTCATACGACGACTAAAACACTCGGTCTTGTTGTTACTCAACCTCCGACTTTTATCAGCTGACTGGTGCGCGCAGTCACCGTCACGTGAGTCCAAATCCGCACAAGTTTACGACACTTCCGGTGGCTTTTTGGCCGTTACTGACAGGAAGTTCCAATCCATTGAAAAGCTCATTTACTTGAAATCAACTTGTTTTGGCTTATAACTGCTTTAATATTTCACAAAATGTATGAACATTGTGTGCACGGCTGTACCACTCAGTTTATTCAATGTAATTATTCGATAAAATGCAATATTACTAATTTAATGTCGATAAATTATGTTTTACAACCTGGCCTGCATTTACTGTTGAAGAGAATAATCCAAAATCCTGTTACTAAGAACGTATTAGAAGGAAAACCACCTTAAATGCACTGCCTCCACAAAGGTCACATAAAACATAAAAACAACAGTCATAACCAAAGTGAAACAGTTGGCGGCGCTCTTGTGCTGTGGTTCAGCACAAAATATCAGCAAACTTTAAAAGCTTAAAAACCTCCAAACTCTGATGATCTGATCAGATCATAATTCAGAAAATAATCATAATTATTTAACAGGTAATATTTTTCACTCTAACAGAAAAACTAGGAAACATCAGTTCATATGAGATTTTCAAGAATCACAACGTTACTAAACATTTTTAAATGAAATCAGACATTTTACATTCACCGTGGAACAGCTGTGGGATGGTTAAGATGACAATTGTATTTATAAATTGCAACATACAAGAGAATAAATAGGATAAATGAAGTCTTCATGATAAATTTGCAAAAAAGCTGTGTAATAGTGGATGACAAAACGAGAGACTGTCCATATTTTCATTACTGACTAAGAAATCACATGAAAATGATCAGCATGAGAGCAAACGGGAACAGAAACTTGCTGCTCAATGTTGCTGCCCGAAAAGATTCTGAAATATCCTGAGAACATTTGTCCACTGGGCCAAAGTGGAGTGAAAAAAGAGGAACTTACTTACTGGGAGGTCACAAGTTGAACCAATGTGAGTGAGTGTGACTCAGCTTTACAGTGCAGATAGACTCTAACAGTGAATCTTTTCCTCTGATCACATTCATTCAATGATGAATGACGGACAAGGGTCAGTTTAACAACAAACAACGATCATTTGGACTGTGGTGGTGGTGGTGGTGGTGGTGCAAGGGTCGATTTCAGCTCTGCCCCTCGGTCTGTGTGTACCATGTGATGGACCTGTCTAGGGTGTATTCTTGCCTCAGGTTACTGTTAAATCCAATAAACTGCTGCAGTTTGCCTGCTCTCTCTTTCCTCCTGCCTGTTGTATCCAGTTACATTCATGTTGTGCTGCTTCTTCCCACTTTGCTCTGGGCGAACCAGACTGGGCATCACCGGAACACACTTTTTTTTTGGATTATCCTTTTTAAAAAAAAAATAAATGTGTGACTAAGTTGGGGTAAGTAACATTGCCAGTGTTTGGGCAGTCATTTTGGGTTGTAGAACAAACATGGTGGAAGTCACGTGATAAGGCTGCAGGTTAAATCCTGCTTATGACGCAGAGCTGCAGCTTCGTTCACTCAGGTCTGGAGTTTGTGGAACAGACTGCAGAACTTGTTTGACAGACAGAAACATTTTTGGAGGTGTGGGGGAGAGTGGTTGTCAACCCCAGCAGCTGCTTTGTGAACCCAGGGGAGTGCAGCGTGCGTAAAATAAACCTGTCTTCCTTGTTCATTAAGCGTGCAGCAAGGATTGCGTCAGCCTGACTGAATGGTGGAGTTACTCTTAAGTTATTCATGATGAACTGGAAGCCTGTGTTGACTTCACGCTGTTCAATCAGCACGTGGGATTATAGCAGTACCGCACGCGGTGTTTGACCAGACAGTGCACGGATGCTGCACTGATCATGGAGGACGCCAAAATGTTTGCAAATCAAGCGTGTCCTCTGAAAATGCTGAGCTCAAAATGCCCGACGTTACCGAGATTAGCGGTGCCAATTGTGAGTTCCCTCCACCTACGTGAATTTGAGTTTCCTTGAATGTCTGACTGCACTGACTTTGCAAAAAAAACTCAAGTAAAGTGTGAACAGAAGACCTGATGCTGCAGGATCCAGTTGTCCGACTGAACTATTGAAAATATGTATTAAAAGTAAAGTTGGCAAACCCATACAAAGCTTTTTGTGTTGCCCAAAGTCTAAACCTTAGTAGAATGAAGCTCACATTTAACTCTAAATCAGCAGAAATCTTTCCTGCTCTGGTCCTCACAGGAAATTGTCTTCAAATTGCAGTCAGTGAAAAATCTATTATAAGGAGACCCTTGACCTCAGGACTGTCTTTAATTCTATTACAACACCTAGCTGGCAGGCATCTGTCTATTTCCTGGATAAAGGCTGCTGCCCTTTGGTGAATCCAGTCATTGTTTAGATTCCAACCAGAATTTAAAAAAAATTCTCTCCGACTGCTCATTTTAAATTCATTGCTTCCTGAGGAGATAGTGCACTTCTCTTTTTCTTGAGTCAAACACTTCTTGAGTCAAACACTTCATTTTCTCTCATCTTTCACTTCCTCGCTACAGATTCATCACACTTCAGTTGCTTGGACAGGAAAAAAAATTAAATGAAATATCGACACGAACACAAGTAGCCTGTTTGTAGCCGTGGCAACACAAACATGATGACACTACACGGGTCCATTTATCAGAGGTTCCAGCGTCACCTCACCGTGTCAGTGAGGGCTCCCATCAGAAATCAGGGTCTTTGAGGGAGCCAGCATGGGTGCGTCTGTTCGTTCAAGGCTCATTCAGCAGGAAGCTTTATTTACTGAAAGAACATTGAGCAGTGTTCAAGAACTTCGAAATTGCTCCTCGATCTTCAAAAAGCGAGATGAATGAGGGTGTGGGTGGTTATCAAAAGTTGAACCGAAAAGACGAATGTCTTTGACAATTAAAAAGCACAAACTAAACCTTTGAATCTTATTCCAAAGTGAAATCCTTTCACTGTTGTATAAAACATGTTCAGAAGGTGGATTTAATTGCAACAGAGTTCTCTGCTGCCAGAGAGAACGGGCAGCATCCCAGCAGGAGTATCTGCTACCAAGTTTATTTGGAACCTTCTTAATGGGGAATTTTCCAGGCGAGTGCATTTAAACATATTTGACAGCATCGCTTGCACCTGAATATGGAATTAAATTGGATTATACTTAGAAATCAATTCGTTTCATTTCTCTCCTCCACAACTGAAGTCTTGGCTTCTTAAATCAATATCATTGATGGGGGCTTGGTCGTCCTTTAAGACTTCTGGAGCGGTGGCTGGAAACAAACATTAAGTGGTTTTTGGAACCGACGCAGCGTAAAGACTCTCCCTGATAATTACACAGCTCACGGAGGCTTCTTTTCATTTACTTTTCAGACTTTTACTTTATAGATATTCAATGTTTGTGTTTTGTTTTTTTAACTTCAGAAAGGAGCCTGTCTGTGTGAACGAGCAGGGGAAGAGAAGACATAAATGAGAGTCACAGCGTGCGGTTTTTGTTATGGCCACCTGCCAGGTCGCATCTCCAGGAGCAAAAACCCTTGAGCTCTATGAGATGATGAGCTGGAAGCAGAAAGACGAGACGTCGACTCATCAGGACCTGATGAGATGATGTTCAGAGTGATTGACAGGCAGCAAGACAGAGGCCACCTCGCATCCTCGCGCAGAGAGGAGGGAAAAGGCACACACAGCTGCAATCAGATACAGTAGGGCCACACTCCAACATCCACATCTTGTTTCCATGGCGACCAAGTGAACAGGAATCCCTTTTTCCAGATCAAGTTTTTTCCAGTCCAGACTAGCAAGCTGCTTGAAATGAAATGTGTGTGTGTGTGTGTGTGTGTGTGTGTGTGTGTGAGAGAGAGAGACAGACAGAACTAGAAATAAAGCCCCTGTAGCCTTCTGTGTATAAGGAGTACCTGATTCAATGATGTTCCAGAAAAAGAGGGATTCCTGCCTTCTCCGTTGGTGAGACTTGATTTTGTTTTTTTCTCCTGCTACAAATGACAAAAGAGGAAAAAAAAGAAGCTGAATCTATATTGAGTTGCAGAGAAGCGAGGAACTCTCTGAACAACTGGGGGCAAAAAGTGAAGATAACAACAATCTAAATGTCAGGAACTCATCTGGTCCTGAAGATGTACGAGGACCAGGAACAGAAACTGGCAGCAGGGGAGGAAGATCTCAGGTGTGGCTTCCTCGTTTTTGTATCATCAGTCATGGCCACCATAGTCATGACTTTACATGTTTATATATATAAATGTGTTTGTAAGATGAGGTACTTCATTTATAATTTGTGCTGATTATTAAGATGTTGTAAGATGCACATTGAGAAGTGTGTGAAGAGTGTGAAGTGTGTGAAGAGTGTGAAGTGTGTGTCCTTGCTGCAGCCACATCAGCCGTGATCCTCATGACCACAGTCTCCTCACAGGAAACACGTGACAAACTGCACTGTGAACTCTTTAACAATCACTCTTTCTTCTATATCAAACCCAGCTGAGGCTCTGCACCATTCTTTCCTCTCTATTAATTTTTAACAGGATTAATCTTCACGTCTGAGTTGAACTGGAGTTATGTTAAATTTGTCCTTGAAACTGCATGAATTTGTGCGGTCTGAGAGGGAAATGCGACGTTAAGCAGAGCGGACTGTAAGTAAAGCATGACCATTCCCCGGGTAGCTCACCTTTCACACAGCTACGTAATAACCCTCACTAATGAGGCTGTGGTCTGTCTGATGGCGTCCATTACTGCCCCCGAAAAACAGCATCAAATTGAAAATTCCATTAAACGTGAGCCAGCTGGTCTGATCCAGGAAGAACATGAGGCAGTGACAGCGTAATGCTCAGAAGCCGGGCTCTTAAATGGAAATCTAAACAAATGAGGGTGGCAGGGGTCTCGCACGAAAGTTGGCTGGCTGCTTAGGTTGGCACGACCTTTGAGATGGACGTTATAGCAGAGGCTGCAGGTAGCGAAGGTTTTTCATTCCCAGACATGGAGGCAGAGATTATTTAGATTATATTTAGATTATTTAGTGAGGTTGCTTCACATCTGCGCAGAGCAGCACCTCATCTGTCACCTCACCCAACACTCGGCTTTAAGGTCCGAGTGGGTGCGGGACTGATCCCTGAGCTCATCTGCTGCTGTGCAATCTGAGCTCCTCCGGTTGGTCGCCATCGTCGCTTACATCCTGGGACACATCTCCATCCGTCGCGACGCACCGGCTGAAGCCTATGCTGCAGCCTCGTCTAAGCCGTGCCAGGAGAGCTGGACACAGCCAGCACTTAATCACGGCGCCATCAGGGCCGACGCCGGGGTTCTCTTCCACCTGCGGACCTTTGGGTCGCCTCTCTGTCCTACCTGGAGGGTTGCTAGGAGGACATCAGCTCACTGCACAGATGAGTCTGACAGTAATTACTGTGGTCCGAATAATTACTGTGACTGTGGATTCTCCTCCGCCACCGTCAGTCTGTCAGCTGACTGTCTCCCTCCCGACCACCGAAACGCCAAAGCTTTCCTTTCATTTCACTATACGTGCGCAGTATTGCAAACGGTGTTTACACGCAACAACAGTACATACGGTACATGTTGCTGCGTCACTCTGTCTGTCTGTCTGTCTGCCTGCCTGTCTGTCTGTCTGTCCTGTCTGCCTGTCTGTCTGCCTGTCTGCCTGCTTGTCTGCCTGCCTGCCTGCCTGCCTGCCTGCCTACCTGCCTGCCTGCCTGCCTGCCTGCCTGCCTGCCTGCCTGCCTGCCTGCCTGTCTGCCTGCCTGCCTGCCTGTCTGTCTGCCTGTCTGTCTGCCTGTCCTGTCTGTCTGCCTGCTGTCTGCCTGTCTGTCTGCCTGTCTGTCTGTCTGTCTGCTGCCTGCCTGCCTGCCTGCCTGCCTGCCTGTCTGTCTGTCTGTCTGTCTGTCTGTCTGTCTGTCTGTCTGTCTGTCTGCCTGCCTGTCTGTCTGCCTGCCTGCCTGCCTGCCTGCCTGTCCTGCCTGTCTGCCTGCCTGCCTGCCTGTCTGCCTGCCTGCCTGCCTGCCTGCTGCCTGCCTGTCTGCTGCCTGCCTGCCTGCTGCCTGCCTGTCTGTCTGTCCTGTCTGTCTGTCTGTCCTGTCTGCCTGCCTGCCTGCCTGCCTGCCTGTCTGCCTGTCTGCCTGCCTGCCTGTCTGTCTGCCTGCCTGCCTGCCTGCCTGCCTGCCTGCCTGCCTGCTGCCTGTCTGCCTGCCTGCCTGTCTGTCTGCCTGCTGCCTGCCTGTCTGTCTGCCTGTCTGCCTGCTGCCTGTCTGCCTGTCTGCCTGCCTGCCTGTCTGTCTGCCTGCCTGCTGCCTGCCTGCCTGTCTGCCTGCTGCCTGTCTGCCTGCCTGCCTGTCTGTCTGCCTGCCTGCCTGTCTGTCTGTCCTGTCTGCCTGCCTGCCTGCCTGCCTGTCTGCCTGCTGCCTGTCTGCCTGCCTGCCTGTCTGCCTGCCTGTCTGTCTGCGTGCCTGCCTGCCTGTCTGTCTGTCTGCCTGCCTGCCTGCCTGCGTGCCTGCCTGCCTGTCTGCCTGCCTGTCTGCCTGCCTGCCTGCCTGACTCGCTTCAGGCCATCATCCATTTCCTCCATTTTCCTCACCAGGATGAGACATCTCCCCCACCCACGCCCACTGTTAAATTTATGTATTCCTGACTCCTTTATCCATGAACCCCTCCGCATCCACACTGAAAAACAGAGCTATAAATTTGAGCAAATTGAATTAATAATACTTAGATGAAATATATGTATCTGAGAGTAGTTCTTGATTTATGGTCAAAGGTTCTTGTGCTTTGACCCAGCAGCAGATTTACTAGACAGCAACAAGTGAAAAAAATGTGCTTCACTGAAAATTTGGAGAGAATCATCTTAAGGTCTTTGCATTTGCTTGCTCTCTGACCTACTTTCTCTTTCATATTGTTTTAAAATGTGTTTTTGTAGCTTAATCCACCACAGGTGGGATCATTCTGGAACCAGATGTGTTTTAAGTTCTCATGTTGATTTACTGACTTTAGTGTTGATAGAGTGTCCAAGCTGCAGGTGGTGCAGTTCCCCAAACCACCACCAGGGAACGCCTTTGTGGGGCAGTGAATGGTTGCAGATAACATCGCCATTTAGAAAATGACATCACTTCAGAAGAGATGCTGGCTTGTCAGCTGAAATAATAATTTGCACTCGATGCACGACAGAGTAACTGCTGGCAGAAGGGAAAAAGCTGCTGGCCACCAGGCTTTGTTGAGAAATAGGCACTTTTGTGAATTGTGCTGCTGTCTGCCTTCAGATGAGTCCATTCATCCGTCAGCTCTCTGCTCAAACAGGGACTTTAGTGAAAACTTTATCTTTTGACATCTAAATAGCTTCTGGCTTTGACCTCCAGGTGGCAGGCTGGGTGTTGATGTTGTGAAACCAAACAGCACAGCGGGGGCAGGCGTGCAACGCTGACTTAGCTACCAGATGCAAAACCGCCGGCTTCCATCAGGTTCCAGAGAACACTGTAGCTGATGGCTGTAGATGCAGGGATGCTTTATTTCTCCATCACCACAAACCATGAAGGGAAACTGTTGCTGTTATTTTATGTCCTGTTGTTCATGAATAACCGCGGTTTGGTCTATACATGCATCGTGCCTTTCCTTCCTGTGGACCAGTTCCACAGGGACAGATCCAACAGACAAACTATAACAGCCAGTTCATGCAAAGGAACTTCCACAACCATCAATTATATGTCACAGAGTTCGGCACAGCTCCAGTTTAAAGGCCCGCGTAGCGCCAACGCACGGCTACACAAAGCTCACAGTATAAATGGAAATCCATAAACTGACCTGAACTACTGAAGCTGAGACTTTTCTTTGATGTCATTTGCATGACACAGCACAGGCTACACAAATAACCACCAATCAATCTTGGACAAATCATTTATCACCTACGGTGTTTAAATATTCATGATGGTAGCAGAGCAGGTAAAGACGTGCAAACTAATTTTCATTCATGGCATTTTCATTTTATTCATGAAATATATTTCAAGGCATCCACCCCTGCAATCATTAGAGGGGGAATAAAAGAGCACACAAACACTAGATATGTCTGTCTTTGTGAGGCTTGTGATAGGTGTAAAAACCCATCTAAACCTAACAATCACAAGTAACCCACTAACCCTAACCCTAACCATTACCCTAAACATTAATCTAAACTCTAAACTTCCCGTCACCCTCAGACTTTCTTCTGGCATCACGTGTTCTCGGTTTCATTTAATGTTTTCAGATGGATCCATTTCTGCTACAAATGTTGGTGTGAGTCCCGCTGACAGGTGAACTCAGCCGTTTCAGACGTCATTAGAGCCGTCAGCTCAGCTCAGCACCCGTCCAAATCTGTCACCTGAGGGACGCGACAGCCCGAAAGGCCCCGTCCCCATTTCTTAGTTAATGGCTCAGTGTGAAGCACGCGTCACGTTTTAAACCCGTCTGTCTTCTATGGTGGATTTGTTTTTCTGGGAAATGCTTTTATTAGACACACAAGCATCAAACTATACAGAAAAACAGGTAAAGACAAGTGCAAAACAGAAAATATAGAAGTTCAAAGCTTTAATAATTTATATTCTGCCTTCACAGTAGCAGGACAGCTGGAGAAAGATCAGACAAAGTCTGAGCAAAAATATACTATAAATAATCTTCCGTTTGGTGTTAAATATTCACAGAGATAAGCAGAATTTTAAAATAGACTTGGTGTTAAGCTAAAAGTAACAAAATAGTTTCTGACAGGGGGAAAACATGCTTTTAAGAGCTGTCTCCATATTTGCAGCTCAAAATTGATTTAAAAGCTTCTTCGGACGGGCGAATGCAGATTTTGATGTGTTTAAAGTCTGAAAAGGTAAAACTGGGCAGCCAAATTTGAGGAAGATGCTTCCAGTATTTACTTTTGCAGAATGAATGACTGGAGGCAGTTGATTAATTTCCCAGTCTCCCCAGTCCAAACTTATTCCATCACAGCGAGTAAATTGACTTCGTCCCAAGGACACACGGCTTTATCTCACTGTTAGATGGTGTCAGGTGGCGGCGGCTGCCTAAATTGAGGATATGAATCCATTTTGAAACTCATTTTAAAGAGCTTATCAGAGAATAATTATCAGGGGTTTGCTGACAGAATGTGCGTGCCTGCCTGTGTATGTGTGTGTGTGTGTGTGTGTGTGTGTGTGTGGTGTGTGTGTGTGTGTGTGTGTGAGAGAGAGCTTAAAGAGGAAGTGTAGATGAAAAAGCTGATGTGAAGAACATGTAGGGGGAAACAATCATGAGGATAATCAGGGAAGTCAGAGTAATTTTGTAAAATCCCGTCTTAAGATCAACTGAGTGTTGAGACCATGGGGGTCTATGGGGGTCTTGGACCCAGTTGAAGAGAGACCTGAAGGTTTTCCAGTCCTGGAGGGGGGCTGTTAGCTTTCACTTGTACTAAACTGTTTGTGTCCCAGCCTCCTTGCTGCGATCTCGCCATTTTCTCTTGTTTGCTCCTCTTTCTTGCTCCGCGTCTTTTGTCTCCCTCCAGTCGGTCACACAGATAAATGAGTTGGTGAAATTCAACCTGCCAGTCCACGTTAACCACGGTGTGTGTGTGTGTGTGTGTGTGTGTGTGTGTGTGTGTGTGTGTGTTCTTGGACTTGCTACATACTGAGTACTAAAATACTCATTCTACTAGCAAAATGAGGATAGGTTCGGGAATTGAGGACATTGAGGAATTGAGGAGATTTCTTACAAATTCAAAGGACTGTTTGAGGGTTAATACCTGGTGGCAAGGTTAAGGTTTGAATTGGGTGGAGGTTAGAGTCAGGGTTAGGGTTACGAGAAGGATGGTTAGGGTTAGAGCTGGGGAATAAAAGGATGAAAGTACTCACAAGGCTATAAGTACAAGGAGATGTGTGTGTGTGTGTGTGTGTGTGTGTGTGTGTGTGTGTGTGTGTGTGTGTGTTTGTACAGACCTCTCAGTAGATACTGTCTGAGCTTCATGTACTCTCAACTTTTAAAAGTCAGATTTTCAAGGTGCATAGAGAAATTAACTCCTGGACATGTACAGATAATTAGATAAATCTCTCATCTTCTTAACTGCTTAACTTCTTAACTGCCTTATCCCTTTCAGGGTCACGGGGGGGGTTAGAGTTAGGCAGGTCCACCCCTGGATGAGTTGCTAGTTCATCCATATGAGCAATTGTGGGTTCGGTACCTTGCGCACCTTGGCAGTGCTCTGGAGGTGTTCTGGCACCTTCCCCTAATACCAGAACACCTTCCATGTTTGGTCTGCACTGGGACTCGAACCAGAAACCCTCTGCTTCTCAGCCCGCTACAGACATCGCGGTATTTAAAAGGGACAGATGAAGAAATGGGACATCACATAAAAGGAAGCCATTATGGGGTGATGCTGGGGCCCACGGGGGGCCCTCTGGGGGTGCAAATATTTGGTCTTCAGCAGTGGTGAAATGTAGCCAGATGTGCTTATTCAAACCAGCCGCGGGAGCCGTTACTGCTAATCTGCTGTTAGCATCTAGTGGCTCGTTAACGCCCACGCGGCAACAGCAGCAATTAATCCTATTTTCACAAGATTCTGAATCAGTGCCCTTGTTGTCGGCGCGCCTCCTAACAAAAGATTCAATAACGGCAGTCAGTAAACATCAAACAGGAGCTGCATAGTGTGAGCAGAACTCTTAATTTCAGCCTCTTTTGATCAGAGCAATGATCAGACGGTCTTCAACTGTCTGCCTCTGCCTGTTGATTCACCCTTTAAATACTGGTTCAATTAGTTGCAAACACTCAGAGTTAAATAACTAGACTGAGGCTCACCTGTGCTCAGCTGAGTGTCAGGAAAACTCATTTTGTGTTCTGTGTCAGACGACAATTCTGTCTAAATAATGTCCCTCAGAAACGTGGTTCATTAACTCCCTCTCCTTCGTGTACAAATGCTGCATTTGTTTTTGTTGTCGAGGAGCTTTAAAACCTTAAGATGTCACTGCTTCAGAAGCCTAATTGATATCGTGCCAGTTAATTGGAACACGTCAGCACCTCAGCACCCTGAAGGTCCGCAACTCTGGCATTTATTTGCAGATGGTTTGTGCACTTGTGTGTCATAAAGACGATCCGGTGCAAAAGGTTCAAAGTGTTCTCGGAAGAGTGAAGGATGCTGGAAATGCACAGCTGCTCCGAAACCATCGCTGAAATAAGATGGGCTTTTCCAGATGAATGTGGAGACACAGATCTGATAGCAAAATGAACAAAAGACACACACACACACACACACAAACACACACTCTCCCACACTCTCCCGTGTAGCATGGCTTCACGTTCTTTATTTTTCAACCTGACGTGTATGCTCACACACTCTCTGCTCCGCTCACATTACAGATTCCTCCCACCTGTTTACGCCGATTATGTGGCTAACGGCGTTATTTAGCCTTAATCGGCGGCTCCAGCTTTCGTTTCATCCCGGCTGTGGCAAGGACGGTTTATCTCAGGTCTGCACCTCTCCTGGATTTCATCGGTCATGTTTATGCTCAGGCTTTTTCGGCTCAGCTTAACTTTGCAGCGTTGTTGTTTGACACCCCAAATACCCGGTGACCCCCCGGCGACCACCGTGTCCACTGAGCACCAGGGGTCATTTTCAGTGCTGTTAAAAAAAACAGGCTATTGGTGAGTTACACAACTATAAAGTCAAAATGTTGCATAGCAACCGTAGCCATGCAATAACGATCGGAATCTTGGGATAATCACACCTTGAACTTTGCAAAACAAGCAAGCACTTTTGCTTCCTGGCAGTGCTATTTTCTGACAGTCTGGAATATCAGATTGAATCAGTGGTGGTTGCGGGTCAGAGGTCAGCAGCTGTGCACGGGTCTCCCCTCCTCCAAGAGCCACATCTTGTTATTTCATCTTGAACTTCAGATAATGGCCGTCAGTTTTTGGTCTGAGACTCGAGCTGATTGAATTTGGAGGCTAATTTGTTTCTGTTGTCAGTGTTCACGGTGGCTCAGCTCATCTGCTGCCTGCACACCAATCTCTAACCTCCTTGGCCCTGAGCTGAAGACCGGCTACTGTTATTCAGCTTCATTATAATGATATGTCATAAAAATCCCTCCGGAGAGCAGAGATTCATTAAATATTTCGTCCCCCTCCCCCCAATGTGTTGAGTAACATTTTAATGCTAATGTAAGAATAAGGCAGGTAGATTTTTCGTGCATCGGGGACGTTATTCCCTGAATTATTTGTGCAACTGAAAATCAATTTTAGACGTCAGCTGAGCTGTAATGATGAAACTGAGCATTCACCCGCAATGTCATCATCATTGGCCCCCACACCACCACCACCCTTCATATAATACAGAATGACTGCTGAATCAGTTAGCGAGGACCTGAATAATGAATCATTACCCAGGCTGAATGACGAGCCCTTTAATGTCAGTTTGACAGCACAGTGAAAACTGGATGGGGACTGTGTGACAGACGCGCTCACGTTCGTTTGTGGTTCTCAAACAGAATCTTCTTAAAGGCCCGCCTGAAGTCCCGGTTGAAGATGGTGTATATGATGGGGTTCAGGCAGCTGTTGCAGTAACCGATCCAGAAGAACAGGTTGAAGAGGGTGTCGGGGATTGTGCAGTTCTCCCGGCAGACGGCGTGAAGGCTATACGTGAAGAAAAACGGGAACCAGCAGAGGACGAACACGCCCATGACCACGGCCAGCACGAACGTAAAGCGCTTCTCCCGCATCTGTGCGACTTTGGTTCTGGACAGTGACGACTGGCGGTTGCGGTGTGGCAGTGGGGATGGGAGCAGGAAGTGCTGGGAGTGGTCGGACGACGCCCACGATATGCAGGAAGGAGGAGGCGGCAGAGCCGGCGGCTTCAGCTTGTTTTGGTCTTTCCCGTCCTCGTTGACGGTCCCTCCGGCTCTTCTGGGGAAACGAAGAGCCGGAAAAGCGGGTTTGGTGTCCACTTCACAGCTTCTCTCTTCGAGGTCGATGTCGTCCAGCTCCCCGTGTCTGTGACCTCCGACATTCTCCACGGTGTGGTTGGCCGCCTGCTGGCCGTCCGCCACGTACTGGGGCTTACTGCTGCCGCTACCCCTGCACGTCCCGCCGGCGGCCACGAAGCAGGTCTCCGACTGCGACGGCTGCCGCTCCATCACATTCTTTGCCACAAACACGGTGGAGGCCCGTTGCTTGGCAACTCGATAGATCTTACAGTAAACAAGTATCATGATGACCCCGGGTGCGAAGAAGGACACGAGACAGGAGGAGAGGATGTACCAGGTCTGGTTGATGAGAAGACACTCCTGCCCCTGTGCGGCGCTCTCGCCCTCCACGCTCTTTGGGGCCTCCTCTTTCTGCGTCATGAGAAGTGGCGGCGAGGAGATTACGATCGATATGAACCACACTATGCTGATCATGGCTTTAATCCGCTTTGGCGTTCGTTTGCGGTTGTAGCTGACGGCCTTGGTCACGGACCAGTAGCGGTCGAGGCTGATAGCGCAGAGGTGGACGATGGAGGAGGTGCAGAAGAGGATGTCCAACGCCAGGTACAGCGAGCACCAGGTGGAACCAAAGTACCAGTAGCCCATGATCTGAAATGACAGATGATGGAGATGTGTCGAAGCCTTACAGATATTTACACAGACACAAAGATAAAATAACTATTGATCCTTGTGTTGATTGGTCAGTGGCATCCTGGTGAACCCACAAAACACAAGAACCCCCCCATCAATCATATCCAACTGTTTATATGTATTAATAACCAGCAGCTATTCACCGTATTTATAGTTTGTGCCCAGAAAACATCCATCAACCTCCAGATAGCAGCTGAGTGGGGCTGCATTTACGAACAGCAATGCAAGATGTAAACATGTACCCACATGCTAAAATGTCAAAAAGGAACAGTTTAGAGTAACAGTTTCCTCTAAGGTTGTTAAGCGACAACAAAAGCCTTCAAAGTCGTGTTTCAGATTTCATTCAGTTACAGGTGGAACTGCCTCAGCTGCTTTTTTGACCAAGAGGTTAAACAACATAAATCTGCAAGAGAAAAACAAGAACAAGATGGAGGCACGTACACTCGAATGCCCCCGTTGTTTCACCGCCTTTCAGTTGAGTTGGACACAGGGCTCCGCTCCTTCCCTGGTGTACTGGGACACAGAGTGTAACCCAGTTAAACGACCTAGTTGGTCTGCATCTGAAGCTTTAGTTAACGGCGTGGTAAAACATGTTTGATGTCTGTTCTGCTTCTCAGGCTGCTGTTTTTGTTTGCAGTAAAGGAGCGCGAGAGCGGCAGGCGAGACCGCTTCTCTGAGAAATGCTTCGCTCAAATATGGTTCCATCTGAGATACTGTTGATTATCCTTGGAGGACTCTTCAGTGTTTCTTCTCATCCTATCTTCAAAGTGTGGGGTGTGTTTGTGGCTAATGTGGTTCAGATGAGTGTATATAGAGTTAAAGGATCTGAATGAAATGAAGGAAAACATCCAGGCTAGCCCCCTGGTGGTCGGCTGCTGCATGAGCCACACATGAAAAGTGTTTCCATTCCTGATCAAAGGTCTTCCAACTTAAAACTATGGCAATATTAGAATACATGTACTTTTAATATCATCTGGGATGGGCATTTTTTCATTACTTTGCATCCTGTGTTAAATAATTCTTGTTTAAACAGTCTAACTGCTGATTATTGATACTCAAACCACATCAGATCTGGTCTGTAACATGTGATTAGCCGCTGTGACAAACTCACCTCATTGGCTAAGGAGAAGGGGATGACCAGAGTTGCCACCAGGATATCTGCAGATGCCAGAGACACCAGGAACAGGTTCTGTGGTGCCCTCAGAGCCCGGCTGGTGAACACTGCCACCACGACCAGGACGTTGCCCACCACAGTGCCCAGGATGATGATGGTGACCACCAGCACGATGCAGATTGATGCCACTTTGGAGTGAGGAGGTAGAGGAGGAGACCTCGGGGAAGAAGAGGCGGTCTGGTTGTTTTCCAGGGAAGAGTTTAGTGATAAAGAGGATATGGAGTGGAATATATCCGACATGTCCATCCTGGTTAAATGCCCTCACAGGGAAGCCAACACTTTGTTTTTACATTCAAAAGCTCATTCAAAGTTCAAGGGTTTTTTGTTTTTTTTAAAGAAATCTGTCAATAGTGTCACCAGAAAATTTGTGTCACTAGAAACATCTACATGGTTCAAATGAGAGGTTTTAACAAATCACAGCTGCTGAAGCGGTCTGGTACTGAAGCTACAAGCCGGTCCTATTTATGTCCAGCCAGCTTGAGACGGAACACAAACCCAGTTTGGAATTCATGCTACCTTCACCCTGCTGCTCTCCGAAAAAGATCAAAAGGAAACAGGCAAAAGAAAAGAAAAGGCGGATGTCCTCACTTTGATGCCCGTCGTTGTATCACTGAGCGACACAGCTCCTGCTGCTCAGTGATGCTTCAGTGCTGGAAACTGAAGAGGAGGAGGAGGAGGAGGAGGAGAGAGAGAGAGAGAGAGAGAGAGAGAGAGAGAGAGAGAGAGAGAGAGAGAAAAGATGAAAGAAGAGTGTAGGAGATGTACGGACTGTCTGAGTGGAAGAAAAATGTGAGGAATTATAAAAAGAGGCATGTGGGAGGATAAGGTCAAAAAAATTTGGGAAGGAGATAAAGAAGCAATCGTGAGGGATGAAGAAACGAGGGCAGAAGATGTTGAAAACAACAAACACACAGGACGAGGCCGGGAAGAAGCAAGAAGATAGTGGGCTGAGATAAAGAAGAGCAGGCAGAGAAAGAAGGCAAGATGGAAAAATGGATGAAAACATGGGTAGAGAGGGAGAATTAAAAAAAAACAACTTCCCAAACTCTGCTCAGCAGCACTTGTTACTAAAAAACCCAGAAAACTGAGATCTTTGTCTCCTAATTGTTCCGTGAGTCAAACTCGAGGTCCATCAGTCGCGTGAAGCAACCAGTCACAGCAAAGTTCTCCTCTAATATCAGACAGTTGCGACTCCTCATCAGCAGGAGAAGATAGAAGAATCTATCCGTCCTTTCAACACAGAGAAGATCTTTGGTTTTCAGACAGCTGATTTGTCCACATCAACACCGGAGGAACACCAACAACTGAGGATCTTTTCGCATACTTCTGGCCAACAGGCTCATTTTCTATCGATGGGGGGACTCTTCACCTTCATCTAATAAAGCATCACTGTGAGGAGGCCATGAAGTGAGTTGGGCAGCAGGAGGGGACACAGCGGACACGAGAACAGACTAAAGTAGGAGAAGATGACAGACGCGTTTCCAAAATCACCCATTTCTACAGCTAGAAG
Organism: Takifugu flavidus; assembly: GCF_003711565.1. Lineage (NCBI taxonomy): Eukaryota > Metazoa > Chordata > Actinopteri > Tetraodontiformes > Tetraodontidae > Takifugu > Takifugu flavidus. Next base: position 9,936,018 of record NC_079521.1, read on the forward strand.
GAAGATGAATGTCTGTTTCCTTCCCCTTGATAGGAAAAATAAATGGAAATGTTTTTAAAAATACAAAAAAGATGTGAAGAGAGAGAGGGAGACTTAAAAAAGAAAAGAGAGCAAAGGCTCGAGAACAAGCAAACAGAGAGCCGAGAAGAGGAAAGAAAAGGGGATAAGAAGAAAATGAAGGGGGACAAATGGAAGAACGGAAAAGAAATGGATCCGGAAGGATAAAGTAAAGTAGAGCCTGGAGGTAGAAATGAAATAAAATAGACGAGGAACAGGGGAGAAAGTGGAGGATAAACCACGATAAGCACGTCGAAAAGTGGAGGATGAGAGCTAAGAAGGAAGCAGGGCTCCTTCAATGGTAACGATATAAAATATAAATGAAGAGTGTTCACACTCTGCATGCAGAATAAAAAAAATCTGTTCATTTTTCACAGATATTCTAGTCGTACACAAAAAACTTGCTGTTTGCACTTCTAGAAGGAAGTTAAGAATGAACAAATCTTAAATGGAAAATGCAGCTTCTTCAGGGGCGAGGGAGGTGTGTTCACAAGGAGAGAGAGAGAGATGGAGAACGACAAGAGCCAAGAAGGCTGGAAACAGCTGAATTGACTTCTAAGTGGAAGCAGCAGCTCACAGGTAGATGGACAGCTCGGGAGGGTTTGGACATGTCCAGAGGAGGAATGACGAAAATGTTAGTACAAGGATGCAGAGGGAGGAACTGCCAGGCCTTGGGGAAGCCCCAAGGCTGGAATTATAGACATTCACAGCATAAATGTGAAGCAATAATGGGTAATAATTTAGTAAACCAACACCTTTGTTGGTAGAACTGATCACTGTACCATTAGTTCTTAAATGCAAATCTTTTCTGTTATCAGCTTTGTTAACTAAATGAGGATGCGTAGGCAGAATAAATCCACTACAGCCCGCAGCGCTCGCAGGTTTTATGAAACAAACTTTTCCAGAACGCCCAGCCAGAGGGTCCGAATCCCACAGCGCTGCAGCCGGAAGGCAGACTTATCAGATCAGGGTACAATGGATCTCCACTACCGCTTCTGTGTTAGTGCCAGGCGGCCCTGAATAAACATCAACACATCTCAGGATTTCAGACTTCAGGTCGGCTCCTTGGGATGAATATTTTGATACTCAATATGCAGTACGCACAGGACACACACACACACACACACACACAGGTGCGGTATTCTGCTTTATGGTATCTGGTGTTGGTGTTTCGGGAGCTGTGAGCCGACGCAGATGTGTACTTGTCTGAATTCCAGGAGGATGTAACTTATTGCCTATTCTCCGGGAGAACTGCTGAAGTGATTACAGCTCTCACGCCTGGTGCAACAGCAGAAATACCGACCGTTGGGGCAGGTGGGTCTCCATACGGGAAGATGATTTCAAAGGCTCGTCAACATGCAGCCCATAAACACAGACTTGCCCCAAGTGTTGGGAGCCTCGGTGCGTTCAAAACAAATTGTACTCATTTTAAAGCAAAACCATTGATAATAGTAATGAAGCCTTTTTATTTACCAGGTTTGGAAAGAGAGAAACTCGGAACAGCTGTGGGCGGCAGGATGAACCGGCTCCCTGATGGGATCCGCCTTGGCTTCACCGTGGTTAAAGTACACACCTACATGTGTTTCACTGGAAATCATATGGTTGCACAATCCTCCGTCAGCAACGGGAGAGATCGTAAGAGGCATGTGAGTTTAGAGGGAGTGAGAATTCTGAAAACCCAGAGGGTTTCGCTAAGAACAGGCTGCTCAGAAGCTGCTGGGTTTCTGCTCCAGACTAACTCTACATCGGCAGTTCTTTTCAGATCCTTTCTCTTTGTCAGAGGTAAAATATCTCTCTTGGCTGTAATTATTCTGTTAATGCAGCACCTCAGCACATTTTGTGCGCGACCTCCTCTCTGCGTATTAGCACTGTCTTTACTGAGAGGATTTTGATTGCTGTGTGAAGAATGGGCAGAAATACGTGGTGATTAGGTGGCATTATGATGCAAATCCCAAAAGAGATAGATTAATCCAGAGGTAATGTTGAGTAAATTGGTTTGGGGAGAGAGAACCGAACAAGACAGACGGTCCAGCTCAGCCACGCGAATACACGAGCCCTCGTTGATTAAACATTTGTCCGTCACAATGCAGCTGCTGGAAGGAGCTGAAAACTACAGTCTTTAACTTGCTAATAACTTGTTTCTTGCGTTATTGTTTGCAAAGAGGCTCAAAGTGGTGGCTCCCTGAAGGTGAAGCCAAAACACCTTGACTGCCCTCTGGTGGGAGGCTGCAGACTACAGGTAAGGCAGTGACCTGAAATCAAACATGGAGTTTATGAAGCAGGTCCGAATAGCGAACAAGTGGACTTGTTTAAGAGGAAACCTGCCGCCGCCACACCGCCAAATCAAGCTAGAGCCGCACCGAGATGTTACAGAGGAACAGGAGAAAGAACACCTCGTCTCTCTTCTCTTTTTTCCTTTAATATTGGAGAGCGGGGACAGCGCTGTAGACCCTCTGGGTAAGTCACGGCTTTAGTTCGGATGGAAAAACAGAGTAAAGTCAAACAGACAGAAGGCGGGAAAAAGAGAAACTTCTCGCACATAAACAGCCGGGAGTAGATGGTGGTTAAAACGAGAGTTCATTTTCCATTAAAGCATGATGAAGAATATCACCTAAAGTGGGACAAAAGGTTCACGGGATGCTGGTGCGAGCAAGACTAGCACATGGACATGGGACAGTGACACTGTCCATAAGGGAGTAGGCGGAGTCAAACGTTCAGACATAAACATTCTGATTATGGGTGACGTAGATGGTTGGAATCACAACTACATCAGGTGTTTAGAAGACACAGTCTGGGAGGCCAAAGGTGCTCGGTGGTGGAGGAGTGAAGATTTTTATTCTGTTTATGTTCTGACATTTGTCCTTCTGATTTCAAAGGTTTTTCTTATGTCAGGATTTTACTGCTCTCTCGACATTGAGAGGACATAAAGCAGACAGATTGAAAGCCACTGGGACGCCAACACTTTATATTGTAATACTGCGAAGTGAATCTCCACTTAATGGTTAAAAGGCTTTTCCATCCATGAATAAACATTGAGCTGCAGGTTCTGATTAAACCAATAAACCTGCTTTAACTCCAGAAAAGTTCATAAGTTCCACTCTTCAAAAGGCTCAAACTGAACTCTGCTTTGGCCCTGCCCCCACACTGCTCCTGACCCAGAACTGGAGCTTTACCTCCATTTGCACGGTCCCACGAGTGTAAAGGTCAAACAAGAGAAAACTGAAACATGTTCGAGACACAAAAAAGGGAGAGAACGGGCCCTTCATCTTTATTTCTGTCTCCCATCAAGTTGTCTGGACGTGGATTTAAGTTGTATCAGTGTGACCATAAATTAGGAAATATTTATTGCTTAAACACGAGAAAGGTCTCAGGAACTATGCTGACTCCTTTTTTGCTCATCAGGTGCTGTAACACATGAGATCCGAACATACGGACCTCCGACAGCCCCACATAAACCTCCTCCTACACAGTGTTTATCTCCACAGTCTGAGCCACAGAACACAGGCCGCTCTCATCCTCCTGTAAGATCAGCAGCTCCCCCACTGGGTGCTGGCCGTGGACCATGATGCACTGCTCCTGTCCCTCTGATAACACCACCTCCACCAGCTCCTGCCCCGTTCCAGCTGGTAACGGCCTCTCTGAGCCCAGCTGCAGAGGGTCGGCGCCCGGCGCGGACGGGTCGTCTGCACGAACATAAACGACGGCATGTTGGATGCGGTCCTCCAATGTATCTTCTTCTTCCCTCCGTGTTGCCGCGTAGTTCTCCTCGACGTTCACCTCCACCTTTGCTCGTGCTTGTTTCCGCTTCTCTCGACCCACTCGGGGCTCTCCATCCATCTGGAGGAGTGGCTTCTTTCTAGGTCGGCCTCTGATCGGCTTGGGGTGATCGGTGCCTCCCTCGGGGGCAGCCTCCATCACCACCTGTTCCGGTGCTCCTCCCTCAGACCTGTGCTGGGCCTGGTGCCTCAGCAGGCTTTGTTTCACGCTGTAGGAGGCACCACAGTGGCAGCTGAAAGGTTTATCCATCACATGAGAGGACTTGATGTGTCTCCTCAGCTTGGTGGCCAACGTGTAGCCTGAAAAAAAAGAAAGGGTCCAATAATCTGCTGTGGTTTGACAACCTTTGCCTATCCTGAGAGGAAACAGCACAAAAAAAGGGCAGAGTTACAGCCACGGCAGGGGAGACTTCATTTAAGCTGTTTAAAATCCAATCAGGCTGCCTGGAGACAAGAACCATCCAGATTGTCTGGTTAAGATTACAGTATGAGCTAAATACTGGCTCTGGTTTGATGCACGATCACAGACGGCGGCTCACTTCTGGACTACCGGAGTAAGTGAGTGGCCATTAGCAGGAGCGTCCCCCCCATAGGAGCCAGGTCCTGCTCAAGGATTCCTCCTATTAAAAGGCAGTTTTTCCTGGGTTTATGTAACGGGCCTATCAAGACAATTCGGTGTGTCACAGAACAAATATCAATAAAGATGAATCAAATAGGAGAGATTCAATAAAAGTCAGAAGCCAGAAGGTGAACCGGGCTGTTTTATCTGCTAATAGTCCACAGTTACCAGACGCATACAAAGGAGATTTATTTGATGAAAGAAATAACTCTCGCCTCACGATTCTGTAATAAAAGGGAGGATGAGTATTGTGAAAAGTTCTTTTATAGCAGGAGGCTGCGGGGTCTGTTCAGGGGAGAACGACGCTGAGGCAGAGTGATAAAGGCTGCAGGCAGACAGCTGGAACATCACGGATGGAGCTTTGGCAAAAATGATTCACTCCCTTTCTCTCAGCGCTACCTGGGCCTATTCCTACTTTTAATTTTGACACTGCGTACCGACCTTTGCCGCAGACGAGGCAGCGGTGGGGCCTGTCTCCGGTGTGCAGCCTCTCGTGCGCCTTGAGGCTGTGCGGATCCCTCAGCGACTTCCCACAGTAGCTGCAGAGGAAGCCTCCGCCCGTGTGGGAGAACATGTGCCGCCGGAGTTCTGGCTTCTGGGAGAAGCTCTGCTGGCACTCTGTGCAGGAAAACGGCTTTTCTCCGTTGTGGATCCTCAGGTGGCTCTCGAGGTTCCCTGATAGGCAGGAGGACAGATCACCCAGTCATGGTCCTTTTTTTAACAGGTTAGCTTCTCTCTAAAATCTGATGAGGCCAATTTAAACTACGAACTCATTAACAGCAAGAATTGATAGAAGTTCAGGAAGAAAAATCATTGTGATAATCGTTCCCCATAACAAGTCCATGGTTAGAAGAATAAGGAGGGTGAATTCTGTTTTCACCGAAGGCCGAGCAGGAAACAATAGTTTCAGCTTTCTGTGTTTGGTAAATAGAGCATTTGTCCAGAAGTGACTTCTGTCCTTGAAAGACACAATCCTCCCACGGAGAGGGTTTAAATGCAAATGAGAGTTAAAGTGATTCTAAAAGGGTTGGAGCAGAAATCAAAACTCGACAATGCGTTCCAGTTTTTAAACAACACCTTCTAAAAGGGTTTTGTTTTTTCTGTATTTCTTCTGTGTTTCTGCTGTAACAATCAAACTGGTTTAATAGCAACAATCTCCAATGGGGGAAAAAACAATCTCAGATTTAACTGAATTTCTGGATTTGTTTTTTTCAAATCCAAAATTGGAGAAAGTGAAGATTTCATAATGATAAGAGTGATTATTCTTTCTGTGGAGAGTCTCAAGTCCCTCCCTTTGCTTGAGTGACACCAGGTTGGTGTGAAAAAGGTCTCAGGTCAACAAACACGCTGCTGTAGTCAAACCAAATCACCAGGAAGGGTGTGAAACCCCCTATTGTGAGTTCATTATGTATGTGAAAGGAAGAGAAATGATCTTCTTTGTGTCTCTTTTTCACCTCAACTAACAGGAATGCTATATTAAGACATGAGTTTGGATAAAAATTCAGTCTCTATAATAATCCTATAGAAGCTACAGCCAAAAGGAAAGATATGAACAAAAAGGATGGGAAATGTCCTCAAAAGCACTGACAAACTGACAAAAAGTATAATTTTTCATAATGTTTAAGGTGAGAAAGCCTCCTCACACCTCAAAAGTTGGTACAATCAAGATAAAATAATGAAAGGACATCCTGTACTGCTGCTAATGGAGGTCGGAAATAAAAAAATAATGATCACACAACCTGAGATTAAAACACGAATATGTCACAGACATGAAACAAAGACGAGCCAGTTCTCTGGCAAACAGTCGAGTCACCTTCAAATGGTTCAGACTATAAAAGGCCATTAAAAGCTGAGTTTAAATGTCTTTGATTTAAGAATTTTATGAGGAAAACTATGTCGGAGACAGTACTGTTTGTTTCTTTAGAAACGACACCGTTTTATTTCTTTAGCTCAGGCTGCTGAGGAACCTGCCTCAGTTCACAGCCCCCCTCCAGCTAAAGGTGTTTTTAGCTGCTGAAGTTACCTTTCTGACTGAAGCATTTCCCACAGTGCTGACATACGTGGGGTTTCTCCCCGGTGTGAAGCTTCATGTGGTTCCTCAAAGAGCCGGAGTTCGCCAGCAACTTTGGGCAGAGGGTGCACTGAATCTGTGGGAGGAAAGCCAAACAATAATCTTTTACATTTTAAATTTAAGAATCAATCTGCAGCTCAGGGAGGAGGATAAAAAAAATAAAGAAATAAATAAAAATCACCCCCAGCCTGTGGAAGTGGAAAGATGTTGGAGGAAAGGTTTGAAAAATTGACAGAGCCGTTTTTCTGAAAGCTCAGCTCAGAAGAAAGTAAACACGTGAGATATGGATGAATTAAGAGCAGAACATCTATCTTAGTAACAAGTGCAGTTCATTAACGGCGTTTCAGACGAGCGAGCGCTCAAAGGTGAAACTGTATGGTGGCTAATTACACCCAGTTAAACCAAACGCCAGCTGTACTGTGTTGGATGAGCAGCATTGAGTCTAACCTTCATTCGATATTTTTAAGTAGCTTTGATGTATTACACCAGTCAGCCAGCCAAATTTAATTCAGCTCCTCTTTTGCTCCGACTACTCCAGCAGCTGTTTCCGTTCAAACGCTCGAACCTCAAAAGTGCAAAGTCAATATGAAAACTGAAGGGGAACACAGCGAGCAGTCAGCTAAAGACAGATCGATGTGGCCGGAGTGTCCACACGGGACACCGCTCTGAGACAGAGGTCAGAAACGAATCCCAACTGTGACTGTCTTTGGATTATTTCCTTCTGTAGCTGCAACCATTAAACAGACACAGAAACAAAGCCTCAGGTTTCCTTAATGATCGGCCATCATCAGGTGAATTGGTTTGATATTTTAGGCTTGCTTTTCCTGAGGACCGTAGGCGTGCCGAGTACCTTCGGAGGCTGCGTGTAGGTCATCCTGCTGCAGTGGAGAAGGCGGTGGATGCGCAGCGAGGGCCGGCGTGCGAATGCTTTGCCACAGTGGTCGCATGCGTATGGCTTTTCTCCAGTATGGAGGACCAGGTGCTCCTTCAGGTCCCGCTTCAGGCCGTAGGTTTTTTCACAATGAGGACAGGAGAACGGACGCTCGCCGCGGTGACTCATCTATAGATAACCACAGCATTCTCCCATGAGGACTGTTATTAAAGAGTAAATTGCAGTTCTAAGGGATGACTAAGCTCACAAGTAACAAGGGAACAGTCAGAAAAATAACAACTCCCCTCATCTGCACACCCACCATTTGTTTATCAAGCGGTTGGTTTTAACCCTGTGAAGCAAAAGCAAAGAGGAAAATGGACCTAATAATAAAGATGTTCTTGCGTCATTAAAGCTTCTGCTTTAATGATTAAAGATTCCGCTTTAGTGATACAGGAATAACAGCTAACACCCATTTTGAATGTTTACTAGCGCTCAGTCCAATATTCTGAATGAGGAGAAGGAATGTTTTAATCTGTTTGAGGAAAGAAAAGAGCTGACATCATCAGACAAACAAAATGATCAGGAGAAGTATTTGGGCTCTGCAACCATTCCGAAGGCCCACCTGATGTGCTCTGAAGCTTTCTGCAGACGTGTAGTTCTTCCCGCACTCACTGCAGCTGAACGGCTTCTCCTCTGTGTGGCTGAACTGGTGTTTCTTCAAGTGGCCGATCTGGAAGAACTTTTTCCCGCAGCTGGAGCACCTGTGCCTCCTCTCTCTGACTTCTGACTGCTTCTCAGCTCCACCCACTCCGTCAGGTGTGAGGGCCACCTTGGGGCCCGCTGCAGATGTGGTGGCCTCAGTGGCGATTAGGCTCCGCCCCCCCGTCTGTTCCGCCGGGTCTCGGTTTGCTCGGCCTTTGATCCGGTGGACGCGTCGTGGTTTCGCGGCCAGACGGGAGCTGCAGCGGAGAGCTGGAGGTGCAGAGCAGACCTGTCTGACCTCAGCTTCTGCATCACCTGGACTGTCCCTATGACAACCTGGGACGTCCCGCTGACACCCAGTCCTGTCTGTGTGTCCACCTGACGCATTGGTTTCATTCTGAACACCTGTTCTGTCCCCTGTGCTGTCTGTCTGATCACCTGTCCTGTCCACACGACCCGCTGCTGGGTAAGATGTTCTCTCAGATTGGGTTTCAGTACGTTTGCCTACGCTCCACTTCTTCCCGTCGGTGTTTGGTTGACTCCCTTTGAAGGCTGTCCTTTGCTTTCCGTGCAGATTCTCCCCTCGTGGGCTCTTTTGTTTGTTCCCTTTCTCTTCTTCTGTGATATTTTCTTCTGCTGATGTATTGGTGACTTCACTCTGCAGCTCTTTTATTGCTTCCATCTTACCTGGCCAAACAGATATTGTACACAAAGGCTTTAGATGCTCAATTTGAGAAAAGTGGTCACCAAATGTTGTCAGCAACATGAGTAATATGAGTCGACAGCCAATTATCACAACAACCCCAAAACAATCATATGACTGAGAGTAGATCAATTTAAGGCACACAAGTGAAGCTGGAGTAGGTAAAAGTGTGTGTGTGTGTGTGTGTGTGTGTGTGTGTGAAAGAGAGAGAGAGAGAGAGAGAGATCAGCTGGTCCGGTAATACTAATGTCATTATAAACGCTAAGGTTTTGTGAGCAGCAGATCCACAGAGGTGATCCAGTGGTCAACAGCATGCTGTCTTCTCTCCAAATCGAATTCACATACAGACACAACAATGTAATCTGCCAGTATGGCTCAAATGCTTCTTATTGCATTCTTTTTTCATTTAGCATTTTAATTGTTTGAAGTCTCATTCGTGATTTATAGCCTCAGTCAGTTTACATCAGCGCTGAGACTCAAGCTACAGTCTTGCTCTAATGCTCCAGGGTATTTTCTGCAAGAAGGTCTTAATATCCCATTAATCACAGCACATAAATGCTCCGTAATCCAGAAATAATTAAGGATTAGGAGTGCTGGAGAGCGCACCATTCCTATATAACAAACAGTGTGTACAGAGTTTGGTTACTGTTTTTTTAAAGTTTGCCAGAAAACTGATGTTTCATCTGCAGGTAAAAGGTGAAAAGGGGTAAAATAATAGAAGTAATAGAATTTTACATGGGTTTTAATAGAAACCAACTAATGTGGATTCTGTAGCAGGTTGATGCTGCTGACGTGCACTCAGCGAGGCGTCACTCTGGCGCCCTCAGGTGGACAATAAGTGAATGTCAGAAACTTCCACATGTTAAAATGTAAACCTGGTTTCACAGCAATACCTCAATGAAGCCTTTTGTGTTTTAATACTATTTTGATGAAGGAAAGAGAAATAGAATCAGTTAGAGGTTGACTGGACATCAGGGATTAAAAGCATCATTCTAATTCAATTTCTGTGAGATGAGAGTCAGAAACCGTGTGATCTCATTCCTCATTTTCTTACAGCTAACTGTGCTTTATTTTCTGCATTTTGTGTGTTTTGAGCATTCCTCTTTTACTGAGATGCCGATGCTCCATTTGATGTACAATTATTGTGAGGGAATACGTCACTCTGAATAAAACCTATATGAGAGGTGATGATGCCAAATATATCCAGTCGCAGATATTCTGGATTTCAAGCTAGATAATTACCCGCAAAAGAGGTTTTTTAGAGCTTTTTTTTTAGAAAACATATTTGCTGGATTTTAGTGACAGTTGGTGGGAGTGAAGTGAAGGGGCAGAGGAATCCCTCAGTAAACCATAGCACACCTTCATTGATTGGTTGATGAAGGACTTAATGGGGTGGCAGGCTGGGGAAAAGGCCCAAAATTGTGATTCTAAACCAAAAGTTTTATATATTCAACTGTTCTGTGTGTGTTGCTCCTCAGACAGTACCTGCACCACACTCTTTGTTTGTGTCCAGGACTGTAGTTTCATCTCCTGCCTGAAGTTTTCCCACAGTGTCTCTACACAACAGCAGCTCAGTTCCAGGATGGATGTCTCGACAGACACGCAGGCGCACGCATACACACTCGTCCTCTCCGCAGGCACACTGCATCACCACATTCTGTTGTTCTCTGCTTTGCACCTGGCAGGCAAAACTGGGGGGGTCACATGCACAGATGAAGTACTACATTACTACATTACATTGAGGTACTACATTAGAAAAGAGCTGGTGCCTAATAACACCAACAACAAGACGGTTAGAGGTCTTCAAATTGTTTATTATTTTTTCATTTACTTTACTAAGAATCGTTCATCAGCTCAAGGGACACGTACCTGATCCACATGTGTTGCAAAGCTTCTTTATTTGCTGCCATCAGCATTAGTTCCTATAAAAGAGAAGAGAATAACCATGTGGGATCAAAGCTCCTGCTGAACAGGTTAGGGATGACATTTTTCAGGAATCTGCTGTACTGGTGGATGTGACTGAGACTCCTGTATGGAAACTAATAGATAATGACATGTTAAAACTTTAACTGTGGTTTTATAAGCCTAAACACTCTTGGCAGCTCGAACGATACTCTGAGCCTCTGGATGTGTTGTAATCATTTTCTGTCAGCCATTGTGATCCTCCAGACTGGGAACAAGCTGTAATCTTACACTGATGTTCATAATAGTGATGATTTGCCTGACTCTGTTCTCTAAATTAATTATGCACCACAGTGTACGCCGTATTTTGAATGCTAACCGACTTCCGACAGTGTCCCTGAAAACCAGTTTATGTTGATGCTGTTGGCCGTGTTCTATTTTAGAATATTTGGTGACTTTAATAACTACTTCACAATCTATCTACTCGTTGAAAAGTATTTAAAGACCATATTCATAATGGTTATAACCGTATAGGGAAATTAAAGATGTAATTTAGTTCACTGACATAGTGAAATGTAAAGAAATGTTGATATATAATTTTTACTTGCCTTTGTTTCCTCTGTGCAACCTGTCTGGGTTGTTCTGGAGTCACAGCACACTGTGGCTTCACTTTTCATCCTCTCACTCTGATGGACCGATGATGACCTTAGGTCACCATCCCTCCCCAACAGAGATCCAGGTTTCAGCATGCAGCCAACCCACCACAGCCCCAGTCTGCCCTCACAGAACCTAGAAGGACCCACAGCGAAGCCACAGGGAAGCAATGTTGACAGAATTGAAGTGAGAGCAGACGGGAGCGGAGGGGTGAGGGAGGCCATCAATCTGAAGAGATAATTATAACAAAATACAGCTGACACTTTTTTTCTGGGAATGGATTTCTTTTGGTAACAAACACCAAGGGCACAATTTATTTAATAATTTTAAATATATATATTGTTTCAAAAGCTTAGACATTTATGATGAAAAATACATACAAAAAGAACTCATTCCTGAATTTGGAGAATGCTCATTAACTGAAAGAGCAGCAGATATACACATTTAGCATTTGTTTATATGCTTGACATATTACTTTGCAGTAATATTCAGGTTAGTTTTTTAGGCAGTATAAATAATTGCAATCTGTCAAACAGACCTTTTTTTTTTTTTTTTTAAATTTCTTTTACAAAGATGGTTCGTCTCTGACTAACGCAGGGCAAATACATTTCTGGCCAACAATCAAGATAACTGGAATGTTAGCTTAAGATACTTCTTTAGGTAATTCTAGGTATTTACAAAAGATTTTGCAAAACCTGTCACTGTTCGCTCCTAAACGACCACGTTAAATTTTAGCTGAATGTATCTTTTGTTGCCTCAGTTATTATTTCAACAATCAACTTTGACCGTTAGCGGCAGTTTCCTAGGAGAACTTAAAGTTTAGTTACTAAAAAGATAACACGCGACAATAGCTATTTTCTACATCATTTTAAAGTAAAATTAATTGTGTACATACTCCGAATAAAGGTGGTTTTATTTGAATAGGCAAGTGTATTTTAGTACATAAATGTAAACTCTGTGAAAGCTATCCATATCCAAGATAAAACGACGCCGGAAGTCCTTGACGTTTATCGTCCGGCTGTGAAAATGTCCCGATGTATTAAGTTCCGCCATAAGAGCGCAGGGCATCCTCTGAAAACAACAGATAAATTTTCACTTTTGCAGTTGAAAAAATTAACACCTTGTAAACGATATTATTATTACTCTGTATCAATTTCCAAGGTTATTAATAAAACAAAATACTTTTTAATGGTTGGTGTGCCTGTGGCGGACACATAGGGGTAATCTCACACCCAGGTGATGCATGGGGTGATGGGCGTGGTTAGCCCTTGATTTGATGCACTGTTCGACGCGCCATTGAGTATATTCTGGTGGATGCAGAATAAAGACGTCCAAACCATCTGCTCTGTCCGAGTCGTTCCTCGTCCTGCCACATGCCTCCTATCGCATGCTTTTTTATGCTTAATTGATAGTCCTGTGCCAAACTTGTCCGTGCCACGTGAAAAAATGATTGTGATTTGTTTAAATTTTAAAACAGCCGTCCTCTGGTGTTTTTAAGGTATCCAATAGTAAAAAGCCATCTGTAGGATGTAACCTCCCATTCCTGGGCCACCCTTACATTTGAAAACAACTACTTAAAGGTATGCATCTATTGCATCCTGTCCTTCATGCTTTATTAAGTAAAAGAGTTATATTCCTATGTGTATATACTATACATATCATACATACTTTTATTTATTTTATTTTTTGCTAACGGCTATTCCCCTTTTGGGGCAAGGGGCAGGGTGCTTCACCCTCGGACGAGAGTCCTGAGTTCATGGCAGGACCCTATCAGAGCATTTAGGGGTTCGATACTTTGCACCTTGGCGGTGCCCTAACCTTGTCCTGTCAATTTTTCTGCTACCAGCAAATTTTACAACTATTTTCCCCCAACTTAATTTTGAACCATGAACCCTCTGCTTCTCAGCCCAGTCCCCTACAGACCATACATATTAGCAATGCTCTGTGTGTACAGTATACCGGTATGTTTTTTTCTTTTTCACAACATTTTCTGTTTTTACTAATTAATAAATGCAAAACATGCTGACAGCAGAGAGACACGATTCATCGGGAGGCCTGGGCCAGAGAAGTGAACCTGTTTGTTTGGAGGGTGGGATGCAAAGGATTTTTATAAGGGCCCTATTCAGTCACCAGGGAATAGTGGCACCATCTGCAATCCACCCATGTTAACCAAATAGAAAATTACTGTAATTATATTATTCCTGCATGTTTGTGCTGTATCCTATTTACCTTAGTTGCTGCCACGGCAACACAGCACTTACTGAAAGCTAGAGGGAAGGTGAAAGACGCGATTGTTTCACTTAATTATCTGGTGCAGTGACCCTCTGAGGTACACAGTTTTTCCATTCTATTCATAATATCTTGCGGGAGCTGCACTGCACATCACACCAGAATCCAGTGAGGTAACAACCGAAATAATTTATTTGGTTTTAGTCACGACATTAAACTTCAAGAGTGAGTTCATCCTGCACCAGTTTTGGTAAAACTATACAAAAAAAAAATCAAATCACACTTGTGAGGACTGATGACAAGGCAAAGTTTCCTCATGTTTTACCCCATTAGATTTTATTTATCACTTTATAGAAGTTCCATCTGCATTCAAAAGCATGCCAACTCATACTATATCATTAAATTCTATCAACGTTCCTTTCACATTCATTTGTTTGACCTGATAAACTCAAAACAGCACATTTGCATTATTAAGTTGTTTTATTGCCAGTCGGATTTGGTACCATGAACAAAAAGACAACGCTGACAAACATTTTCATTACTGAATAAATGTGGAAGTATGGAGTATTATCTTTGGTTTGTGATGCAGCAATTGACAACACGAAGGCACAGCCTCCAAATACAGCAACAACGTCACAAAACAATATGGAAATGGAGCAGCTCCTTGAGCTCCTCACACTGGAATGTTCATACCGAGCTGGATTCAATTTCAACATGAAAACAGACATTTACTGACAACAACAGTGTGCACCGCACAGCCTCGCCTAACACTTTGACAGCTAAAAGACAGAAAACAAAGAAACACTCCAGCATTCCTGTCAGGCTTGAAAGGTTTTTTTGAATCATCCTCAGCATAGATATGAAAGAGTAAAAGTTCTTCTCTTCTGTTCACCGATTTGTGGTGAGAGGAGGTGGTTCTTTTCTGTTTGACTGTTCAAGTTTATTGTTAAATTAAATTTATTTATTAAATCTTCTAAGCACAGTTCAGCCTGGAAGTTTCTCTTATCTATACATTTTTTTGAAAATCCACATATTTGTTTTCTTACAAATGAGCTGCAACTACTCAGGTAGAACAGCCACACATGCTCAAAAATGCTCATATTCAATATTCTGCCAATATTTTTGTTTCCCCTCTACAACTGGCCACAGCCAGCATTGATATTAATAAGTTACTAAGTTACTAAGTCAAGACTGGACCGATTTACTTGTGGATTCCCAGACTGATTGATTTAGTCACATGATTTACCTCAACATTATTATTCTTTTCCTGCCTTTTCTCTCTATTTTTGCCTTCATTAAACTGTCAAAGTGCCATCTGAAGGAGAATATCCAAACTGTAAAGTATCATTTTCCCTATCTTCTTGCAGGAAAACAGCAACATGATTATATTAAAATGCACATGATAAAAGATAAACTCGGATCAATAGAATTATCGTATATAATTAAATTTTTTATAGAGGCATGGGAAGGGACAGATTAAATTACATTATCACACTGTAGCATTCTTCACCCCGGGCGTCCAACAAATTAAATTATCTTCATTATTTTTTCTTCAATTGTCCTTTTAATACTATATAATCTTCTTTTTTCTGTTTTTTAGTAGAGATTGCCATTTCTTGCCACGCCTCTCCTGCTCCTTTGACGTATTCTTCGTCTGGCATTCACTATTGAGGGAAAGAGATCAGTTTAAAATCACCTGAAATCCAATAGAAATCTCGCCGTCACACGTGGAAACGCTCTCACCATCAGTACATTCCACCTGAGGCTTCTCCCACTGCCCATCTCCTTTACAGCGGACCACAGGTGGGTGGCGCTGTGTGAAGCCGGGGTTGCACTGATAGCGGATGATGGAATTAACAGGGTATTCCTCCCTTCTGTTACCAAACATGTGCGCATTCTCCACCTCTGGTGGGGCTCCGCAGGACACTGAGAGCAGAAAGGTTTGCATCATATCATTGAAAGGCTTCATGTTTGGCCTTTGACCTGTTCACTATTATGAAAACCCAGCTGTTTGGTTTGGACTCACCTGGGCCTTTTTTGCAGGTGAAGGGCAGATGGTAGTTACAGGGCACATCGTTCCATTGACCCCTCTCATGCCAGATCATCACCACACAGTCTTCTCCAGAGCTGAAGTAATTATCTGGTTGGTTTGGCCTCCAGTTCTCATATTGCTGAAGAAGTTATGTCATAACACAAGTACATTATTTTAAACAAGTGCTACACCTCATTGTTTTCTTCAAATTGGACCTGTGTCACCTTCCTGAACCAACCAGAATTATCTGAAGAAAATATTGAGAATGATAGCCCAACCAATGATATTTATTTATTTTTTGTACGTCAGTTTTGTTTTTACCAGATTATCTTGTGCCTGTTTCAGTTCACATCTTCATTGTACAAACCTCTGCGATTTAACCTCTGCAGCAAATATTTAAGAAACCTAAAATTACACTGAACAGGATAACACACCAGGAGAAACAGGACAAACACTCACCAGTGGAGTGCCGTCTGTCCAGCGGAAATCGTTCTGGACCGTCCTGTCATTCAGCCCGATCCACTGGTAATTCTGGGCATTTGCTGTTGGGAGAACAGACAAACGTGAATTTTGACCTCCTTGCATGACACACACACACACACACACACACGCTCTGAGCTCACCGTTAACAAACGCTTGCTCCTCTGGAGTGATGATGCTGGCCAGATGTGCGTTCAGGTCACGGCAGCGCTGCTCTGCCTCCAGCCACGTCTCTCTGTCAGAGAAGTGCAGGTAGCAGTTCCCCTGAAACTTAGTCCAGCCTTCTTCACACTGCTGCTCATCTGCAGCCGCAACAGCACAGGTGACATTATTCAACATCTGGCCCCCTGACTTTCCCTTCAGCTCTTTATGCGTGATTGTTGAATACTTTAGTAGGAGATTCTCTAAAACTCATCTGCATCCACAGCAAAGCAGCAGCACAGGCGATGAAGCTGAGCTCTTCATTCTTTCGGCCTGATGTTAGTGTGGAGGGAACTACTCGTTTAGCCGTCTAGTTTTGCTGTGTTGTGGGTAAATGAGCAGCATATTTGTTTCCATGTTGACATCCAACAGGATGGAGAATCCAATTATTTCACTTTTTTTGCACATGCTAAATTTAATTAAAAGGTCTGTCGACCTAAATAAAACTTCATTCATTTTGTTTTGTGGATAAGATATTCATATTTTTAATAAACCTTTGAGAATGCTCTGGTTCCCTTATCTATGCCGCTCTGGGGAAAAAGGATATAGAATGTCTGACGGTTATTCTATACCTTAAATGGACTAAGAGAAAAGAAGGCATTTGGGTAAATAGTGTAATTACCAGTATTACACCAAATTAACTTGTATGACCCATTTTATAAGAGAAACACAGGATAGAACATCTAGATGTGATTCATCTTCAGCTGCTGGGCCCTTAGGGACACATCACCACTTCCATACTTTCCCAGAGTTGCAGCACTGCAGGACGATGCTCTTCTGTTGTGGCATTTAGCATCTCCAATTGGTAATTTTCTGAGAGGCTGCCGTTAGTATTCATTAGCTGAAGCTGATCTCGTACCGATCTCACAGCGGCTCCCTCCGTAGCTCGGCAGGCATAAGCATTTGTAAGAGTCTGCACTCTCCATACAGGTGGCTCCATTGAGACAAGGGTTGGAGTGGCACACATCTACTTCTGCAAGAAAGGGGCCAGGTGACACTACTGTTTCAGCATGAGATGGGGGTGGGGGCGGGGTGGAGGGTGTCAGCAGAGTAAGGAGCTGTGATGCGATAGGAAGCCTATCACACCTCAGGAATGATGTTAGTCAACAGAACTGCTGTTGGTGCAACCTCAGATTGGGCCCAACAGAACCCTGAATAATTAGCTTGTTTTCTGGCTCTAATATTCAGGTGTTCCGGGGCGGCACCGGAATTCTGCTAATTCTGTTTAGCAATGTTAATATCAGCAGTACAGCTGTGAATCTGTCGTTAGTTGCAGAAAAGAATCAGTGAATCATTAAAGGGCGAGAGCAGCAGAGTTTAGCATGCAGACAGCAGAGCCCAGGCAGCGTGCTGACACAACAAACCACAACCAACACAAAGACTGGCTACAGACACCACGACACGTATGCCACCGAGGCTGCACGCCTTCAGAGCAGAGCTGCATTTCACAAGCACCAAAACATTAAATCTGCCACATGAAACACAGACTGACAGCCAGACACACACGGAATACAACCCAACAATAACACGATGCATAACAAACAAGGACAGAGATACAGCAGGGAGAGATAAAAGAGTTCTGGTGAGCCACAAAAACAACTATCAGCAGTAAAATGTGTAAATATATTGTGAAAATGTGTAACTGGGAATCAGAGTGCAAATAAATAGCTTAAAAGCTGTTGAAGAGAGACACGCACAACAAATGTCATCACCATATTGAGAATTTAGAAAAATAGGGGGGACATCACTTGCACAGTTTTGAAACTTACCATGGCAGAGAGAAATGTTGTCTTCTACAGGTGTGACCATTCACATCTGCCTTACTCACACTCATTAAAATGCAAAGCTCTTGTGTTACTTATGAACTGTGTAACGGCTACGAGCAGTGATGTGATGAAACTCTAGAATTTATAGGAAAATTAGTGTCAGAGCAGTTGATTATATACTGTGAACTTACCCTGCAGCAGTTTTGTCTCTTTTGCTATGCCGGGGGCCCCAGCAGAAGCTGGTGTGGCCGCGGTGGCAGGAGCAGCCAGACCTGCAGGAGCTAACACCGAGCTGTGAGTTGCATACATCCCACTTGAGACTTGGGACAGGACGGCTTCACCAAGTGCCTCTGCTGGTCTGGTGGTTCCCTCAGTCAGTGCCCACTCAGAGGTTGGAGAGGGAAGCAGCAGCTGTGGAAGATCTCCAGAGGAAAGTCCAGATGCAGTCCCACTGCCTGTGAACATGCGGCTATCCCCACTGCCAGAGTAGAGACCACTGCTGCCGCTGCTTCCTTCCCCGCTGTACTCCACCGATCCCTCTCCAAGCTCCAAAGACAGGGATGTGTCTCCAGATGATTCTGTCAAAAGATCCTCTGTCAAAAAGGTAACGCTGCCTTCTTCATTTGTCGAAGAGTCGAATCCTGAGTCTGTTCCTGATCCAGATCCAGAGATAAATGTTGAGATTCCAGACCCAGACAAATTTTCACCACTGTAGAGCAAGGACCCCGAGATTTCCTGCTCTCCAGAGGCTGACCCTATCAGTTCAGTGAATCCTGACCCTACAAATGTCACATGTGAGAAGAACCCCAAGCCACTTCCAGAGGTTGAACCACTATGATCTCCACTCAGAATCCCAGATCCTGAAATGTCGCCAGAGCCACTGAACTCCAGTAGGCCACCACCAAGCTCATACTCTCTCTGGGTGACAGATATGGACTCATCAATCAGCTCACCATCTATAAGTAAGATCTGAGTGTCTCCACTTCCAGAAGATGTTCCTGAATGTCCACTTGCACTTCCAGAAGCAAATCCTGATGGGAGACCACTGAACTCTGAAAGGTCCTGGTTGTTAATAAAACCAGACGATAGTCCAGAAAATTGTCCACTTTCTCCAGAGGTGTCAATAGAGGAGCCACTCTCGAAGGAACTGAAACCGGATCCAGATATGTCCCCACTGCCACTCAGTACACCAGATCCAGTTTCAGACAAAGGGATGTTTAGTATTACTGTGCTCCCCTCTTCAGCTTCTTGGGGTCCTCCTGAAACTGAGCCATCTGCAGATAAAATGCTGTCCATACCTGAAAACACAACATTCAGTCCGGATCCATCTGCATCAACAGCCGACCCAGAATCATCTGTGCTGCTCAAACCTGATGCCCCACTTGGTTGCTCAGCACTTGGACTGCCAGCCATGTCTCCAGAGCCAGACACATCTGCAGAGATTATCCTGCCTCCAGTTCCAGATATGTCTCCAGAACCAGACAGATCTCCGGAGGTTACCTGGTCTCCAGACCCAGATATGTCTCCAGATTCAGACAGATCTCCAGAGATTACATGGTCTCCAGAACCAGACTGATCGCCTGATATTGCCTGATCTCCAGAACCAGACTGATCGCCTGATATTGCCTGATCTCCAGAACCAGACTGATCGCCTGATATTGCCTGGTCTCCAGAACCAGACTGATCGCCTGATATTGCCTGATCTCCAGAACCAGACTGATCGCCTGATATTGCCTGATCTCCAGAACCAGACTGATCGCCTGATATTGCCTGGTCTCCAGAACCAGACTGATCTCCAGAGGAAGAAAAATCACGTCCTTTGGCAGAACCTGAGCCAAAATCAGCTGAACCTGAGCCTGAGGTCTCCACGATGATAGGGGGAAGGAGCGGAGGCCCAACTAAAGAAAGAGAAGTTAGCAATGAGTGACGACATTATATGACATTATCAACATTTGTTAAGAAGATTAAAGTATCTTACTGGGCCTCAAAAGCTCAGTAATTGACGTTATATTGAGGATGGCCTCTTCAATATCTGTGATGTTCAGTCCAGTTTCATTTGCAATGATCAGAAGGTCCACTGTTACAATGAATGAATAAATGAATGAATGGATGGATGACTGGATGACTGGATGAATGAATGAATGAATGCTCCCAAACATTTACCCCTGAAGCAGTAAGCATCGTATTTGGAATCCAGCGATGGGAAGCTTGTCTGCTCGGGCTGAGCATACACGGTGTGCACTCCCGGCCTCCCACCCCCACACTCAGAACGGGGATTGTTGATTGGATACCGGACACTTCGATCCATTAGCCAGCCGGCACGGCACTTGTCAAAGCCAGTTCTCCAGGCGGCATGGAGCTCACCGGTGGACGCCAGTACAGCGCCTTGTTCTTGACAGCTCGAAGCAGCTTCATCATAAGTGAAACCCTCAGCCGATCCCACGTGGAAAACCTCACCTATGGAGGTTTATGTTTAATGCACATGGTCAACATTTATTCAGGTTACCAAGCCTACAAAACAACCAGAGTGCATCTGAAGCTAATTGCTACTTATTTCTCTGAGGTTTTTCTCCCATTGTGTACTCCTGCCTCCTACTGCCTATATATACTGTATGCTAAACTACGAATGTGGGGAAAATGGAGGTGTTTGCCGTCAAAGTGCTTCTTTTCCAGTTACCTTTCAGACCATCAATGTAGCAGTATACATCATATCTCTCATCGGCTGGTCTCAAACCATAGGACCGAACTCCAGGCTGCCCGCCCAAATCTCCAGCGCATTTATCGCGGGGGGAAGTAATTGGATACCTTGAAAAGAACATGTGACAATTCATCTTTTGGTAAAAGAATCGCTTTATGAATGCAGCATCAAGGTTTACCTGACAGTCTGGTCAATCAACCATCCTGCGTCACACTGGTGGTATCCTGCTTCATATGCTGCCTGCAGCTGTGCTGCTGTGGCAATGTAGGCTCCAACACTCTGACAAGCCCGCTGGGCCTCGATGTAGGTAAAGGCATAGCGGCTTGAGCCTGAACGATAATGGAACACCACTCCTGTGTGGACAAACAAGACCTTGCTGTAAGTGGGAGGATTTTTCAGGGTGGAAGATTCGACTTGAAGTCCCAGCTACCACTGACCGGTGCGAGGCATCACAAATCCTTTGCTGATCTCCCTGCCAGAGTCAGGCTGTGCAGTAACCGCCTCTATTACCTCTGGTGGCTGAGGCAGGGGCATTTGTGTGGGGCTCTCTGTGAAGGTGAAGCCCACGGCAGTTGGCTGCTGAGTCTCCACCTCTCCTACCGCCTCACTCTCTGTGGTCGTAGTCTTGAAGAACACCTCCGGACTCTGCGTCACTTTGGTAACAGTCAGCACATCGGTGCCTTCTTCATCGAACCCTGAACCCTCCACCTCAAATGATTCTGTAAAACAAACATTAATAGGTTATGGTCACCTGTTACAGTCACATACTGCTTAAGTTAACAAAAAAAGCCCTTTAGCTACACGATGGCCTACCTGTGTAGCAGAAGGCATCATAACGGGACTCAGGAAGTGGGTATCCAGTTTGATTTGTGTACAAGTAAACAGTCCGCACCCCCAGAAGACCACCCCCGCACTGGGGCCGGCGGATGTTGATGGGATAACGGACACTCCTGTCTCCCAGCCAGCCGGCGTTACAGACGTCCATCCCACCCTGCCAGGCCAAGTACAGTTGACCAGTGTTGGCCAGCTGCGCTCTTCTTTTAGAGCATGCCACGACAGCCTCAGAGAAGGTGAACTTTTCAGCAGAGGTAGTGTGGAAAACTCTCCCTATATAGAAAAAATAGAGAACAGAATAGACTTTATTTGTCATTATACATGATAGTACAATGAAGTTCCGAGGCCAGATGGAGGGTCAATCTGAGCCGCTGCAGCAACACTGTTAAACAACTTAACCTACTGTATATGCTTATCTATTTTAGATAACAGAAGCTCGGCTACAGTAAAAACTGAAATTCATATTTAAAAAAACAAAACACAGAGACGTTTTTATTTTGTACCTGTCATCTTTTCAGTGAAACAGTAGACGTCATATGTTTCGTTAAGGTCCCTCACTCCATATGTTCGGACCCCAGGGAGCTCTTCTTTATCACCATAGCAGTTGACACGAGGATCATGGATGGGATACCTTTGGAACATTGGCTCAAAACAATGTTAAAACTGTTGACATCGTAATTACATTTTTTTGTAAACGTGCTGTTTGCTTCCTTGTGCTCAAGATTTTAGCTATTCAATAAACTGTAATACTGACCTGACAGTGTGGTCTGAGAGCCAACCAGCATCACACTGGTGGAATCCATCGTCAAAGGCTGCTTGGAGCTGTTCCGCTGAAGCCACCACAGCGCTGTTCTGGCCACAGGCTGCTGTCGCCTTTTCGAAGGTCAAAGTATAGCGCCCCATGATGGCCCGGTAATGGAATACGAGTCCTAGAAGAGCAAGCATTTTGTGATAATATAAGGAGCTATTAGTGGAAGTGAACAGCTAATATTCTCTGGGATGTTCCTAGAGCTGCTGTGTTACATGGTCACATTACACTCATTTGTATACCTTGAACGTGCACATGAACGATGTCATGGTTGTCCTCGATGCCATGTTGAACCTCACAGCGGTAGACCCCAGAGTCGCTAGATCTCAGCTCAGATAACTTTATGCTAGCATCTGTAGGAGTAGCAGGGTAGCCCAGCAGGTGAACTCGGTCCAAATATCCCTCGGCAATACGGACCTGTCCTTCCAAGACTACGAGGATAGTTGTGACTTTATCTTTGGTCACATGGCTCCATTTGATGCGATGGGAAAGGGGCGCGATGGTGGGAGCCCCAGGGTCCGGAATCGTGTGGTCCTATATAGTTAATATAATTTCCAAAAAAAGAGTTGAAATTACATTTAGAATTAGAACCACCAAAATAAATAAATTGAGTATTTATAATATGATGCAAATTAAAATGCAAAAGTCAATTTACATTTTAAAAACAGTTTTAAAAAGTTAGTTAAAAAAGGAGTTTAAATCAAAAAGAATCACACACCTCAAAATAACATGGTAGAACTATTGTTCCTCCAAGTAGGGGACGCTGTGGTCCCTCCAGAGGAATACTGACACTGAGCACATCTTCAGGGTCTGTCAAAGATCAAAAGGTGTTTTCTGGTTATTTAAATTCAAAATGAAAATGTCAAGAAAACTTTAAACTCCTTAAATTATGTGGAAGTACGTGAAGAAGTAATTTCTTACCCATTAAGGAATGCTCATCATAAACATAATCGAATGATGCTGAGATGACATGTAGACACAAAGTCAGCGACACGACCCACTTTAACATGGTTTACCTGCAATCAAAGATAAAACACTGACCTATTTCAGGACAAATGAAACATGTTCATCTTTAATTGTTGCCATATCATCTGAGGTCAGTATTGATCTAAAAACTGTTCTCTTGGAACTGTTCCCAGTGGCTTGGAGATGTTTTCATCTCGGAGGTGGAGGTTGGACCGAGGTCAGGATACCTCAGGCAAATATTAGGTTTGGTGTTAAGTTGACCCGGCAGATTTGGTCATAGTTTGAAATAACAGGCCTGCGTTTATCACTGAAAGTAAAGGACTGCTTCTTCCAGCGGTGCGTTCCAGTCCAGCCCTGAGTTGTTGATCACAGGTGCTGTAACAGACTCTATTAAACCCCGCAGAGAATTATCCATTTTTATTAAAATACCATCAATTTGCCTTTCAAAAACACACATTGCAACACCCTCAAGTGACACTTGGACGATTTGGTGCGAATGTGCTGGGCTTTTAGAGGAGATGCTGCATCTTTTGAATCCTTGGAATCCAAACAAAAGCCTTCCAGTTTCTCTGATGATTCACCGACTCCATCTAACAGAAGCTGTGCCCCTAATGTTAACGTTCCTTGTTGATGAGTACCCGCTATTTCTAACGGCAGCTTCTTAGTTTCTCAAGAGGAAAAACACAGGTTTTTTCCAAAGTCCCTCTTCTATTTCTGCTTTGTTCTGCCATGAAAAGCCTTTTCCACCACGTACAGGTTTGTCCCCAAACACATTTCAGCTTCCCTTCCCAGAACTCTCGTCCAAGAAAACTATTTCTCTTTTTTCTGCTATAATCATACATATTAACGTTTAATATTTTTGCTGTAGGAACATATAAAGGTGCATTTTCAAAGGTGCAAAATGTGACAAATTGTTACCTCCGGCCTCCCTATCACTGGAGGAATTACCACAAGATGCCCTTTCACATGCTTTTTAATGGGTAAAATGGGAGAAAGTGATTTCTATGGTAGAAATTCGATTAGGGTGACCGTTCCCTGAGTCAGAGCTGTGACTCTGCCCTCATTTCCACTGAAGTAAACCTTCTTTAGAGATTCAATATTTGAATCAGAACCTAGTGATAGTTGCTGTGTCACCGCCTGCCCCCCTGACCTGAGCTACACACACCCTGGAGAGGACAGACAGATGAAATCAAGTTCACAGGAACCTGCAGACTAAATGTCTTAGGGTTTGCGGTTGGAAGGGCTTCTTCCCGGAGATTTTACAAGCGGCTGCAAACTTTTCTGAGCCACAGATATTCGACAAACCTCCGAGACAAAGTTCAGGGCTTGCCTTTGCAAAGAAGAAGAATGGAAATATTATATGCAATTAGGTGGAATTTGCTTTGCATCTGCACTCGTATGCTGTTGCATTTCTAGGACAGAAAACAGACTTCAGGTTACAACACTGTAAAAGAAAAAAAGAAGCTCAAACATCTGTCCTAAAGCTGGCTGTGAATAATTGTTTTGTGATCAGATCATTATTTTTTTTAACTCTAAGTTTAATTTTAAAGAAAAAATAAAATTTTCATTTTGAACCTGGATAGTGTCCAAGTTGCAACGTGTGTGTGCGTGCGTGCTTGTGTGCGTGCGTGCGTGCGTACGTGCCTGCGTGCATGTGTGTGTGTGAGAGCGTGTGTGTGTGTGTGTGTGTGAGCTTCACACTGAACTCATTCAGCCACAGCTAAGGTCCACTCCCAGTAAAGCACAGGGCCCCATAAGACCAGATCTGTTCCCCCTTGAAACCAGTATTATGGCAGCTCTGACGACACCGGGGCCTATGTAAACAGCGCTGCGTAAGTTCCAGAGTCCTGCCGTTTCCATCACGTCTCAACACTGCCAACATTCAGCCCGGAGAGCCAGGAAAAGTGAGACAGGACGGGAGGAGTCAGCAGAACAAGGTGTGGTCTGACCAGGCTCTGATCCTCACCTGAGTATTTTTTAAACACTTTACAACTGTATGGTCAGCAATAAAGATATATAGTTTTTTTTGTAGTACCATGATGAAGAATATGATAAAGGTACAGTGTATGACGTGGTAATGCAAAGCATCCTCTCCATGCATGATGGATACATTTACTGCATAAATGTTTACTTTGTACTTTTAGTTACAAGTATCTCGTAATGATGTTTAACTAATGACTATTGACTTCACTGTATATTTTAATGCCTTATTTTAAAGCTAAAATTTCACCTTTATTATATACTTTACCTCAAGTAAGTATATCGTATTTTGTCAGGAAAGAAATTGTAATATCAGTCTATTTATTATGTTTTTTTTAATCAAGCATAACCATATTTATATGTGACGGCATGTTTCTGATCTAAACTAACTATTTTGAAAGATGATGTTTTTTAAATATTTAGTTGAGCTGTAGGGTTATCTGTACGTTCTCTAGCGATCACTATTATTGATTATAAACTCAAACAAGCGAAGGCAGAAGACGTACCTGGTGTAGAAAAGTGCAGGTGAAGCTGTCAACCTCTTCTTCTGTGGCGTCAGTGTGAGTCCACTTGAGCAAGAGCTCTGAATGCACGTCTGTGTGCAGAGCTGAGAGACTGGACCAGGAGAGGTTTTCAGACCTCACCTGGAAAAAAACAGCAACACTGAGGTGCTCAGACTGAAGCCTGTCATCAGTCATGGATTTCAAAATAAGAGTCTGCTCAGACATCGCCTCAGAGAGAAGTCTGTTCAGGAAATTCCAGCCAAAAAAATGTTTATTTCTATGGAGACATGAAGGATGTCTGTGGATGCCTAAGCATTAATGATTGAAAGCATCCTTAGTTTTAAGAGAAATATAATTTCTGTACATATGATCACATGAGTTTAACATTTGCATCTATTTTGAGATGATTTGACATTTTGCACAGCAGAATCTGCTCCTCTTATTCTGAAGGAAAGATTGAAGTGGGGTCTCTGGATGTGAGGCAGGATGGTGTGTAGTGCTCTGCCTTCTCACTGATGAGCTTTGATAGATCACACCAAAGATTAAAGGAAACATGAATAAAATCTATTGTCCAGGGGCTCATATTTTACATCCTCAGCTCATGGCCGACTTTATGTCCGTCAGTGTAATATTTTTATAGCTTATGTGCCACCTAAAACTGGACACAAAGCTGCTCTTTGAGCCCACTGAGCGGTCTGTCAGGAAACCGCCACATTCAAAATCCCAGAATAAATGTACGTATAAAAAGGTTTAGAAATGTTTGAGGGACAGTAAAGTTCTTATTAAGTTATGTGATGGATGATTGACCATGAGTTCTGAGCTGCAGAACCAACTTTAGGCTCATGACCTGGACTGTGAAAGCAAGAACATGTTCAGCGGTGATGGTGCTGAATCTGAGAGTTATGAGTTTGCCTCTGGGTCTGCCTGGATTTAAATCTGAATAGTGTAACTGAGCTGCTGCTCAGACCAGATTTCAAAGACTCTCGGTCTGTCTGGGGGAAAGGCATCTTTTTTTATGGCATGTGCACTATTTCTATACAGTGAGACGGTGTCAGCGAGTTCCACATTCCTCTGAGATGTTTGAGATCTTTCTACTTCTGGAATATTTGCAAAATATTTTTGGACAGAGGTGTGATGGCGGCTCTGTTTATGTCTCACATGGGTTTGGGTTCAGTGACTAAATTGTCCACCTGAGCTCATTTGAGCTCCACCTCAGTAACACTGTCAGCAAAGGAAAACATCTCTACTCAAATAATAAACCTCAAATGTGTGATCACAGGTTTTTCAGAACAGTTCAGAGCTGTTGCATCAATGGCACATTTATCAAGACTGAGTTATGAACGTGAACCACCTCATCTGAGTTTAGATAAATTCATAATCCTGAATGTGTTTGTACTTTATTGAACATCATTTGATGTCCCTGAGATCTGGAGCTGACGAGAGCTTTAATGTTTCTGCACGGCTGGATTGGCCACCAGGTGGCAGTGTCATTTAAGAACATCTCATTTGCTCCTGGACAAAAAGGAACTTACCAAGGATATCCTCCTTCTATAGCTGCGTTGTCAATGAACATATGTAGTTTTTAGAGATTTATCAAAACATTCTGAATGCTAAATTCAACTTTAAAACAGTAACCTTAGCAAGGTTACTCTTTGTGGTCTAATTTACTCATATCCTCCTTCTCTGATGCATTATACATCGCCACCTATTCACCTAGTATATGTATTACAGCCATTTGTAAAACACTCTTTTATAGCTGGAATTGAGTTTTGCAATATTTTGTTTACGTGGTGACACAGTTTTTATTTATTTATATGACACGTTTTTTCTTTCACCAGATGAGTCTTATGCAAAACGAACCCTTAAAACTGCCTCTGGAAACAAAGCTGCCCACAGAGGGTGTAAGTTATTACAGCTCCTCAAGGAATTCCCCTTAAACAGGAGCTGCCGGAGCTTGGAGTTGTTTTAAGACTTCATGTGAACATGTCTTGTTGGAACCAGCTCAGTGTGTCGTGAAGGAGTGTTTAAACAGGGTTCTTTCAGAGGGTGGCAGCACGTGTCACAACACTGCGTCAGGCAGGTAGCACTTAAAGGCTGTGGGTGTCCAGCAAACGCCGGGCGTCTTTTGATCGGCCGCCTTTTCCACGTCTACTCAGAAAGAAGAAAGTCTTCTCTGTTCTGTGTCACATTCTGAAGAACCTGATCTTTCAAAGGTTTTCACTCAACCCTGTGATGAAATGTAACTAAATCTATTTACACAAGCACTTAAGCCTCAATTTGCTGCTACTTTAGGTTTCTTCCACATTTACAAGTCAAAAGTCCACATTTTCTGTTAATAAGTTGGATTTTTAGATACTTAAGAGATTAGGTGCCGCATCAGAGCCAAGTATCATGTTTTAATTTGCAAATAAACTGAAATTAAAGCAAGAACTCACAAAAAATTTAAGGTTTCTTGAAATTCTTTGAAATTAAATCATTCAACAACCATTAACGCTTTAATTTAACTTAATTTAATTTACTACAAGATCTGCTTTTATTGTAAATCTTATTCCTCATGCATGGAAGTTTTTTGGATTGGTTCTTAAGCAAATCAACCATGTCGTTCCATAGTGAATAAACCTTAATTTCTTCAGTTAGTTGATCATTACAAACATAATGAAATCTTGTTATACTGAAAAATACTGTACGGATATGTTAACAAGGTTGAAAAACAGGAGACAGCCGAGCCTGGAACTGCATCCATAATGAGCTCCTTATCCTGCTCTGACCTGTAGCCTCGCACAGGCAAATGGAAACCATATGAGTCTGGAGGGCAGGAGGGGGTCTCCTCATAGAGGGTCTTTGTCATGGGGTCTAAATGGGAGAGAGACTCAAATATAATTGAGATAAATCTGACTGAAATCTCACAATTGGTTCTCTGTTTCCAAAGCATGTTTGAGTTTAGTGTAAATCAATGCATTGTTTCTCAGATACATCATGTCTACATGAGGAAAATACTCCTAATTGATCCACTGACAATATCTAGGTGTGTCCAGTGTGTTGTATTGGATTATAGAGGAGCCTTGTTCACCCTGCTTGGATAAAATGCTCTTTTCATAAAGTACAGCAGCAGCAGCTCCACCTGGGACGGGTTCAGGAATGCAGCCATCAGGGTGGCTGCGGTTCGTATGAGCCTGAGAGGCTGACGTCACCGTCAGCAACAGAAGAAGCATCTTTGAGCTGCTGGGTCACATTTTGAATAAATGCTGAGTTTCTTGGCGACAAACCTTCCTGTATGTTAGATGTATGCAGCACATGCAGACAGAAACGGTTCAGCGTGGAGGGGGTAATTGGGGCAAATAACATAGACATTGCACAGTACTGTATTTAATTATTACTCAAATAACTCTTTTATGATGATTTTAAATAAACATGTTTCTAGGGGCCGAAAAACTGCCCATCATTCATCATTTATCAAATGTAAAATGTAATATTTTAGCAGATACAATGGCAAATTTTGTGATTCACTTTATACTGTAGTTCTGCATGAGTAGATTTTGTCCTGATAGTTCGTGATCTCTTTTATCATAGGCTACTTGTAATCTGAAAGTTCAAATTCATTTTCCAACTGTGGTTCTGGAGATAAGTGATGTCTTTTTAGAACCTCCATAGTCTATAAACGTCATAGCAAAGTTATTTTGATTAAATTTTTCTGTTTACTTTTTTCAAAAACAAATATATAAAATACGATATTTGAGGGAAGAATTTTAAACAATACTTTAAAGATTTTAGACTAAACCTAATCAAGTAAATGTACTTTAATAGCCGAAGCGCAGCAATGTTGGAAATTTCCACTAGACGTCGCTCTTTCGTCACAAAGCCCTCCTCGTCTGCCATTGGTTGACATCGCGTTTGTCTCGCCCCTTTCGGAATATCCCTTTTTGCTATTGGTTACTTTCCGTTTGCGTCATAAATGTAAAACTAAGGTTGGTTTCACTCTCAAGCTGTCAAGAGTAGATTGAAGATTGCGATGCAGACCTTCTAGCTGCACTGTGAGTTTACACTTTTATTGTTAGCTGGTTTAACATATACAGAGACGTCTCCGGCTTCAATAGGAACATTTTCGTGCACAATTGTTTGCTGCCAATTTTGAATTTCACCATCAGACTTGTTTACATTCGTGAACGAACGACTGACTGCTGTACGCTAGTTTAGCCGAAATGTAGCCAAATGTTCTCTTGCTAAAAATCGAGAGATCGCTGATTTTATTTTCGGATTTCCGCACAGTCCTCCTTTATATCTTACAGTCACACATTATTCGGCAGAGAGCTTTTCTTTCACAATATAACATCTAAGTTAAATTGCTTTTTAGACGGTTACTGTATATCTTTCGTCTGCTGCACTAACGATGTCAACAACCCCCTGTATTACCAGATTGACCTGCTCGAGTTACCGTTTAACTACTAAGAGTTTGCTTTTAAAAGTCCCTTTTGCTAGCGATTTTTTCAACGGTCATGTAATATTTGCTGAGTTTTCTTATTGCCACCTGTACATTACACTTTTATTTCCATCACTGACTGCACATTAGTAAATGCATTCGACAATTTAAATCAGGATTTAATAAAGTGTTTACTCGAAGTTTATTAATAAACTTCAAGTAATCAAGGTCACGCCAGTTAGATTAAAGGCAGAAATAGCCTTATTAAAACAAGTTCTGACACACATGAGTGACAATACAGTATGTTTGTCGAGAGCTCTACACTGTGGCACTTATGGGTTCAGGTGGGGTTGAAAGATGGAATTTGTGAGATAGGACAAAAAAAACAAGAACGCAAAAGCTGGCGCAAGAGAGATCCAGAGGTGTGTTTGTATCCAGAGGTGTGTTTGTATGTGAGGCACGTGTTTTAAGTTAAACGCATCAAGCTCTGGCTGCTCAACTTTTCCACTGCTGATGCTCATCCTTATTCTTATCCTCGATTGACTGTGCCTGGTGGTAAAGTAGTTGTTCAGATGGGAATCATAGCGTGCCAGGAAACAATAAACCTGTCATGACAGGATGAGCAGGGAGACATGTAACACCACTCCGACAGCCCACAATTCTGGCTAATATGTAATTACGGAATCACGGAGCAGAACTGCTGTTCTTCTGTATCACCACAATTACACTTATTAGAGTAAAATAAGTGGTAATTATTTCTCAAGGATGCCACTCTTTCTTCTTCTTCCTATTGTCTTGCATATAGATGGGCAAAAAACTGCGACCAGATGATGAGAAATGCAAACAATGACAGAGGGCTCATGAGCTCCATCAGGTTTTCTAAAACCTTTCACTGTTGAGCAGTGCGCCGTCGGTCTTGCTGTGCTCCTCTTCCTCTTGCATCGTTGTTTTGGAGCTCTGCCGTCCAGCCCGGGCAGAGAGGACCCATCCCTCTCCCTAGGCTCACTGCCTCCCCATCGGCAGCCCGCTCTGGCAGTGTGTAGGTGTACGATGGCGCGGTGGGAAGCTGAGGGCTGCCGTGGGGGACTGTGATGTCAGAGACCAACAGCCCGGGCGAGAGCCGGCGTGGCGCTCCCAGATTCTTCGTGGGCTACGAGGACGATGAGAGCGAGGCCCTGGATGATAGCATGAGGACAGACATGGAGCTGTATGAGGACGACGAAGACACAGACTCGGTGGGAGCCTTATTTCCTAACCCACCACACGCTTATTACACTTATTCTGTTATAAATGGGTCAAAATAATTGATGTTGTTTCTTTATAAATTATGTGTTAGCGTGACACAGAATTACACTTCTTTGTTCTCCTCTTTGTTCAGCCCGCAGAGCGACAGATTGTGGTGGGGATCTGCTGCATGATGAAGAAATCCAAGTCAAAGCCAATGACCCAGATTCTGGAGAGGCTGTGCAGGTTCGAGTACATCACTGTGGTCATCTTCCCAGAGGATGTCATCCTCAACGAGCCCGTAGACAAATGGCCTCTGTGTGACTGCCTCATCTCTTTCCACTCCAAAGGTGACTGTGCTTCTGTTATCTGATATGTTCACTGCACACTCTGTGGACCTCTGTAAAGCCAGGTTTATCCCTCATCTGAGTAAGTTATTTACAAATGAAAGAACCCCACTCTTGTTCACACTCCCAGGTTTTCATTGGGGTGTTTTTTAAGCTAACAGTATCTCAGCAAGTTGTGACGCTGAACTTGTCTTCCAAATTTCCACGAATTTCTGTGTAATAATCATTTTTTTCATGTGCACCAGGATTCCCACTGGATAAGGCTGTCAGCTACGCCACACTGAGAAACCCTCTGCTCATCAATGACCTCAACATGCAGTACTACATCCAGGACAGGTACCATAGCTATACATGTGTTTCCAGTATCTGCTAAAAGCAGAGTGAGAGGTCAACAAAAACAAGAGTTCATGGGTCTGCTCTTGTTTTCACAGGAGAGAGGTGTATCGAATTCTGCAGGAGGAGGGCATAGATCTGCCACGCTATGCAGTCCTGAACCGTGACCCAGATAAGCCAGACGGTCAGCCTGTCTGCCAGGAGTCAATAGTTGTCATTCTTTGTCTTTACAGCTACAAATCCATGTGAAACTATCATCACCCTGACTGCAGATCCTTGAAAAATTATCCAAGTCCAAAAATGTCCTGTTTTTTTTAATTCATTTTGTTAGAATTGGCACAAAGTAATAAATCTCACCAGATTCAAAAACCTGGTGACTGAAATTTGCTTTAGATTCTTCTGAATACTTTTAGTAAGCCTTCTGCAACAGCTGCGTATGTAGCACCTTTACAGTAACATGGTGCATGAAGTCATGAGCGCGTTTGTCGGCCTCGATGAAGGTCACATGGTGCGGAGCCGTGTGCATCATTGAAGGCAATGACGCTGGGCTTTGTTTGCTCTCTCTGGGTCTCAGAGTGTAACCTGGTGGAGGGGGAAGATCACGTGGAGGTGAATGGGGAGATCTTCCAGAAACCTTTCGTTGAGAAGCCTGTTTGTGCTGAGGACCACAATGTCTACATCTACTACCCCACCTCTGCTGGAGGTGGCAGCCAGAGACTCTTCAGGAAGGTCCAATCTTTGACCGTTCCATTATTGTGTTTCCAGTCAACTCGTCATCATTTTAGTAAAAAAAAAAAAAATCATTCCCTTGATTGTCTTGTATAGATTGGGAGCCGGAGCAGTGTGTACTCACCAGAGAGCAGTGTGAGGAAGACAGGCTCTTACATATATGAAGAGTTCATGCCAACAGATGGCACCGATGTTAAGGTTAATAAAAATATATATTTGTAAATGCTGAAGCCTTTTAACAAGTTATTGATGATCAGATAGTGTTAGTCCAGCCCATAACACAATCTTCTAGCCTGAAAATGTTGTGCATGTGCCTCAGGTCTACACTGTCGGGCCTGACTACGCGCACGCTGAGGCCCGAAAGTCTCCAGCTCTGGATGGGAAGGTGGAGCGCGACAGTGAGGGGAAAGAAGTGCGTTACCCTGTCATGCTCTCTGCCATGGAGAAGCTGGTAGCCCGGAAGGTCTGCTTGGCTTTCAAGGTATTCACTTCGTAACATCTGGTTCTGAATTGTTGATGTGCATGACCTCTGACGGCCCCCTTTCGCTGCAGCAAACTGTCTGTGGGTTCGATCTTCTCCGGGCCAACGGTCATTCCTATGTCTGTGACGTCAATGGCTTCAGCTTCGTAAAGAACTCGATGAAGTACTACGATGACTGTGCCAAGATCCTCGGGTACCGTGTTTGTTTCTTATAAGCCATCCCTGAACCCTCTGCATTTGTGCCTATTTTACATCTGCTCACTGAGCGTGTGGCTCTCTTCAGGAACATTGTGATGCGTGAGCTGGCACCACAGTTTCAGATTCCGTGGTCCATCCCTACTGAGGCAGAGGACATCCCCATTGTTCCCACCACTTCAGGGACCATGTGAGTCTAAACAGTCAAACCAGTTCCCTGTACAGATGAAGTCAGGTGTAGATCTGCCTTCGGAGTGTTTTGTTGCTGTTGTGGTCTTACTATATTGAACTTTCTGTCATCAGCAGTGGAGACATTGTTGATTGATGGCAGAAGCTTTGAGTTATGAGCTGCTGCTGTTGTTAACTTCCTCCTTTTCTATTCAGGATGGAGCTGCGCTGCGTCATTGCGGTCATCCGTCACGGAGACAGAACGCCTAAGCAGAAGATGAAGATGGAAGTTCGCAACCCCATGTGCGTTTTCTCTCTTCCACTAACATCTTTCTTTACTGCAACGTGTTTATTTCAAGTGAATTTTCTCTTTCAAACAGGTTCTTTGATTTGTTTGAAAAATACGGTGGATACAAAACAGGGAAACTTAAGCTAAAGAAGCCAAAACAACTGCAGGTAACTTTACCCAGACAGGAGGTGTGTGTGTGTGTGTGTGTGTGTGTGTCTGTAATTTATTGATGGTCTGTTCCTGTGAACCTCATTAGGAGGTGCTGGACATCACCCGACAGCTTTTGGCAGAACTGGGACAGCACAATGACTGTGAGATAGAAGAGAAGAAGTCCAAACTGGAGCAGCTAAAAACTGTTCTGGAAATGTGAGTTTCAAATAAACTGACCCACTTAACGAACTTGCCGTCCCCAAACTCATCCTTTTTAAAGGATTTCTTGGTTGTTAGGTGGAACTATCTGTGATATTTTGTGAGATAAAGTAGGCGAATAATGTTTTAAACTGCAAGTGCTTCCACTAAGTTCAGCGAGCACTACCACTATCAGAGGTGGGAGATGAATTTTCTTTTCTGTTTTTTCCCTAATTTTTTAATTTCATTTTTCTAATACAGGTATGGCCACTTCTCTGGGATCAACAGGAAAGTGCAGCTCACATACCTGCCCCATGGGCAGCCCAAAACCTCAAGTGAGGAGGAAGGTAGGAGATATTCATCTTTCCAAACATGGCTGCAAGTCCAGCATAGCTGAACTCATGTTGACTGTTTTCAGACACACGTAAGGAGGGTCCGTCTTTGCTGCTGGTGTTGAAGTGGGGGGGAGAGTTGACCCCTGCTGGCCGGGTGCAGGCAGAGGAACTGGGAAGAGCCTTCCGCTGCATGTACCCCGGAGGACAAGGTGAGAAGCAGATTAGCATAGTGTAGCATCCCGCAGATTTCACGGTCAGTTTTCGTGCAGTCAAAAACTTGGAAACTTGTTTGATTCTGGTTATCAGATGTGTACCGTTTTTGTTGTAGGAGACTATGCTGGCTTTCCAGGCTGTGGTTTACTACGGCTGCACAGCACCTACAGACATGACCTGAAGATATATGCGTCTGACGAAGGCAGGGTTCAGATGACAGCTGCAGCCTTCGCCAAGGTTGGCAGTTTCCTCCATCCATCATGCATCTTTCCACATGCTTGTTTGTGAGGCGTCTGTCACATCACCCTGTCATTTTGTAGGGCTTGCTCGCTCTGGAGGGCGAGCTGACGCCCATCCTGGTGCAGATGGTGAAGAGCGCCAATATGAACGGACTGCTGGACAACGACAGCGACTCTCTGAGCAGCTGCCAACACCGCGTGAAGGCTCGGCTCCACGAGATTCTGCAGACAGACAGGGAGTTCATCGACGAAGACTACGACAGGGTGAATATCTGAAGAATAAATCAAAGCTGAAAACTGACCCTCAAATGTCTGAAAGGTCATAAAATGCAGTTAATAAGTTATTAACATTTTCTAATAGAGATAAGGGGGAAAAAAAGAATTGTGAATGCTCACATGTTTTTCAATGCTTGTGACAGCTGGCGCCATCACAAAGTGCCTCTTTGGTGAATTCAATGAAGATAGTCCAGAACCCAGTGGCCACTTGTGACCTGGTCTACACTCTTATTCAGAGTCTCACTTCCCAAATCCGTAAGAGGATGGAGGATCCAAAGTCCGCTGGTAAGCAAAAAAAGTCAGCTGTCAGAACATTGCAAGGATATACGAGTTTATTTATTTATTTGAATTAAAACAGAAGTTCAGTGTGTTGGTCTGCAGGTATTCAATATTTTTCCGTCCTTCGTTTTTAAGATGAAACCACCCTTTTCTGGAACTGGCAAAAGATGTTTTGTGTCTAATTCTTCTCACCAGACCTGCAGCTGTACCACAGTGAGACGCTGGAGCTGATGCTGCAGCGCTGGTCCAAACTGGAGAGAGACTTCCGCATGAAGAATGGCCGGTATGACATCAGTAAGGTTCCAGACATTTATGACTGTGTGAAGTACGACGTCATTCACAACGCCACTCTGGGCCTGGAGGACACGCTGGAGTTGTTCCGACTGTCTCGAGCTTTGGCAGACATCGTTATCCCTCAGGTGAGTTTTAAAAAGACGGGGCAAGGAAATGGACAGTGTTTTCAAACACGGCAAGAGAGCATTACTATATTTAAGCAAAGGCTAAGATTCAGTTTTTGTTTTCCTTTGTCAAAGATTTTCTGATACTGTACTGTAAAGAAATATATGTGATGTCAAAGAATGATTCAAAAACTTAACCCACCTGTTTAAAATGTTCTGCCTTTTTGATTTTAAGCCCATTAGCATGAACAAGAGTTTGTCCTGTTGAGATGTTGTCTTGTATTTTAAGCACATTTTGGTATTTTTTGGTTTTCTTTATTTGTTAACAGGAATATGGCATAAATAACGTGGAGAAATTAGACATAGCATATGGCTACTGTCTCCCACTGGTTAGAAAGATCCAGATGGACCTGCAGAGGACCCACGAGGACGAGTCTGTCAACAAGCTGCACCCTCTGTGAGTTTCAACAGTAGATGTGTAATAAAGCCCAGTGGTGCCGATGGGACAGAGCATCATGATAATCAAGACTCATTTCCAGATACTCTCGAGGAGTCATGTCCCCTGGACGCCACGTCAGGACCCGTTTGTATTTCACCAGCGAAAGTCACGTCCACTCGCTGCTCAGCATTTTTCGCTACGGAGGGTTGCTGGATGTGAGTGACTAATCAGACGTTCTAAAGAGCAACAGACTGCAGACCCAGTAGTGCGGTTGCATTCATGTTTTTCTGTGTGGCGGTTTTGCAACAGGAAGAGAAGGATCCTCAATGGAAGCGAGCTATGGACTATCTCAGCGCCGTCTCTGAGCTCAACTACATGACTCAGATTGTTATCATGCTCTATGAGGACAACAATAAGGTTTCTTTTTCATTTTTTATAATATGTGGTGATGCACAGTCTCGTCTAATCAGAAACATTTGGACACAACATTGTGAATGTAATTTTGAAACCCTTGTCAACAACAGTTTGTTTTCCCTCTCTGGAAATACTTTGTGGCATCTCCTCACAGGACCTCTCGTCAGAGGAACGCTTCCACGTGGAGCTTCACTTCAGCCCGGGCGTCAAAGGTGTGGAGGAGGAGGAGAATGCTCCGACTGGCTTTGGGTTCAGGCCAGCTTCTGCAGAGGTAGTAGCACGGTAGCAGCGTCGGATGTGTGTTTTCTTCTGATGGAGAGCAGCGCGCACTTTCTTTCTCCCTCCTCATGTTCTCGCCCAGAACGGGCAGAAACAGACGGACCCCGGCAGCTTGGAGGACCTGTCCAGAGATGAGACGGACCGCGCCGTGCCTCTGTCCGAACCCATCACCATTCAGAGGAGGTCCCCGCTGATACGCAATCACAAGACTGGCTCCATGGAGGTAAAGCTGAGTGATTTTACATTTCTGGAACATCCTGCCTCCAGTCGTTTATCGCCACTAATTTGTTGTTTTTTCTGTCCTACAATCTTCCATCATGGTCTTCAGAGCTTCTCTCTCGAGCTGCGCTGAAGTTTTTCCTTGAGATTTGTGTTTGTGGTTTTTCCACCAGGTTCTGTCAGAATCTTCGTCCTTCAAGGCTGGCAGCTATCGGCTCTTCTCCCTCTGCTCACGTCAGTCTCCCGAGATGAAACAAAGTGGATTAGGTAGGTGTTTTAATTCTGTTACCATGGAAACTGTGCTTAAAAAAGAAACTGCTCGGGTGAGGATGGGAAGGGCGTAAAGAATTCATTGCCTTTTTGTTCTGGAGGATATAATTATTAATGCAACAGGAATCTATTTGTGCCCACCCAGATAACTGATTTCTCCTCAGGGAGAAGCAAATTGTTAGTAGAAAGCTCCAAGGGTTTAAAAACGTTTCTTGTGCAGGTCAGATATTCATTCCAACCAGGCATTGAAGGTCATCCTTTCTGCATCTCTGGCATGTGCTGTACATGTCAGAGGTCTTCTGCTATGTGATCATTAATGTCTTCCTGCCCTTTTCTTTCCAGCAGATATTAAGTGATTTTGATAATATGGCTCTGAAAAGAAAAATCCACCCCAGGGTGCATTTGAGTTTGCAGCAGATGGGGTGAGACGGTATCGGGAAGCTTCAACATCCAAACTATTATTTTGCTTGCTTTTTTCTTCTTTTATGTCGACTCTGTTCTGGACTTGTTTCAGAAATTGACCTGAACTCCAGGGTGGATTTTTCCTTTCAGCCGCATAAAATGACGCAGTAGTTTATTTTTAACTTTCGAGGAGACGTCTGGTCTGTTGTGTCTGGCTGTTGTTTTTTCTGTCCTCCTTTCTTTGTCTCTTTCCCCCACCTTTTGCTTTTAAGTTAGTAAATTTTAAATTATTCTTTTTTGAGCAGCAGCATGATGTGTAGTGGTAACTAATCCACCACACCCCCCCCCCTCGCAGGCTCTCAGTGTGCCGGGCTCTTCAGCACCACTGTCCTAGGTGGGTCCTCTAGTGCCCCTAACCTGCAGGACTACGCACGTGCGCATCGCAAAAAATTCTCCTCTGGCAGTCTGTCCTACAAAGACGGTATGTGTTCGAGATGGCGCTCCTGCACTGGGTGCCAGCAGATCAGTGTCTCACACATGTACTGCTCACATGTTTAAAGCCCCAAAGCTGTTAGAGGTCTTATCCAGTAGAAATGTTTAGAGGTAGAAATGTAGAGTGCAGAGTATATTTATACTAGTTTAGCTTGTACTTGGTGGGAAAAGTGAGAATTTAGGAACATCATGTCTGCATTCCTGCCATACAGTTAATTTTGACTCCACGTTCACATAAATCATTACTGAATTTTACCATCTGTTTCTTTGTTTTCTTCACACCTCTGTCATCAATATTTGATATGAAAAGATGGTTGAGTTTAAAGCTAAACAGTTGACTGAAGCTCACGTAGGCGATCCTCCAAACTCGGTATGAAGAGATGTTACATTTAATGAAATAGAGCTTGGCTGTTTCTCTGAAGTCATTTTTAGGTAATGGAGCAAAAGGTTTAGTGACTCATTTCTAGTTTGGGTTTACATTAAAAGTTCTGCATGTATGGTGCAGCTGTTCATCTGGGGTTAATATTTGAAAAATGAAAGTCAGGTTCCCATTTATGCATCATCCATAAATGACTTCCCTCTACGGTCTGTTCATTGTCAGAGTTTTACATAATTCAACACGATCATTTCAATCATTTTTCTAAGAATTACTGGGGATTTTCCCTTGTGGATCAGTTGGTATGTTTATTGCCAGACCATTTGTTTTGTTCATTTTGTAGAAATTCAAACTGGATTATATCAATTTTAACGCAGATTTAGCATAACAGCAAGGGGGGCGAAATAAAC
The DNA here is from genome assembly GCF_003711565.1 of Takifugu flavidus. Taxonomy (NCBI): domain Eukaryota; kingdom Metazoa; phylum Chordata; class Actinopteri; order Tetraodontiformes; family Tetraodontidae; genus Takifugu; species Takifugu flavidus. The sequence continues at coordinate 9,975,445 of NC_079521.1, forward strand.
CTGAAGAGGTTTTCACAGCTGCTTCAGTTCATTGCCAGTCAGATCAGCTCCACTCGCTCCCGTTAGCATCACCAAACCAGAGTGGAGTTAGTGGGGTGAAAAAGGCAAAGCAAATAAAGATGAGCTGACCTGAACAATGCACGGCTCCTACGCAATTTCTAACATTGCAAGTTTTGTTCATTAGAGACAGATAGAAATGAAATCCAGCCTTTATTAACACACCCTCATTGTGTCTTATTACTCAGAGTGGAACAACCTTTGAATAATTGCAGATGAATCCCACTTGCAGGACTGTTGCATGAAAAAAGAGCCCTAATTTTAGAAAGAACAGGGGCTTTTGATAGAAACACACATTTTTCTTTTCGTCAGCCATTTATTTGCATAAATGTGTCCAGAGCTGTGAATGTGCACAGATTTAAATGGAGGTAAATTTAGAACTGTCTGTGATGATGGCTCATGCTGTGTCCCTGTCTGGCATCATGGTGTCCAGTAGGTGTCCCTGTGGTACCACTGCAGTCCTCTGCTGGCTGCCTCTCATGCAGCTTTGTTGGTCTTGTGTCATCCATCTTGTTCCACCTCATTTCAGGACTCGGCTAAAGCATCTTTATCTCAATGCCGTTGAATTCATGTGACCCCCGCCATTTCATGCACCCTCCACCCCCGAAAGCAGGGTTTCGTTTAGTAATATACAGCACTTATTGATCATCTTCATCGTGTCCACCTTTTGCTGCAGTCCAGTGTGGTCTTGGGACTGACGACGACGATGATCAATATTTACTACAGCGCAGTGCTTCTGTTGTTTAGGTTGTTGTGGTCAGGTGACAGCAAAGGACAAAGATTGGGATTTCATTTATATTTGTGTGCTGCCTTCACCTCCTAAGTTGAAAGCACTTATCCATCTCATCAGAAGATGTTCCATCCAGCGTTGCCTCATGTCAGACATCTTTAGACTAGTTTGAGTCAGGGTTCCCTCATGAGCTGGATCAGATAATTCTGATTCTGGTGTTACAGAACAGTGATTTGTTGAAACATGATAAACCCCAAAGTGTGGCTCGAAGTAACTCTAGTGAATTTTTGTTTTATTTCCTCAGAGTTGTTGTCTATGCCGGCAGTAAAACGGTTTTCTGTGTCGTTTGCAAAGCATCCGACTAATGGTACGTCTGCTTCTTTCAAGTATTCTTCCACTTCACCTCCCTTTGTTCTGCATGTCTTCAAACTTTTATTCATTTAATTTCGGGGTATTTTTTCCCCCCACATGGCCCTCCAGCATTCCAGTTTTACATATATATATTTTTTTTCTAATCAGTTAATCATTTCTTGTGTTTGTTTATCCATATGCTTTTGGATTCTTACTTTTCTAACACTGCATCTCTAACCAGGGTTCCCACTTGTCATATGTTAGAAAAGAGCAGGTGGAAAAATGACGGCATTCTTTTACCCACGCTTGTTGTGGAAGGACATTTTCATATTCAAACGTTTAACGTACACTGATCGGTCATTTCCATTGTCCAATTATGCAGAGGTCCACTTTTTTCACACCAGATTAACAATGTGCCCTTTGACCCGGCCCCAATGAAGCTTAGAAGTTCCGTAGTTCAGTCAAAGCAACTACAGCATATTTCATAAACCTGTCTGTGTTTTCAGAGACGTCAGTGAACCCAAAGAGTTCAGTTCCATATGAACGGTTATATTTCATGTCTGTGTTCCTGTAGATCAGTATTTTTTGGTCCACGTGCCGTGCACCAAACCATGTTTATGTACATGTCTCATTACTGTTGAGGTTTTTTCTGTGTTGTATATTTTAAGATTAATTTATTTAGTCCTATTCTCCCCTTTAGTCCCGTTTCTAAAATGCGAGGTTTTTCAATTTCAACTCATCAAACTGGTCAGGGCACCACAGAGCAGACAGGAAGGGCCACTTTTCCAAATAAAAGATCCAATGTCGACTATGGTTTCTTGTTTACTTCTCAAAATGATGCAAGAAACCAGCAACCCATGCAAACCATCTAGGACCCAAATTGAAAGAAAACCTGGAGAAATAGCTTTTCTGTTGGAAAATGAACTTTTGGATGTTGATATCCCTTTAAATGTATTTTTACACTGCAAAAGTTTGGAGACTTGCAACAAATAAAGAAGGTTCAAAATGAAAGCAGCAGACGTGTGAAGAAAGGGTGGGAACCCTGTTAGCGCACCACACACACACTTCCCAATTTGATCACTATTACCCAAGAATGTAGCCTTTATCCACAAGGGTGTGTGTGTGTGTGTGTGGTGTGTGTGTGTGGTGTGTGTGTGTGTGTGTGTGTGTGTGTGTGTGTGTGTGTGTGTGTGTGTGTCAGACTCCATCAGAAGCAGATGAATGAATCCTTCTGACAGATGAAGGTGGTTCAGGCAACTGTGAGCGAACCACCTGGAGAAGAGTTAAAGCTTTCTAAGGTCACCTCATCTCCATCTGTTCAGACCAAAACATTTGTTCTTCTGGCTTTGGCTCATGAGCACAAACACTCGTCTGTTGTCTGTCTCTGTGCTGGTGTCCGGTCTGTTCAAGCATTCAGAAGAATGATGATTTTCCTTCGACTCTCACTGACTAATCAGTCGGTTCTAAAAGTTGTATAACATGTTTCTTGAACCTTAACCCTCAGCGTGACCTCAAAATTTGACCTTTTTCTTTCATAACAGGATTTCTGGGAGAATAGAAACATAGGAAGTTATTTTTAGGAGATCTGCTGCTTTTATTTGTCATTCTTTTGTTAGTTAATAAAGGAAACCGTGCCAGTCGTGATCTTTTAAAGCTCACTGAGACAGTTGTGATTGTCTGTGTTGCCTGATGAGGTTATTGTGCGTCGGTAAATGACCATGAGTCACTAGAGTAATTCCAGTCATCAGGCGAGGTAAACGTTTCTGCCCCAGACATCAGTCTTATCCCATCATACAGGATTTGCCCCTGATTTGCCCCTGATTTGCCCCTGATGCAGGCGGTTCAGGACCATCACTGATGCCGCTTTTAGCTGCAGGAAGACGATGGTCTGTTTGTTTCTGTGAATCAGCACATTGGAGAGGCGGCAGCTGCCTACGGTCAACACGTCCCTCCAGCAGCTCGGCGGGTTGGGAAATGACATCATCGCTCCAAAAACGCTCCTAGATTGGCAGGGAAATGCGCTAAAGTGACAACGTTTGGAGAAAGTGGCGCTTTTGGGAGGGGCTGGTTGGTGGGCAGAACAATCTATTCCTTCCATTTCCACCCTCTGTACCCTTTTCTTTGCCTCCAAACTTTGATTTTTACCATTTCTGCTGTGTGACAAAAGTTCCTGTAAGTCATTACAGAATAGCTAATCTGCTACCAACTTGTTATTCTGGTTAGTTTGTTTTCCGTGTCAATGAAATTCAAGATGAATAACTAAAGGTAAAAAAATGAGGGCTGTTTTGTGACACGAGTTTAAGATCAGAAGCTAAAACTCTCATGATGACTTGCAGTTTCTTTTTTAACCACCCAAGCCTCCCTGTTCTCCTTCCTCATCTGTGTGATTGTGCAGCCACCTTTAGCTCTTGCTTCACCTCCACTCCTGTTCAGTCGTTTCATGTCTTCTGTGCTGCTGCTCCTCCTCCTCCTCCTCCTCCTCCTCCACTGCCCTGTCCTTCCTCCCTCTTCTTCCTCAGAGCCCCTGGAGGAGCATCATGTGGCCCAGTTGTTGAGGTGTTTCTCCACCGACCTCAGCCTGGGCTGCGACCTCTGTCTGGACGGGGCCCTGGCCCACCACCTCCACCAGTGCTCCTACCACCTCCGTCTCTTCCGAAACTGGCTCATCTCCGGCCAGGACCCCCTAGAATACCGCTACGGTTAGCCTGCTTGGCTCCGCCCCTCACGCCCTCATCCTCTCACCCTGCTCAGTCACTGGCTCAGTTGGACTTGTGCTTGTTCTTTAGCTGATTCCCGCTTTGCTTTCTTGATGTGTCTGCATGCGCGCCTGTTTCTCTGGTCATGCAGATTGCACGCTGGAGTGCTGTGCACTGTCGTGGCCATTTCTGACCCTTTTCACGTCAAAGCAAAAACAAATGCAAAAAAGGTAGGACATTTAAACACAGAATCTGAAACAATTCCTCCGTTGGTTGGATACGGTATAAAAGACCGAGAATGTGTGGGGGAAGAAAATAAAAGAAATTGAGATAATGGTTCATTCAGCATATATTTTAATACACAATACAGTGATTCATTGGAACACGTGTCCACCTGTCTCATCACAGAAATATTTCAGATTTTCTTTGTTGTTTGAATACTGTGGGTAAAGTGAGCTAAAGGAGTTGTGTGTGTGCGTGTGTGTGTGTGTGTGTGTGTGTGTGTGTGTGTGTGTGTGCGTGCTTCGTGCAACCAGTCTAAATCCAGTAGGAGGTCCTCAGGAGCAGCGTGTGGGCATTTAGGGTGATGTTGCTGATCTGCTGGCAGTGGAGGAGTTAGGACATCCAGGGACATCTAGCAGTGCACGTTGTGGCAAAGTAGTCCACAGCAGACGATCATCATAGGGGCGCTTGGTGTCGTCCGCTTGTACCTCGTAGGGAGGGGGTTGCTAAGTTTTTCAGAATATCTACATTCCTACCATGAAAATGAGCAAATGCTCTGTTTTGTGGAATGAAAATCAGCCCAACTCGAACACCTGTGCTATTTATGTTGCGATCTTCTAAAATGAAAGGCTGAAGATAAAGGAAATGATAGCACCCGGCACAATGACAGTTTCACCTCGTTAAAGTCGCGATGGAGGCGAATGGCATCAGAAATCACAACACGGCTCTGGACCATCCGAGGGGACACTTTAAAAGCCTCTTTCTTCTTTTGATCAGAGTTTTGCTGATCTAAATTAAGAAGCTCAGAGTTATTTCTGCACGATTACAACCTGTTTTTAAAAGCTCTTAAAACATATGGGGGGGGGGTAATGTTGAGGTAAAACCTGTATTTGTAATATTTCCTCATTGCTTCATCGTCTATCAACATTAACACTGTGCACCTGTGAAGGGCTCCATATGTACTGAAACTGTCCTGTTGTTGTTCAGATCGCTGCCAGCCTGGCTTTGTCTCCCACATGAAGACTTTGGTGTCCTTCCATCATGTCATGTCTGCGCTGTCTTGAATGTTTAACTCTCCCCTGACTATAACAGCATGTGACTCCTGCCTGTTTGCTGTACATTCTCATATTCTCACATTCTGCTCCAGCTGGTGACTACAGATGTGAAAACATCGGAAGGCGTTGACCCCTAAGCGGCGCCGTTGTAACAGCCGTGAACTAAACTGTCTAACTGAAGCGGAGCTGCAGTCCGAGACACTGTGCTGCCGTCGGCGCTTCTATATGTGTTGGGATTCACCAAGATAAAAGGCCATAGATTTAATAATATTTTTACAATTAGATGTGATTATTGTAGTTGTGTGGTTTGGGAACGTCTACGCCGTGTGAACTTGGCGGCACTTGGCGGTGGGCGTTATGACGTCTTGGTGTCCAGCATGGTTTCTGCCTTGCCTGCTTGGAAACATGTGGTAGAGACTTGCAAGAAGGTTGTGGCAGTTGTAGGAGCAGGAGGAGGCTGCGAGAGCATCCCGATGAGGCGTAGACGTGTAGAAGCTGGCTGGCTTTGGGATGTTGGATTCCTGGGTGCTTCCTGCTGCTCGAAGCCTCATCTGATGTGCCTCTGGGCATCGTGTTCCCTCTGCTCTGCTGCAGGATTTGAAGGCTGCTCTATGGTGCCCTCAATTTACCCACTGGAGACGCTGCACAACTCGCTGTCCCTGAAACAGGTCAACGAGTTCCTCAGCGCCGTGTGTGAGAGTGCAGGAGATCAACACACCAGGACTACCAGAGGCAAGAAAAAAAATCAGTAGCTTAATTCAGCCTGTGGGTGTTCTGACAGTTACAAACGGACAGCAGAAACAAGGAAACAAGGAAGAAACAAATAAAGCACAATAATCAAGTAACTCTCTTGCCTGCAGCCCTGACCGCCATGTTTGCCTCCCACAACCATCCGTCAGTGGACTCGTACATCCCTCAGAAGGTCCTCTCATCCTCCCTCAGATCTCGCTCTGACAGACCTCCATGGTGTGAGTATGCTTTCATCTCCGCGCTCCTGCTCAGACAGGACGTTTCTGGGTTGGTCTCCCTCAGTTCTTTCTCTGATGATGCTGTTTGCTGCGTCATGTTTTCAGACGCATTACTCTGCAGAATCCGGTAAACCGACTGGTTTGTTGTGTTAATTTAACCATAAAGTAGCCGCTGAATAAAGCAGAGTCAGAACTGTCCCGTCCCTGATCGTATTAGCCAAAGCCCAGAACTCGGTAGCTCGTGTCCTGTTGCTGGTATCCCTGAATGAGGTTTATTTTATCTCCATTTGTCTTGTTACCCCCTCTCATCCTGGTGCTGGGGGCTTGTTTGTTTTTGGTTCTGCAGACAGCAGCGGGCCATCCAGCACCGTGTCCAGCGCAGGACCGTCCTCCCCAACCACGGCCGACACTTCGCCGCGCTTCAGCTTCAGCGATAAAATGTCTCTCACTCCTCAGAGCAGCGAGGAAACTCACTCCGTTCTCAACACATCCTCTCAGCCCCTGAATGTGTCGGCTCCTCAGGACTCAGCCTGTCTGGCTGTCATCCCCCTGACCCCCAATAACTCACCAGATGACGATGTAGAGCACGGCGCCGTCGCCTTTGACCAGCCTGGCGATGGCCCTCACGGCCCACAGGAAGTGCCAGAGGTGTCTCCTGCTCCTGCAGATGATCCCACTCTCCGAGCACCCTGCTCGGCATTAGCGGAGCTCACGCTGGGACGAATGGAGGGATACTGTCTCCCAGGCTCGTTGCCCGTACTTCTGGAGCTCCGAGAGAGCAGCAGCGAGGCAGGATCCAGCTCCCAGACACCCCAGTCTCCTGACGGGCCCGACGAGTTCTTTGACACTCAGGAATCAATGGAAGTGTGGTTGGACAGCCCAGAGAGCCCCTCCTGTCCTGAAGCACCATCAGAGGTCAAAGACGCTGGTACAGCACAGCCGCAGGAGTAGGAACGCTGGCCAATCGGACAATCCCACCCTCAGTGGCTGCTTGGTGCCTTTATCAGTACCGTGACCTCCTGACAGACTTCTTCAATGTTTTTTAAAAGTTGCAAGGTGACATTTACCAGGTCTGTTACTGTCACTTAACAGCTGTTACACAAGTCCTTGTCTTCAAGCTGTTATAACCGCAGCCTAACTTTGTTACTTGAGAAAGCTGTTATGAATTTATCCTCCTGATGGAGTGTGTGTTTGTCTACTGGTCCCTTTTATTTTAAGCTGTTTTTCGTCAAATCACTGCGAAGAACACCAGCACCAGTAAATCGCTGTTCCTGTCAGACCGAGTTAGGGGTTAATTATCGAATGAGATGTAGCTGCGACATAAAATATATGTGAAAGAATACTTCAATATTTCAAATCAAAAATCATCCACCATCAGCTATTTGATAGGAAAATCTTTCATACATTTGTGGCCAACAAGTATTGAACAAGGTGTGAAGTGATGCCAATAGGCCAGATCAGGTGATCGGGACGCTGAAGTCACCCTCTTGTGTTTGTTACAGGATACAGACGCTGTTAAGCTGCTGCGTCAAAGCTCGACACGTGTCTGTGTCAGCCCTGCTTTAAAAATATACTGACAGAAAAATATAGGCTGTGCTTTACTTTGCTTGAAAAAGTCGTGAAGCCTTGTTGAAGATTTAATATAATCACTGAGAATCAATATATGAGGTAATATTTATTTTGAAACGATATCTTGCCATTTAAAAAGAAAACCTGGTATTTTTATACCCTCGTGACGGACGATGTCGTTGTACCACACAAACTCGTGTCTATTTTTGTAAACTCAACTAAATTTGGGACGCTCAAAGCTAAACTCATGGCATCACTGAACAAACTGAGCAGCAAGTGTACATAAATATCAGGTGGGGAGTAGTTTATTTGGACAGCAGCCATTTTGGTGCCACGTTGCGGGCTAATTCCTGCTGACGTGGGCCTGACTTGTTACATGTTTGTAGGGCAGAGGTGAAGAAGTGACATAAACTGGCTTATTTTCCCTCTGCTGACAGAGGGAGGAGGCATTTCTGTCTTATACTGCAACCCCCCTTAAGGGGGTTATTTTCAGTCTTGTTTTTATTCCAATACATTTTTTGCTTAAAGTGCATTTTTGACTTGATGGGTGAAATTACAGCGTTCCCTTTTCTGCCTTTATATTTACTTTAGTTACATTAAAACGCAGCAGGGCATCTTTTTGTTTCTCCACAGGTGAAACTAAATCATTTATTTCTGGGTTTGTTTTTTTCCTGGGATCTGGGGTGTGGCGTGTAGCAGCAAACTACTGTAATGCATACTAGTGAACTACCAAAATCAGCTGATGTAATGTAAATTTGTGGTTCTCCTCTGGTTTGTTTAAACCATTTATGTCCTGTTAAATGAACCAGGTCAATAAAAGAGTCAACCTTAAGAAATTTAAAATATATTCCAGGCTTTTCTGTTTGGGTGTTTTTGTTATCCATCAGTACATCAACGCAGTGACTAGATTGCCTGTTTTCTATCCCTTATTTGAATGGAGACCTGAGGAAGACTAGTAGTTGAGAGGTGGAACTCCTCAAGTCCAGTCACCCGTAGACTTTGTTTTGCTCAGTGTTGCCACCTATTGGCGTGACACCTGCACCCAACACAACAACCAGCCACACTAACAGGCTTATCACTGATTACAGAAGAGTACATTTATAAAAGACTGTAAATAAGACAGGTTTCTATAACCCCAGTCTAGATGGGAAACACATATCAAGCATTATCAGCTATTAATGCAACGCACAAGAAATGGAGATGTTTGTCTTCAGTAAATGTTTTATTATATCTTCACACTTTCCCCCTTTTATCCATAAATATGCTTTCCTACTTTACCTTTTTTTAAAGTATTTAAAGAGAGAAAGAGAATATTGCACTAAAACAAGGGATGAAGAACCATGAAGCAGAAAGGAGCAGAGAGAAAACCCAAAACAGTCACAATGCCTCCTTACAGCACAGCGCAGTCAGGTTACAGTCCCGCCACATGTTTAACAGCTGTTAAAATAGCATTTCTATAAGTCAGCCAGCTATTATGATCTAACTCAAAATTACAGCACACATGCACATAGAAGCAGGGCTAACTGAAAACCAGAGAACATTATGATGGTTTGTTTCATCACAGATATTGTATTTTTTTTTTTTTTTTTTTTTAAGGTTTTTAATCATTTTTGGATAAAATACGGCAATGGTGGGGATGTTGTGAATAGGAGATCCTCTATAGAACAACGTACGGAGTCTGTTGTGTCTGGCAGTTTGGATTTTGGGTGCATATATGTGAGAAGTGCTGAAGTAGTTACTATTAGTGTGAGGCAGTTTTATATGTCTGCAGATTAAACTGGAAAACTGGAGGCGGACCCAGCAAGGTCAACCCTGTCTGATTAGAGAAGCTGAGAGTCTCTATTCTCCGACCCGAAGGAATCGGCACATCATCAAAGTGTTTCCTGTCTTAGAAAGATGTTGTGCTGGATTTAACCTGCCCAGATGTGTTGCGTGTGTGGTTGATGCCAGTGTGACCCATGAGCCCCCTAATGATGCACAGTAACCAAGGCAACCAGGAGATCTAAGTCCTCCACGGAGAACGTAAAGGTATTCTGCATCACATTCATGTGAAGTGTGGGCTGCGGCCCAGTTCTACCTGTACTTGACATCCCTCAGCACCTGTATGAACATGCATCTGCAGGTGAACTGATGAAGGAAACAGCTGTTTGTTTTCTTGTGGATCCTTGGAATACTGTCATCATCTGGATACTTGTGTTACTCGTAGTTATCAAAGTATAAAATTACTGATATCGAACGATAAGACGTCCACATTTGTCACCACGCTGAAGGTAAATAAAATGCAGAAAGGATAAAGTTGAAGGTTTTTGCCTTATCTGTTATTGGCGTCGCTCAGTTTCTGACCTTCTTTACAGAATAATGGAACCACAGGACAGCTGCGAGGTTCGAAAATACCCCCCAAAGAGTTCTGTTGTTTTTAAGACGGCAGTTTGTGTGTTTCAGCGATTCTGCTGTATTTCTTCTTAAATAAAGGATGTAGGATGTAGATATGAGGGAGTTCCCTTTGAGGACATGTGCTGTAGTTTTCATTAGAGGTGACCTGTCTCTTTATGTTGAGGTGACTGGAGAGAACTTTCCTAATGTCAAAATGAACCAGAAAGAATGTGGCCGGTGTGAAGTGTAAATTTGTTTCAGCACACTGGCCGTCATTTGTGCTTCTTTCAGTGGCAGAAATCTCTTTTAAAAAAAGAAAAGCATCAAATCGATGCTTTAAAAGTGCCGTTTTACACTCAACGCGTACAACTCAGACCACCTGTGCGCAGTCTAAAACAAAGGTCACAACACAAGACGACGCAAGCTCGCCGGAAAACTCCAACGGACTGAACGAACACAAGTCTCACAAAGAAAGGCACATGTGGATCTCACCGCATCGTTCCAACCAACCCACGTCAACATACGCAAATCTCCACTCACAACCACATGTTCCTGTTGTACAAGTACATTCTTCGATCTTCAGCTCTGCATTTGTGTAAAGAGAATTTCGGACACATTGAGCATCTGATCTAAAGATCAGGTTGCTTTGTTTTTTAATTTGTATATAACCACGTCCTCTTCAGTTGATCCTCCACGATACTCTAACTGGAATTATACTGAAAAAAAACCCAACAAACACACGATAAAGACTTGATACTCGATTCTAAAGAAACGGATTCACCCGAAAGAAGTAACAGCCACAAAGAAATATTTACTCGAGCCACTGATTCTCGTTGTAGAAGCGTCGTTAATCACTACAATACGTATTGTTGAGTATGGTTCTCTCTACGCTACAGCAAATATAGTCAATGGACGAGTGGAAAGGACCACTGGAGTCTACACCGCAATCTACGTCACAAGGTCATCAGGAGGTCACAATTACAAGACAGAAAGGTAAAAACGATCACCGTTTCCTACTGATCACCTCCACTTTGAGCGTGTTTGTTTCAATGGAAGGATCGAAGCTGACGGTAAAGTGCGCAAGACTTGTGCTCAGAATCAGGTCAATTTGACGCGGAATCGCACGATTCGCTTTTATATTGCTCCCCATCTCATCTGTTCTTTTGCCTTTTTCTACAGTATGATTGGAATTGAAGGGGAAAAAAATATCACGAGAGAAATAACAAGGAGGTGAATAATAATAATGTTGTCAAATGTAGAGACACAGCTGACGGGGAATACAAATGTGGATGACCACTGTAAAAATAAAAAGTCAGTCTCGCGTAGAGTAAGCAGACAGAAGATTGACACATCAGACTAGAGAAGAGAGATTAAAAACAGATTGACAGTAAAACAGGCAGGATAGGATCCTAAAACTCAATCTTGCAGGCAGGGAATGACTCATCCTGCATGACGACGGTGCTGCTGGAGGCCAGGACCATGATGTTGAGCTCCTGCTGCTTCTCGTGTGTCTGCTGGTACCAGTCGCGGGTCACCTCGGTGTCGTGGGTTGGTATGAGGGTCACCTGGAGAAGAGGCAGGTTAGAAGTGTTATTTTGTAGCTGCGAGAATGTTTCATTTCTTCCCAAGGTTTTAACACAAAACACAACAGAAGAGCCAAGTGAAATGCTAAAACCCAAGACGTGACCCGCTTCTACCTGTAGGTTTGAGCCCCACTGAGCTTTGCCATCCAACAGCGCATCAAGGACGGCTCTGCTCGGTTCACTGCTTGCAGCATCGTTACCGCTCACCACGTAGTACGCGGATCGAATGCGTTTGAAAAATTCCTGGTCCACGTTCTTGGCACTGCAGTGGTTTGGAATGTAAGCCAAGTCCACATAAATAGGAGACGAGGCCGAGGAGCCAGACTTCTGAGAACCTGAGCGTGAAGGGCAGAAAAAGAAGTGTCAGCGTATGCAAAAAGGGATCGACTACATGTTTCCTTAGAAATTAAAGTGGTTTATAAAGAAAAGGGTCTCACCTGAACTGCTCTTGACTCCATTTGTCAGGCCCTTGCCAGGGTTATAGCTCGATCGGGAAAGGTCATCGTCTTTTGATCCCTGTCCGTCGGACAGACGTGACATGAGTGAGATCTTGTCTGCCTCCTTCTTCTTCAGTGAGGCGCTGCGAGGCGATGACGTCTGTTTCGCGGGCATGGCAGACTTCTTGCGCCTAGCGGGAGACGCTGATTTTGTTTTCCCAGACGTTTTCTTTAAGGTTTTGGCTTTTGCCTCTTTCTTAATAGAGCCCCGATCTAAAGACTCTGGATCAACCATGCAAACGTCGGGGTGTGGTGGATGAGGGTAGGGGTCCATTTTAGGAGCTGGAGGAGGGTCGTGATACCTCTGAGAAGACTGGTGACTGCTTACGCCGGTGGCCGATAGTTTGTCAACTGGCATGTACTCTGCATCTTCATCTGAGTCAAAGTTGCCCTTACCAGTGGCAGATGGGTATCCTTCAGTACCTGGAGGCATTTCGGAGTCTGACTGAGAGGCTAAAGAATCACTGACGGAGGTGGGTGGAGTATCCTCAACGGCCAGACCCAGTCCTGCTGACATCCCACCAGCTTGGTGCACAGAGCTGCTGTCCTTGCTGGGATATTTGTGCAGGCTGATCTGATCTGTTTGAGCCCTCCGTTTGACCGACAGATCATGCTCGTCACCCTGCGACTGGTCGCTGTGGTTTCCTTGCTCATCGTAGTCTTCATCGCTGGACACCTGCCCCATGCACGGGTTTATGAAGGACGGCGAGAGGTCGTCTTTGCGCTGCAGACTCTTGGAAGAGGAATATCCAGGAGAGGTCCGGCTGGCATAAGACGAGGTTGCACCCCCAGGTACATGACCAGCAAAGTCCTGAGCGCCATCGTCATCATCGTCGTCGTCATCCTGGGCCCCGCGGCTGCACTCTTCAGCGTAGAATGACGAACGGAACGGCTGATCGGCAGAAGTTAGTGAAAGTGGGCGAGTGGGGTGCTCCGGCTCTGTCTCACACTCCTCCTCAAACTCATCATCATGACGGTAATGTGGAGGGGAGTCTCCAGGTACCATACTCATCTGACTCTTTGACATTTCCCATTCATAAGAGGTCTGGTAACCTGCTGCTCCATCCCTGGACTCCACTTTAGATGCACCTGAACATACACCACTGGCTACTGCTCCAGCCAGGGAAGCAGTGTTTGAGGCCACCTCTGTGGGTCCATTGGTGGTATCCATCTTGCCTGTCAGGAGTGGTGAAGGAGTGTATGAACCAAGAACGTCAGGGAAGCCACCACTTTTCTTCTCACTCACATTTGGAATCCCAGGCTTTTCTGAAAATGATAGGCTACCAGCTAGAGCACTGGACGGCGACCTCCGCGACATCTCACGCATATAAGCCTCCTCGTCTTCTTCCTCGCTGCTGTCCGTTTCCTCAAAGTAGTGCTTTCCCTCTACGTCTGGCCGTGGTGAGGATGTCACCCCAAAGAGAGCAGCACTGGCTGCTTCGTTATCCTTGAAGAAGTCTGGTCCTGCAGAGGCCGCAAACCCAACAGCCGTGTCCAACTTTGATTCTTCAGACCAGGCAGGCTTATAGAAGCAGCCCTGCTGTGGGCTTTTGTCCACGACTCCACCTAAAGAAGCTGTACTGGTCTCCATCTTGGTCTCAACAAAAGCAGTGGACGATGGGAAGTGTTTCACCTCCTCGAAGGGGCTAACAGGTGAGAAGCGAGTTATATTGGAGGTGGAATCATGTGTGGTTTTGGTGGTCAGTTGTTTTTCAGACACTTCGAGATAGTCATCTTTAGCTGCAGCAGAACTGGAAAGGGGCGAGACGAGGGAGGGTTCATCTTTGAAGCTGGAATATTCAAAGAGATGCTCAGCAGGGGTCTCCAAGTCTTCTCCAAACTGACGGCTGGTAGAGAAGGAGCCAGAGGTTGAGGAGGAGTAGCTGTACGCCGAAGAGGACGAGAACCCAGTGGCGGCTGTGGTGGTGTACTGAAGGCCAGCGTCTGGTGATGTATTACTGAAAAGCTCTGCTGGATTTTGCTTTTCAAAATCTGGATCAGCTCCGTCGTCCTTGTAAAAGGTGTCCTGCGTTGATTTAAAAGTGACATCCTCTTTGTGCTTCTCCGTGGTCTGACTTGTTAAAAAGGAGTCTTTCTCACCACTTCCACATGAGTACTCAAACCCAGAGGAGAAGCCAGAGAAGCCAGTAGCTCCTAGCTCAGCTGACTTTTTCATGACAGGCAAGGAGCCACTGTTTGTCTTGTCTTCCATGTGTATGAGTGAAACAGAGGAGGTTTCTTTAACGCCGATCTTCCCCTGACTCTCACATCCTGGCATCGAACCCATGAATTCAGCCCTATTTGACACAAACATTTCAGTGACTGGACTTTTTACTTCCTTTTCAGATATCTCCTTGGCACCTTTCTCTATATCAGAATCAAGGGCAACCTCATCGCCCTCCTCCTCATCTTCCTCCTCATCTTCCTCATCCTCTTCTTCAGTAACTTCATCATCATCATAGTCCTCCTCATCCCTTGCTGTCAGATTTCTCATGTCCACCTCCAGACACGTCCCTTCATCGCTGTATCTTGTGGGAGCAGGTTGAGCTACATTGACTGCTTCCTTCGAGGTGCACAGCTGGGCAGCTGTTCCGCCACCCTGGTTTTTAAGAGCCTCTTTTTCTGATGATAAATTGACAGACGAGGCCTCTGGTCTGTCAGCCAATGAAGGTAAGTGGCTGAGTGCGCTGTACTCAAACAACTCCTTTACTTTAACATCTTTTTCAAGTTGTGGCGCAGCAGAAGAGCTCCCAGACTGAAGCAGTAGTGAGCTAGAGGACTCTTTCTCAACGGGGACGGAAACTCCATCTTTTGTAGACACGCTGGTCATTACTGGGGACCGGGGCTCTTGTTTCTGCAAACCCACTTCACCTTTTTTAAGCTCCTTCTCTGTTTTATCTACGGACTCTTGATGATATGAGTCTGAGTCCACCGAGCTTGTCTTGCTGTCGTAAATGTCACCGTAGGAGAATGTTTTGCCGTGCACGTAGGGCGTGTCTTGCCGTATGTACATGGCTTTTTCTCGGCTTTCTTTCTCGGGAAATTCGTAGAGGCTGAAATGAACACTTTTGTCCGGCTCTTGAAAGGTGGCATCTTTGCTCTCCGTGCTTTCAATTTTCGTGTCGGCTTTGCTCTGATCTGTAGGTGAAGGTTTGGAATTGAACTCACATGGGAAATCATCACTTTTCTCCTCATTATCATCATCATCTTCTTCTTCTTCTTCTTCTTCATCTGAGAATATCACGTGAGGTGGTGATTTTGTTTCCACATCAAAAGAAACCTGTGTTGCGTCTGGTTCCTTTACTTTTGTATCTGTTTTATCAGACTTGGCCTCAAATGAGTAGTCATCCAAAAAGCAGCCCTCGTTGGCTTCCATCAGCTTTGCCTTGATGGTGGGTTGCAGATCCTTTTTGACGTAAGGTTTATCTTCACCCTCGCTCTCCTCAGTGGAGTCTTCAGACTCATCAAATGTCGTCTTGTCAGCTTGCAGGTTGATGAATGATGTGTTGTCTGAGATAGTGACTGATTTATCTGTTTTCTGCAAATCGACTTGAGCGTCTCTAACCACCTCCTCTCTCTCTTCCATCTTAATGGGTTTCTCCTCTGTAGGCGAGTAGCCGCTGCTGGTGGGCACAGACTGTGTGGGTGAAGCCAGTTTCATGGTACTGTCATCTGGACTTAAGCATCGTTCCTCACTTTCCTGCCTGGATTGGGAGTCTAAACAAAGTGAAAAGGATGGAGGAGGTGAAACAAGCTTTATGTCAGCACTGGCCTTCACTCCCTCAGTGCTCACGAGGGGATGCTCTTCCTTGACAGCCTGTGTTGGGGAGTATTGACCGGTAGAGATGGGTGGGGGAGAGAAAATGGCGGGAGGAGACTTCTCCTTCTCCTGGAGCATGATGGAGGTGGCATGTTCATAGCCTTCTTGGAGTTTACCTAGAGGGATGTCAACATTTGGAGTCTGGTCTTCATCTTCCTCTTCCTCGTCTTCCTCTTCTTCGTGGGCTGACTTGATCTTTGCCTCACTCTCCATCTCCATAACATTGGGCTGGTACTCATCAGAGGAAGGGGACTTGAAGCACTTATCATCCTCCAGAGAGGAGGTGGGTGAAATGGTTCCTGCTGAGTGAAGGTAATCCTTCCCATGTATGGTCTCTGGGCGCAATGGACCACTGTTACCGGCATCAAGGAAAAGAGTGTTTCTCCCGGCTTCCTCTGTCTGGGGTGCAGTTACAGAAGCTACAGATTGGTCTTCAGCTACAGATGTGGCAAAAGATGACATTTTGTCATAATCTGTAATGGATGTTGCTGAGGAAATGTGTTCCTCCTCTGCAAGTGGGGCGGCAATAACAGCAGGGTAAGGAGCAAGCTCAGGGTCTTGACCTCCCACAAAGGTTTTGGTTTTGACATCCATGACATCTTCTAGGACAGAGGGCTTCATTTCTGTTATTCCACGCATGGGGTCAAATGTTCCGGGAACATCAGGGACAGAGATGTCGTATGAAGCGACATCGTAGCGTAGTTGCGGGATCCTGTCTTCTGTTTCCTCGTGGATCTCCTCATCGGAGATGGTCTGTTCAGTTTCTGAGTATCCGGGAATGGTCTCATCTTGGATGAAGGAGAATTGCTCTGAGGCCGTGACTGGCCCTTGTCCTAGCGGGGCTTCCGAGAATAATCGTTTTTGTTCCACTGGCTTTGCATCCCAGTCTTTTGCATTTTTTTCTTTTTTGGTTTCATCTGTTTTATATTTCAGGACCTCGTCATCTTCGGTCCCTTCCAGGTCAGCCTTTTCAATTACGTCACCCTCCTCCTCTGAGCTATCACTCTTTTTTGATCTGTCTTTTACATCATCCTTTGCAGGGTATCTGTTATATTTCTCCATTTTCTCCTCTTCATATTTCTTGTCAAAGCTCTCGCTGGCTTCCATCTTTTCTTTCGCTGCCACCTGTTCTGATGCTCCCTTGGCTTTATTCTCATCCTCCAGTGTGACTGGGGATTTAGGTGAAGCAGATGTTAAAATGGTGGCTGCAGATGTTACTTTTTTATCAGGGAAAACTAAAGATGTGGCCGTAGCTTCTGAATGCTCAGGTAGCACATCGTTCTGGGGAGGAATATTCTTCATTTTGGACATCTCTTCTGTTTTCAGAGCCTCAAAATCATCAGTGAGATCCTCTGGAGAGGAAACTGTTGACCTATCTGCCAAAGCTGCTGCAGCTTGTTCAGGGACATTGTTGTTGGTTTGAGCTGTTTTTTTCTCCACAGTTTCCTCTTTACTGACTTTATTCTTGTCTGCCTTGGGCTTGGACTGAGTCTTAGCCTTATGTAGAGTTTTCCTCACTTCTGGGGTGAGGGGCTTTAGGTCAGGTTTAGTCATTTTTCTCAACTCTATTTTACTTGGGTCCTTCTTTTTGTCATCTTTGGCTTTTGTTTCTTTTTTCTCCTCCTTTCTTATGTTTTCATCTTTTTTTCCTTCGCGGCTCTGTTTCTTTTCCTTCTTCTCTTTGTCTTTCTTCTCCTCCATCTTGGATGTTTTTTCTTGTTTGACTGTTTTCTCCTTGGATATTTTCTTTTTCTCTAACTTTTTCTCAGTTGCAGGGGCAACCTCGCTGTTTTTCTGTTGCTTGGTGGCTTTTAGATTTTCACTTTTGAGCTTCTTCTCTTCTTTCTTTTCAGGTTTGTTCTCTTTGAGGATGTCACCCTTGGCCTCTTCCTCTTGTCCACTGCTTTCTTTTTTAGTTGATTTTGAGTGGGGTTTGGGTGAAGACTTGAGACTCTCTTTGCTGTCAGTTCTTGATCGTAATTTGGTCTGCTTGATGATGGGAGGAGGCGCACCAGATGATATATCTTTTTGCGTAGCCACTGGGTATCGCAGGAAGTCTAGGTGTTTCAGTTTCTCAAGACCCTCAAAAATTTTGTTTTGCGGCGCATTTCCAGGAAAGAGCACCCTGACTATCTTTTCAGTTGGGCGGTGAGGAATCCAAACAATGAGAGCAGTGATAGATGTTAGATAGGGGACAGATATTTCGCCTTCTTTCCCATTGGACATCGTGACTCCTGTCTTGGCTTTGCTGTTTCCGGCCCACTTCTGCATCAGAAATTGCATCTCTTTGCTTTCTTTCACTGGGTTCAAGACGTACATGTCTAGCTTTCCAACCCCCAGTTTGTGGAACAGTGTGAGAGGTTCAATGGTGTTGCTGACCACCCTGTGGAGGGGTTCTGGTGTGATACCGAGCTTATTAAGGTACTGCAGCGTCAGGGATGCTTCCTCAATGCTTCGCTTGACTTTTAGAGTGGACTCCGGCATCCGAAGCTTCTCTGGTACATTGATAAATACAATTCCTATCTCAGGAGAGATCAGGTTCTTCATCCAGTCACCATTGCCACTGGAGCCAGATCCCTGGTTCTGCTCCTCCTCTTGCTCCGCAATCTTCCTCTGAAACAAACCATTAATGCCAGGGAGGTTATCCGCACCAATGTGGGTCAGCAGAATTGAGTCGATCCTGTCAAGGTGGCGAACCAGCTTCCAGAAACAAGACTTCCGATCAGATCCTCCATCCACTAAGATGTTGAATCCATTAACAGCAAACAGAGCAGAGTCTCCCCGGCCTCCGGGGAAAATGTAACAGCATGGTTTGGACAGCTTGAGGAAACCTCCGGAGGTTGGTGGCTCCAGGAGTTCAAAGGAAGATGGAATGTCCACTGTCTCAGAGACGTACTCGGTGAACTCTGTGACTCCGTCCATTTTGGGTAGGTGGGGATCAGGATTCAGGCAATATTCCAGAAGGTTGTAGATTGAGTGCTGCTCCTGGAGTTGGACCAGAGAGCTCCAGCCTCCGTCCCCCTGACAGGATAATGTTAGCCTGGATGGCTGCAATGAAGATGCCCCAGAAACAACTTCAATCACCTACAAAAGAAAGAACCTATAGTTATTGCCATGGCAAGTTTTATCACCCCCAAACAGAATGGTAAAGATATGTGGAGTGCTGCACAATCTGCTCACTTGAGGGTCAGAAATGATATCATAGAAATGTTGCCAGGTCAGAGATCCACCTTGGAGTAAGATGTCACCACCTTGTTCAGAACTTTGTCCACTCAGTATCAGCAACTTATTCCCAGAAAGGTCTGTAATCAGCGAGCGAATCTGAGTGAAGAAAGTATGTTTAAACACAGGTTAGAGCAAACTGAGACTAAATATCTCATATTTGATTCAAATTGAATTTTAGATCTGTCGCGACAATCATTAATCCATAGCTGAAATCACGCGCAGTCCGACAGGTGTAAACCCAAACAGGCTGCAGCTGAAGATCATTTAAACTACGGACTTCCCAGAGTCGGTCTTTGTGACGTTTGGGCGTGACTCACTTCTGAAGCAGCAGTCTCCTCTGACGGGTTCACCAACACCACTGTCTCCAGAACATCACTCTGATACTGAAGAAC
Organism: Takifugu flavidus; assembly: GCF_003711565.1. Classification (NCBI taxonomy): domain Eukaryota; kingdom Metazoa; phylum Chordata; class Actinopteri; order Tetraodontiformes; family Tetraodontidae; genus Takifugu; species Takifugu flavidus. Next base: position 9,994,983 of record NC_079521.1, read on the forward strand.
CCGCTGGCCTACAGGAGACAAGCGGTCACAAACAGGCCATAAGACGACACCGAGGACCAATAATGACATCAGGACGACATCGGTGATTCTTCTGATTAGCTGGTTTTAGCTCTAAACATGCAATGTCTGTCCACAGCACAATAATATGATTAAAAGTGAGCAGTTTGTACCTGTGGATCTCCTGACCCATTGAAGGTGTCGTTAATGTCTAGGCAGATGTTCAGCCTCACTTATTCAGAATCATAGGTAATGTAAATCACAGTTTTCTGTTTAGCCCAGAGGGAAGAGATTATCAACCATTTTATTGTGGGGACGGTGTGGTTTAAGGTTTAGGAGAGGAATTTGTATGAAATGTACAAACCTATAAATGTATAAACCTTTGACATATACCCAAAATGGTTTTTGCTTAAAAACATTAAAAATAAGGTTGAACGGTTATAAAGATGCCATTAGTTAAATGTGTTTTCTGTTAAATACTGTGTATTTCAGATGTTTGATTTTTCACCTTTAACAGGCCGATCCGAACATCTCCCATCACACACGCAGCTGTAAAATACTAACCCCACCCCAATCCTCTGGTTTCCTCTGGTGCCATCTTATTTACTCACAGGCCTGAACCAGAGACCCCCTGATGAATATAATCACAGAATCGCACACAATCTCAACAATAACAGGCAAAATTTTAATCCTGCAATCACAAGCCTGGTTGGCTGTTGCTATGGCGATGCTTCTTTGGCTGATGCTGCTGACTGAGTTACGCTGACCCAGTCTTGGCTGAGGGAGACGCATTGCAGCATTTCTGCAAGAGGGAGGGGAGGCTCATATGGTACAAGAGGTGAAACAGCAGCAGCAGCAGCATCCTTCATCAAAAAAGCTATATTTACCTCATCTTTACCTTCACAAATATGTGAAAATACATGCATTATAGTTCCTCCATCTCAGAAGAAACCCAGCGTTCATTTGATTTTACCATTGAAATGAAAATTTAATGAACATTTAATCGACAGACGAGAGTCGTGACAGCAGCTCGGGGACAACATTTGCATCATGACCCAGATGCCTATAAAAACATCACATAGATCTGATTTTTTTAAGGCCTCAGGATCCGAGTCCTCTTTGTTTGTGGCGCTAGATTGTACATGAATCCAATATTTAATCACGTGAACCCAAATTTATGCAAATCTTTGCATCTGAAACTGATGTTATCAGTCAGTGAGCTGAAAAAGAAGTTCCAAACAAAAAGCTTTGGCACTTGAAAAAATGCGACCTTTACCGATGAGAGGATGTTTAATTAGATAATAAATTCAAAGGGCAGTCAGCCCACTGTCAACCAGCGTCAGATGCCACCAGTGCAGGAGATCAGCTCTGTGTTCGTTGAGGATCTTCCTGGAAGAAGCAGACTGTGTTCCAGATGTGTCATTCTATTGCATGGAACAACTCTCTTCATGCTTATTCAGAGGATAAAAATACCTCATGAACGAGGCCCGTGGCCATGAATCACTTCCACCCAGTGTAACAAAACTCCTTGGGGGTGTCATGACGGCTGCCCCGCTGAGACCAGGAGATAATCAGAAAGGACATCACTGTGATTCTCACATCCTGGCTGCAACATTCTGTTTTCATCTAACGTTGCTGCTGAGTGCTACACATGTTCCTTTTTTCCTGCAGATGTATGAATGAATGAATAACATTAAAGCAGCAGCGGTGGAATGATTCAGCCTGTCCTCAGATGCCTTCAAACCAGCAACTCCAGCACTGCTGTTTTGTTAACACGCTACCATCCGACTGCTGATTACTTCTGATAAATTACACTGTGCTCGGCAAAGACTGGACATTTTTGTGGCTCACTGACCCACTTAGCTGAAACAGGCTGTACAGTGATCGTATGTTTCAATGGATCAGCGCCGGAGAGCAGCTCAAGTAGAGCCCTTCCATTTCAGGGGATGATGGGATACTGTTGCTGAAGCATCATCTTGTCGGGAGCTAAAGGTTTATGTCCCATCAATGGTGCAATGGTCCTTAGAATCATTCTTTCATGAGAAATCTCTTCACCGCTGTTTGATGGACCCGATGTGAAACGTATTAGAGTCTTTGGTCCACAGGTAATTTACCTCTGCATCCTGGTTCCTCACTTAGGCCCTGGTCTAAGTCGAGAAACCTGAAGGTGCTGCTGGGGGACATTAACTCAAGACTCCAAACAAATAAGGGTAAACTGTATCTGATGTTGTGGACATCAGATCTCTTAAAGCAGCAGCAGTTTCTGAGTCAGTTAATCAAAAATCCATACCTGTGGGCACAAAATCTAGTAAACACGACCTGCTGGCATGGCTACTGTGAGGTACCTCCAGGTACAGACAAGAAACATGACTAATTGGACATTCTCTCTTGCCCAGTTACTGCTGGGAGAGGTTAAAGCAAACCTCATGGGAAGGAATACGCAAGGATTACCAGAAAATGGGTAGAAGGGCGATGGAGCATCAGCCTTAACAAAGAGCAGGAACATGACACCAAAGAAGGTCTGCGCCTCCACGGCTGCATGGCGTTGCCACATCAGGCTGACATTCAAGCTAAATCTAAAAATAGAAACATGAACACCGCCCAGTAATCTCTCTCTCTGTTCCATCCTCTTCCTCCAGGACAGATTCACATGTCACACAGAGGTGAGGTGTCTCTGCTGACCTATCAATGGACTGCAGTGTGTCTACTCCACCTAGGTCCTGTTACTGGTCCCCATCAGACAAGTCTGGTGTAGACTGGTACAGAACTAACTTAATGCAGACCTGTGCACTCGAGACCAGAACCCCCCCCCCCCCCCCCCCACACACACACACACACATATACACAACCCTTCATCTACAGCAGGAAAAATACACATTTGATTAGGACTAGTTTCTGAGGTGGATTAATTTGCATTTGCTGCTCTAATGAGCATGTGGGGCAGCAGAATTAAAGGTTATTTTGGAACCAACACAACGTGGTGTGGCTCGCCGGTGCTGGCTGAGCATTTATGCAAATGTAATATTGTTCTCATCTCTAGTGTGACACCAGTAAGGATGAACACCCCCACCAGTCAGGTACACAATAAAGACAAGACCGCCTCCATCATTCAGGAGTTTCTCCACCAGGCTCATCCCGCTGAGCTCAGCATTCTGCCTCACCCGCCCTGTGGCATCATGGGAGTTCACCGAGCTGAACTGGGAGGTGCGGGGGGCATTTATTAAGCCCAGCAGGCTAAACTGAGGGGTAAAGACACAGTCTGAGGTCTCAGTTTCAGCAACTAAGAGCCAAATTACTGATCCGCTAGATATGAAATCTGCCAGTTTTTGGCAATGTTGGAGAATAAATAAATAAGATTATCATTACAAATGTTTCTGATATCGCAACAAAACATCTGAATGCACCCTCCCCCTATGGCCAGTTGCAGCATATCTCACTAGCCTCATTCCCCTAAATATCTGAAAAATGGGCTGAACCAAAACATAAAGCCACAAAAAAAAAGTGTGGCAGTAAATTTAAATATCTTTGGAATGCTGGACTTAATGATTTTAGAGTATTTCATTGATATTCAGTGTAAAGAATAATGCATATTAGATTAGTAGACATTGAAAAAATCTGGCTCTGGATGAACAGCTTTTGGTGCCTCCCCCCCTCCAAAACACACAAATTCCGTCTAGCCAGTTGCATAAGTTTGGGGTAATTTAGATCTGATCCCTGTCCGTCCTGCAGCCTCATCACACCACAGATTCATACACAACAGGCCTCCTTTTGTTTACTTCAGTGCAGAATGCTGCTTTTTTAACCCACAATAAAAGAATCAGGTCACCAAAATTTACTCGACTGAAATGAGAGAAAGAAATGAGCAGAAACTGTTGACACAAAGATGAGTTGGAGCAGCCGAGGGCCTTCGTAGCTGTCACAACACCACTCATCCACAACACCAGTCATCCACCACACAGCCACCACCGTCATTTTGGGTTCAAAGCTCCTCATTTTTATGACCTTTTTATGATTTTATGATCATAAATATCTCCAGTGTCACAAAAAAGTCACATTCCTTAAGATCATTTAAAGACAAGGCGGCAGGTTCCAGAACATTCCACATGGAAAACCTCTGAAAACAGCCCTGGATTATCAGAGCAGTTTCATATTTTAAAATACTAAAAAAAACACAACAACATCAAAGGAAGGTGGAATGAATATAGACCTCCTTGAGGTGGAACAGGACCTGTAATGACCTCCACATATCTGGAAAAACGATCAGTATGCGTGAAATGTCTGTCCTGTTCCAATTCGCAGAGATATTTTAGTTTATATTTGCTCACACTTGCAGGTCTGTTATGATCACAAGAATGCGGTGAACCGGCTGTCATGAGTCTACTCACATATTCAGTCCGCACAAACGTCCTCTGCGGTCAGATTCCTCCGGTGAGCATCTGCGTGCAGACTGACTCCAGATTAACGATGCGCGGTTACAAAACGGGATCAACGCACTCCGGATCTGCAGATTTTGACCGTCTACTTCATCGGCGGCGCAAACGAGAGAGGCCGAAGAGGAGCAGACGAGCAGGGCTGCTCTGAGCCGAGAATAGCCGCTCCTGGAGCTGAGGGAGGGGCGGGGATGCTGCGGAGGAAGGATGAAGGAGAGAATCGGCCTGCTCCTCATCCACACCTACACGAGCAGCCCGGCGAGATGCGTTCACGGACCTGTGGTAGACTTCAGCTGCATTCCAGTCAATCAGAAAAGAGCCCCAGTCAAGCAATAACTCGAGATTACTGTATGTAATGGCTGATTTGATGAGTCTACTCAAAAATAGGCTTATAGCATCTTCCCAATGTTTTTACTCTTGTAGATACATTCACGTTTAATCAATCACAAAAGCTGCCACATATCCAGCATAGTGGAACTTAAGTTTATTTCAAAGGGATTGAGTAAATAGTTCTTTTGGAGTTTGTAATCGTAACTTGAAAGCTTTTTTAAATTTGAACACTGCCCTTGCTTTATTTCTATTTAATGACTGTTGTACAGAAGTCAATCCGGCATAGGAGGGAGGCAGACTAGTGGGATATTGGGATTATTAGACAGGTGAGGCCGGGGTGTTTTGTTCACAAAATCTAAAATAACAGGTTAAACATGAACTAAGACAAAACATACAAACCAAAAATAAAACTTTCTCTCACTGCGCCGCGTACGATTCTGACTCAAGTCTGACTTGGGCAGCTCGGAGAGGATGTGGATCAGAAGGATTATCTAGGAATATTTCACATGTGGATTGTGGTTTCTGAGAAAGGGACTTTTCAAACAGCTGCTCCTGGGTGGGACGAACTGAAATAGACCCTGAACTCTGCCAGCCTGACTAATACAAACTGTGAATCAGAACTTTAACATAAAAGGGAGAGACATAAGAACATCCCATTGTCTTTAATACAGAAAGATCAGGAAAGAGCAAATGAGAAGATTGTGCAGAAGCAGAAGAATTTCCTATGGGGAGATTTTTAAATAAATCTGTTAATAATCTCTGGAGCAGCAGTGATGCAACATCATGTATTCAGGCAGCCCATCCAACACCAGCCTGCCACACACTTCTCAAGGCACCTGATCCCCCCCACACACACACACATACATCCTACCCCCAGTCCAGACATGCTGGTCATTTTTCCCTTGAATGTCTCCTCCCTTCTCCACCCATTACGTCATCCTCACTGGCTCGCCCAGCAGCTGGGCAGGGTCACATGGTGGTTCAGTAGATGGATGGGAAGGAGCAGAATTGCGTTCAGGACAACTCTGTTCTTCCTGACCTGTGTGCTGGTTTTACCTAAACCTCCACAACCATTTAAGTCTGATTAACAACCTGTGAGGCTGCAGGAAGCCTGGATGGAAGGTAAACAGCATGACGACGGCTGAAGTGTTCCAAAGGCCCCTACAGCTCTCCCGCCTCTGTGAACCCGAAACTACAGGATTTAAAGGAAATCCATCTTCCTCAATCATCTTTGAATTATTCTGCTGAACTAGGATTGAAATTCTTTGGAGTTTGTCAGTCACCACTGAGAATAAACCAGAATAAAGCAGAAATTTCCCACAGAGGATGAGCTTGAAAGCAGCGAATCATCAAAAGTCTCATCTTAAAGCTCAAATCTGTGTGACAGAAACGTAGACGAGTTTTTAATTTGTTTCTTTTATCGTTACTCTGTGACATGAAGGACTGGAGCAGAGGGGCTCTCCTGGCTCTGATGCCCGGCCCTTATTGCAGAGGAGTGCTGGTTCAGATCAATAGTTGCCTCCTGAATTTTTAAACGGCTCGCATTCTCGTAGAAACCAAACCCAACAGTGGAAAATATGCACATTTACTCATTTAAAAGCTTCCAAGGCTTGACAGTGTCGCATTCTGCAATCATCTGTTTTCTGTAGATGCGTAAAGCCTGCGGGTGGGTCCCACACACGCCTGCATTAACAGACACAGATCCATGTGGGGACAGATGTGAGGGGGGGTTGCGGTGCTAATCTATGGACCCAGCTGGATATAACACTGGTTAGTCTAAAAATAATTTATCTTGCTTTAATTCAAACTGACGAATGTACGAATATACGAATGCTGCAGCCAACCAACAGGGGGCACCAGCAATGTGTCGGCCCCACTTTTGCTACAGAGATTTCTTTCAGAATTGGAACAGAGCATGTGGCTTAAAATGCATCTGATTTAGAACGCAAAATTATCTTCTCAACACTGTAATTATGGATAATTCAGGAATTAATGGTGTCTCATATGATTGCGTTTCCACACCCAGTGAAGATAATTAGATTAAATACTGAATCAAAATGGTTGTGATTCCATCTCAGTAACAGCGTTGCTCTTTTGAGCCACTGACCACTTTTCCTCGAGGTGTTTTGTGGTGATACTAGGCTTTTCAGTGCTGTCTGCAGTCTAAACCCACTGGCAGCAGCATTCATGGACACCTTCACTCCTCCTCCTCCTCCTCCTCCTCCTCCTCCTCCTCCACCACCTCTCCTCGTCTGAATTGTGATTGTGATCAGACGCTATCAGGCAAACGTCTGGCTCTGAGCCAGTCAGGGGAGCATAATGAGGCTGCTGTAGCCCAAAACAAAGAACATGAGTCTGGATTTGGTTTAAGATGCAAAAATTCACAATCACAAACATTAAATCATCAAGAAGACTTGATGAAGAGCCTTCCCACACCCCCGGCTTCAGGGTTCATACATCAACTCATTTGCTTATACTGTTCATTTTATACATTATCTGTGTGGTTGTCTTTCCTCTATTTTTATATTTACAGGAGTCTTTATCAGCATTTATCAGGCTGAATCCACTGATGCGTTCTGTAAATCATTGAAACTGACAGAAAAGCTTTTTTTTCTTTAGCTGTTCCCCTGTCAGATGAAATCAGCCACCGTGTCCCCTGAACCGCCTCGCCCATATGCTGCGTGTCTGAGCTGCATCTGTTATTGTTCGGCGAGCCACTCTGAGGAGCAGAGCAGATCCTTCAGGAAGGCCGGAGGACGTTGGCCATCCCTCAGCTCATATGTCCCCACCAGGGAGGTCGCTGTCGTTTTGGCTGCCTGAATTCCTCTGAATCGGGGAGGGTGGTTCTAGTGGTGGATCTTATTTAACTCAACAGCCCTGACTGTAAATGTGGTGCTCACAGGTTTCTATTTTCAGCTCTGGGTATTCAGACTAAACAAGTAAGCGTATTTCCTATGCTGAACCATCGGCGAGATGGACGTCTGAAGGTCTTATTTGATCATAAATGCCTTTCATCATGCTTGTTCTGCCGGTCAGGATGACTGTGCACTCTTCCAGCAGCTCTCAGCAGCTTCCCGACACGGACACAGAGGAGCCAAACTATCACTGCAGCCTGTTCCTCCGCTTTCCTGAAGAGTAAATATGAATGAGATGTGTGCTGATTTGGTCAATGGATTTATTGGTAGAAAACAATATGTAAATATGCCTTTTTGTTCTGCCTCCAGCTTCAAAATGTTAATTGAGAGCTGCCACACCTCCCTCAGTTTTATTCCACTAACACGTCAACACAAAGCAAACGTGACAGCACTGCTTGAGGATCACAGCTATTGTTTGTTCTGCTGCCTCTGATTTACACTGAAACACTAATGCAAATTATCCCCAAGTTGCAATCAAACATATCCAACATCCATATTGCACCAAATCAAACTTTTGCTCTTTCATTTAACGATATTTATATAAAAAAATACCCTGAGTGCTGAGTCATTGGTTTTATATGGCTTCCTGCATGTGCTTCATTAATTATTCCTTTGCTGATCGATACAGTTCCTCTGACATGAACATTGTAATCATAATTCATTGGAAGTATTAATCCCAACTCCTAAAACAGCCTCCATTTGCATGTTAGACAGTACCAACTCTATCTTACTGCAGCTAAGGTGGATCCTATTAAAACAACATACAACCATCCATAAACTGCTGAGGTAATCATGGCCAAAGATCTCACAGTTGGACTTTTATTTGAAACTAAACAGAGACGTGGGACGATCGTCATTTCAGATGCGTTAGGAGACAATAAATGTCTCACGTCTGCGACAAAGGCGGAGTTCTCCCCCAATTTACATTCCATTGTTTCTCTTTTGGTTCATTTGCGGGATCACATGTGTAAATCCACATTAGTGAAGGCACCATCAATACTGGACTTATGCTGGACAAAGGTTTTTAGAGGAAAAACCATTGGAAAAGGAGTCGTTGGTGCTCGAGTCGCCCAAAGTCAGAACTTGTCCTTTATTTGTCTTTTCTGGTGTTTCTCTGGGCCTAGTTTTCATGTTTATTTTCCATGTGAGTTTTCTCTGGTTACTCCAGTTTCCTCCAAACAGGCATATCAGGGACACCGAGACTGAATCGACCCCAGTGATGGACTGGTGACCCCTCCCCCAACGACTCTATTAGGAATAAGTGTCATCAACTCCGACCTCAACAGAATGGTTACCATAACGATACAATGTTAGCCACGGCCATGTTGCAGCTCCACAAAGCTTTGGAGAACGGATGTAATCCACTATTGTAAAGATAATTGCTTGGTTTTGATGTTCTTTTAATTAATGTTTAGTACAGAATAGTGAATATGACTCATTTAGAAAGTGTTCAAGCTGCACTCAGCCACCTCCTCCTGCACTTCAGAGAGGACAGGAGGAGAGAAACACAACAGGGTGATAGAGGGGTGAGGGTGAGACAACGGAAATGTCAGAAATACCTGGTGATAATTGTTGTTATATATCAGCCAAATGGATAATTACTCATGATTTATTCATGAAATCATCCGATCGGCAGGGAAACGTGTGCCGCGTGCTGGTGTGAGGGGAATGTGTGATCCAGCACATTCTGACAGTCAACATTGGGTTTATCAAATCCGTCACAAACAGCAAAAGACAAGTTTTAGATTCTTATTCATATAATTCCGGTCGCAAATATGCAATTGGTATTCTGAATAACTGCATAAATCCATCTGAGAGGAACGTAGATATTCAAAAATTCAAGGATGTGCCCTAATTTTGACAGAAAATGGATGAAATTTACTTTTACTTCACTCAACCTGCTCTTCTGCCCTCTAGTGGCTACAAGCTGAGGTTTTTTTTTACAGCTTTTGTGGTCAAATATGAGAATAATGAGCCAAATCCTGCTGTAGCAGTACCCTGAGGTTCCCCAAAATGAAATTTGCTCTTTCTCAGATTGATTGTGCCTTTCAAAATATATATCATAAGACTCTGCGCTGTTTTTATTTTTTACATAACACCGTGGGGGCGGAAACAAGCACACAGAGATCCGCCTGATTTGAAACCTCTGGGAATGGTTTGTCCAACCTGGACAGAAGTAAAAACGAGATGATTTAGTGGGAACATCCCAGTCACAGGTTTCTCACCAGCCCTCATTGACCCCCCTCCCTCCCCCGACCACACACACACACACACACACACACACACACACACACACTGACAGGTCAGCTCTCCTGCAGAAGGATTGTTTATGTGGAGGCTGAGGACTGAGGTTCAACAGATGATGGACACAAGTGTTCAAATGCTCCACGGACACACAAAATCCCCGCAGACCCTCTGCTGAGGAACCACGGTGACATCGTCTCCAAGCAACAGGAAAACGAGCACATGGAGAGTTTGTGTGTGCCGATTGGACTGACCTTTAACCTGTGCGGAGAACTGAGCAGTGTGTTTGGCCTTAAACACCTGAAGCTCCTTGTCCAGGTCACACACTGTCAGATCAACATTCCAGGAGAGCAAAGCTGTTGGTGGAAGAACATCGTCATTGACTGTTGAGCAGTTTGAAGGTTTTTTCCAGCTTTATCTTTTGTCTTTACCTACATGCAGGAAACAAATGTTGCGTCAGGAGAGCCAACACGTCGAGGAGGAGAACTAAAAACTGATCCAATAAACATCTCAAATGCAGACACAGATCATAAAGCTGATTATACTTCTGCTATTATCAGTTAGTTTTACGGTATAGTTGAAGAACTTATAAAAACAATAGTTTTTATATGTTGGGAGAGAGAACTGTTCAGACTCTGCATGAGAAGGTTTGATTGGAAAAATCATAATGTCAAATTCATGAAACGCCAAATTAGAATGACAGTGATTATGTTTGAATGATGGGCGGACATATATGTAAAAGATACACAAAGAAACATAAATCTTCAACACAATCAGTTCTTTAACTTTTGATTCAAAGACTCCAACACGAGGGTGGATGAGAATATTCTGTGATGAAAGAAAATGCCTGAAAATGTTGAGTGACGGGTCATCAGAGCCCCCTTAGACGTTTTACCTTGAGCGATCTGGTTCCTGACAGCGTCGAGGTGATGGCTGTTGCAGAGCTCGCCAATTACAATCAGCATCCGATAGTTTCTGTCTGGGAACGCAGCTCCGGAGCGCTGAACCTCCGTATCGGCTCGCTCCACCGGGGCAGCTGCTGCGATTTCCATGGTAACAGTGCCATCAGCGGCTGCTGCGCTCTCCCCTGTCTCCATGACAACTGCCTCCATGGCAGCGTGACGGTGCAGGACGAGCTGGAAGGACTGGTGGGCGTGGCTTCCCTGACAGCGATTGGCTGGCAGGTGTTGAGAGGAGTCGATGTTGCAGAGCATTATTGGATGTGAGGAAAAGAGGGTTGGGAGCACCTGTCATAGTTCCTGAACTACACTGAGACCAGAGTGAAAAGCAAGGATATTTTATTACAAAAGCAGTGTCTGATTTGAAAGCATGAGCACTTATAATGGCTTAAAGCGTCGTTATGTTGGCTAAGTCTTATCTGTGCCACTCACGCCAGCCTTCTGTTCAAACCCCACAGACAAAAATTAGACTTCTGTGGCACAACAAAGCTGCTATTTATACCGCCGTGACGGCACGTACCAGGCAGCATGCTCCTTTTCTTACACTGACAGCTCTTTGTTCCCATTAAGACCAAAAAAAGAAGCACCAACCGCACCAAAAGAGGCCGAAAACAAAGGGAATCGAGCATTATTTTAGACAACAACACTTCTGGCTGAGCTCATTCTGCAGGGTACAGATTTATTTTGACAACACGCAGCTAAAAATTGACCCGGGACAAAAATACGTTTCACTTGTGCTCCCATTTTTAAGACAAACTTCTTAATTTATTCATTTTAACACTAATCGGGTGTCGATGGAGACACTGATGAGACTGACGCGACTGCTCAACACAGACCAGCTGCTTCAATCGCCCGTAGAAGGCGTTTTTAGTTTGATAAACTGACCTCAAAAATCGTCAATGGTGTGAAAATAAATCATTTTTGTGTGGAACCTTTCCCACGCGGTGACATCGGAAGTTTTCACCTGTTGGATTGATATCTCAGACTTCCAAACCTTCATTTTAATCAGCTAAAATGTCCTCTCCTGTTCTTAAAACCAGTATAAAACAGCAGTGCTGATGTGACTCTGCTGCAGGGTCAATTAGGAAGACCCTCAGCCTGTGATGGGCACGGACGGAACATTAGAATTTAGATCTTGGATGAGAGGGTTCATTGCTGGACGAACTTCTGAGTCTCACAGCTTGATATCAAACTAACTGTATGTCAGCGTCGCGACTGTTATCCTGCCTCTGTGATCTCCCACTACAGCCTGTAATGATGCTCCTCTGGAGGATGAGGAGGGTGAGTGAGTGAGTCAGCACTGTTACTGAGGCCAGGGAGTCTCCTGCCCCCTGTTGGCAGGGCGGAGAGCAGCAGGGGCCCCTCATTTCAAACTCTGATTCCGTTATTAACTTTGCACAAGGCTCCGTTCAAAAGGATCCGTTCAAAAACCAAAAACGTGAACTCGCGCAACAGAGAAACACATCAGGAGGGTGTGATCTACAATCATGCCACAATAAAAACCGCTTGGTTTTTTTTAAATAACGTTTTTTGTTATGGCCACGGAGGGCATGCACTCGTGTCCATATTTAAAGTGGAGCATCCAGAAATGTGTCAAACATTTTCCTGTGAGCACTCAAGAACTCTGCTCTGATTGATTCAACAGATGCAGAACCTGAACATACATTCAGGGGTATCAGGGGTCAGTTTAGTAAAAAAAGAATCTCCTTCGTCAACTCGTGTTTGAATTTTAAAACTGACCTGGCTCTTTAAAAGAGGCAGTGGCGTGAATTTTATTTGACCCCCCCCCCCCCTTTACCACCACCACCTAAGTTCAGCTCTGTTCACGGTGTTGTGGATCTTCCACGGACTCGTTTTGGTGCTGCACTATTTGAGGGTTGATGTTTTCTGTTTGTTTGTTTTCACTTTTCAAAAAAAAATTGCCCCCCAAAAAATGTTAAATTAGTATTTATCCAGTCGCGCGCGTGTCTTAGCGTGTACAGGCATGTGTGTGTGTGTGTGAGAGAGAGAGGTAGGAGATTGTAAATTACAAAAATGCCTTTGCATCTTGACGCGCCACGCGTGTGCGTTCCACACCCTTTACTCTCGGTAAAACAGAGGTGAGGACGGACCGGGCGATGTTGGACGCGCTCCTTCTGCATCCGGCTGGACGGTGAAACCAAATTGGAACACCTCCAGAACTGATCCATTAAAGGTAAAGCTCTTTATTGTTTCTCTTGCGTTGCGGTGAAAATAGCGGTGCGGTGCGCGGTCATGGTGCGTTTCTGCGTCTGTCAGCGTCGTCTCAGGCGATTAAAGATGAAAGATTTGGAGAATTGTAGCTGCGCAGGTTCTTTTTTTTATTGTGGCAGCAAAAAAATGACGACTGAACTTTGCGGTGGTAGCCGCTGTGAGAGGTAACTGGCCGTCAGAACACTGAGATCTGCACGGTTGCTCATCCACTCAGGTATGGCATTGTTCCCCATGCAGCCGGCATGTCCCCACCACAAAGCTGCTCTCCTGAGCAGAGCCGGTACCAGGCCTGCCAGGCTCCTCTTCCATGCACAAATAAACACAGGTCGCACTGGAAACAAAAAGAAAAACAGAATTCTGCTACCACTGCAAAATGAATTACCAGAATCCTAATTGTGGCTTTTAATTTAGTCTCATCTGTCTGTAGTGTTTTATGGTTTTAAGTGAAGGATGTGGCCTTCTGGACCTTGAAAAGCATATTTGCTCCAGCCAGGTTCTGCTGTCTCTCTGTGCAGGAAACCCTCTTTTTCCTCCCCCAGCAGCTTCCATCAGGACATGATTGGTGCTTTGTTGCTCCACACATTTTTACTGTGATGTGCATTTGCATAGACTAGACTGCACTGTTAGAGGAAACGTGGTGTCTCCATGGAAACTGAAGTTGTCAAATGATGATGACAAAGTGATGTTGCTCGCATCACCCCATTTGAAGATCATTACAAAATGGAGTCTGTGTGCACATTTGATTCAATTCTTACTGATTATCCTGCTCACAAGGGGGTTGATTATTATATATATATCTTTCAGATTTCTGTAACATCCATATTGTAAACTGTCTCTTTGAGATAAAATACAGAAGAACATAAAAATTGACTCAGCTTGAGGCAATGATGTGAACCTTCTGTATATTTATATTTATAGTTTTCTAGCGTCTCAGGAAGCCCCTCAAGGACCTTTGGAGGTCTTCGAAATCCCAGTGTGGGACCTGCTGGCCTACATTTATCTCTTTCCCCCGGTCCATCATCACCAATTCGAGTAGTCCTTCTCTGTAGTATATGCAAAATACAAACCTGTGTTAACTATAGTTACACATTGATGATTAAAGGGTACAGTAATTTAGTTATTATGTAATTAACGTAGTTCTGAATACTAATATAGACTGTAACATTTTAAAAAGAAAGCCTGAAGTTATAAATAGAATTTCAGAAAATTCATTACTAATAATTGCATTAATAAAATATGAAACGTATGATATGCTAATTTGGTTTCTTCAATTAATCGAAGAAAAGCAAATAGACATTTTCACTTCAAAGTGAAATGTAATTTTCATTTTCTGCATATTTTTCTGCAACATTTATGTTTTACTTAAGAAATAAAATGCCCACCTTACACTTTGTACAGTAAATGCAAGGTGCCTTATGAGTATTTGTTGTAAATAATTGTCATAACGTCATCCTGACAAATGATGTCACGTCCGGCGTGTTTTGCCGCCAGTGGCCGAATGGAGCCGTCGAAAGTGTGTCAGTAATTTCAGGGAAAGTTGCCCTTTTAGATGATTTTAACAAACACTGACTTCTTGACTTAAGTCTTTGGCCGAGCGACGTGCTGTTTCTGCCGACTGTCATTCGTATTTTCTCCGGCGCTTCGGTGCGCCAGCTACGTGCTTTGTTTTGGGGCGGAGCGTCGAACACTTTAGCTAACATGCTAACACTTGCTAGTTCCAGGTAGCTAACAATCCTCGGCTCACATGTCTGCCTGCGGTATGTTGCTGCTGCTTGGCTGTCTCACAACAGCCCAGCTCTTTCCCGCGGCCTGACGCCATGGACCCTGGAGCAAGTGAACTCGAATCAAGCTTGCCTCATTCTGAGAACCCGTGTCTGATTGTAGAGGACTCCCAGCCGGACAGCGTCGCTCTGGAGGACGATCCCGAGAGCAGCTACCGAGCTCTGCTGGCCCGTCGACTGTCCAGCCTGCAGCCCACCTCCCGCAGCCCCGTCCTGGTGAGCTTCCAAGGTTTATTATCAATGTCGTACTAAAAAGGGAATAGTAACGTAATTCAAATTAGGCTGCATAGGAAAATCAACATGCATCTTAGAATTTGCAGGATTTCTGCATATATAGGTGCACTTTTCTCGTATAATCCTAGTTTGTATTCAACCTCCTAAATTGCATGTCGAGATTAGCAAGGAGGCACTGTTCCCATTTGAAGAAAACTGCATTAATAATACACTGTATGCATTTTTATTCACATTATTTTATAGTTCGCTTGAAAATATTTTTGCCTGAAATCATGTATCTTTCCATAACCTGGCTAAAGACAGTAACTCTGTTGAATTGAATGCAACTGAATTTTTCCTTTTTGTCAGGAACTCATATCCTCTCCACCTGGAAGCAAAAACTCTCAGAGGGACAGCCAGTCAGAGAGCTCCCAAGAGAAACCTGGTCAGGTTATTTTCGCATTAGCTACACTGATAAGAATCAGCCCAGAATAAGAATAATCTTTTTCTCTGTATTCAGACACTCTGAATGATCCCAACTCAGAATCTCAGCAGGAGAGTCAAGTTCTCAACATTTGCCCTCCTCTCAACAAAAAGTATGTGCCAACGTAAAGCCGTTGCATTGGTGATCATGTTTTTACAGTGCTGTTTTTTTTTCAGGTGTGCACCAGAGGACATGGAATCTACAGCCGATTCCACAACACACTGTGTCCAGGCCGAAGGTAACGGACATCCGCAACATCAAGTTAAACAGAATTCATTTCTGATCTGTGGGTTTCCTTGGTCTTAGGTGGAACTTCTCAGTTTAACTTTCTAGAGCTATCACAGAGTCAAGACTTGGGAGGGGAAGTGACAAATTGCCAGGACCAAGAAGACAATATCCCTCCTCCAGATAGTGAAAAACATGCCAAATTAGGTAATTATAAATGCTCCTCGCATGCTTTTGTCATTCTCATTATGGGTCAGGTGAATTCAGACGCTTTAAGAGGCACATCCTTAAAAGCCAAACCTGAGATTCCAAGTTAATGGCTCAGTGAAGATGCTCCGTATTTTTTGCTATCACTTTCAAAGGTTTGTAGATTGTATTCTATGCTTTAACATTTAATATATCATCTAAAAGACCACCTGAAAGTAACAATGATCTTTCTATAAGAGAAGCTAAAATGATAAAGAATTTCAGCTGTGGGGATTATTAGGTTGGCTATTGTTTAAGTGTTTTTTCCTCACCTGCAGGTCAGAACTCTGACTCCAGGACTTCAGGAAGTCAGAACAACAAAGCAGCTAGGTATGTCAACATGAGCTGTTCCTATAGAGGAGGTGAAATGAAGAAGGTGGCAGCGTCCAGGATCATCTACTGCTTGTCTGGCAACAGTCTGTTTTTCTCCTCCAGGGCAGAGGTGAGCTCCAGCAGCTCCTTGGACTCTCCAGTTCAGTCTGCTCAGCAGGTGAGCGTCCAGGTTTTGCTACACTCTCAGTGCCTCCAGACGTCTGAGCAGGACCAGCAGGACTGTGAGATCCTGTCTTCTCAACAGGACCTGTTTGAAACTGACAAAACAGGTGAATGCATGCAAACATACTCATGCCGGGCTATTTTTTTCACTCTACACTGGATCACTTTCTTTTTTCGCTGCCCCTTCTATTATCTGTTGTTAGCGATGATCGTAACTCAGTCTGACCGTTGCTACACCCAGCAGCTGAGCTCCACATGAAATATGCCAAAGTGAGACTACTTCAGGACGACTCTTGTTTCCATGGTTACCTACCAATAATAGCTAATTTAGTGCTCCTTTCACTCTAAAAATAGAAATGCAACAACAGTTAATTCAATGTTGTGCCCCTCAAAATGGATCCGTTTTGGTTTGGTGGTGTTTTCTGTGTGCACTTCTCACACTCTTGTCTTTCAGGCGCTGCAGTAGACAGCACCGTTTCTGAGCCTGAGCAGGAGGGTCAGCCTACTCTGACTCCGGGCCAAAGCCTGCGACTGCTGCATCTGTCAGGACAGGGAACATTGGTGCAGGAAAGTCTGTCCCAGTGAGTTTCAGCACTTTCTGGAGCTGGTTCTGTTGCACATGTGTGTAGAGGACATCACCAATAATCCATATTTTCCTTGTTTTTGTTTTGAGGAGCTCTATTGAGTTTGTTGCGCCAAGCCAAAACAGTTTCACCAACACCCCATTCATTGTTCCCAGCTCACCTACTGGACAAGAGAACGAAAACAGTGAGTTTCTTGAACTTTTTCAGTTTACCGCTGAGCAGCTGATGAAGTTCATGTGCTTCGACAGGCATTGATGAACCAATGGATACCTCGCTGCCCCCAGAAGAGAAAGTGAGGGAAAAGGAAGAACCAATGGACACAGAGACTGTCTCCAAGCCCCAACCGTCCGCCTCCACTCCTGTATTCCAGAATTCCCCTTGTTTCACATTGGAGAAAACCCCCTCTGTGCCCTCCCAGCCTGAGTTTTCTCAGGTATGTACCTTTTTTCAATTTTTAATTTTAACTATTTAAGTAAGATGGAGCTCACAGCTTGAGTTATAACTGATAACCGTGATAGCATTAATTAATTAATAATCTTATAATGTATATATTTTAAACAGGTAATCATTCAATGAATTTGCTCTTACTCGTCACTCATGACTATATCTGTTGGCTTATTTGCAGCATTTTCTTTGTACTCATTTTTAATCTGTATTATTAATAAATTGCATAAAGGTAAGATCAGCTCTATCGCCCCCTACTGACCGATACTTGAACAGATGGGATAGAAAACATTTCTTCTAGTAAAACTACATAAAGCTGCATCAAAGAAGGGTTTAAGTGTTGATGCATAGCTGCTGTACAGTTATAATTAGCAAGGCTTCAATGTTCTATATAAATACAGTGTGCTGTTATTCACCTTAAATATCTTTCAAACGTTCTTCTTTATCATGAAAGTAGATGGAGCTCAATCTATCACAGCCCATAGTTACAGTACTTTGTAATGTTCCATGTTCTATTGGTGTTTTTTTTTTTCAGAATGTGTTTGTCCCGACACAGAGCCAGGAGGCACCTTCACGGTGTGATCAAAAACCGGCTTCAGAATCTCAGTGTCTGGAC
Source organism: Takifugu flavidus (assembly GCF_003711565.1). Classification (NCBI taxonomy): domain Eukaryota; kingdom Metazoa; phylum Chordata; class Actinopteri; order Tetraodontiformes; family Tetraodontidae; genus Takifugu; species Takifugu flavidus. The sequence goes on from NC_079521.1 coordinate 10,013,178, forward strand.
TCGTGTCCATTCTCATTGCCTTTGCAGCTTTCTGTGAACACTGAGAGTTGCAGCACAGCCCTGCAGAACTCCCAGCATGCTGAAGAGGACAGCCAGGCCACACAGATTGAAGAACCGGAGGAGCCTCCTGCAGTTGACACCAGTGATTCTGTTGCACCACATCACCAACAGGCAAACAAGACCAGTGCTGTCCCAAGATTGCAAACCAACACCAGCTCCAAAGTTTCCTCTGCGGAGGAAGATAAAGTTGACAGTGAAAGTGCCGAGAAGACCTGTATGAATGTACAACAAGTAGATGTGAAGGAGAGGAGCTCTGCTGAGGTAGTGTCCTGCTCTGAGATGAAGGACTCTTGTGATGTGACTGTGAAGAGCCGCGTGCAGGAGACGTCAGCAAACACGCCTCCCCGCAGTCTCGCCTCTCAGTCTGTGATCCCCCTGACAGTAACTGTGGATGCAATGAAAAGTTCTGCACTGAGAGGAGAAAAGCCAGCAGAGAGACTGTCTGTGGAGTCATCATCGCAAATTAGTGTGCCGGTCGATGGCGCTCAGAAGGGCAATGACCAGGGAGTAATGGCTGAGTGCGAGGAAGAGGTGATGGAGGAGGAGTGCACAGTGGGTGGAGAGAGTTTAGGAGTGGCTCTGGCTTTGTCCCAGAGCCAGCTCTTGACTCCTGAGCCAATGGAGGATGACAGTGTTGTCGTGGTTACAGACAGTGAGCAAGACCCGGAGATTCTGCAGAATGATGCTGCTTTGCAGGTCACGACCAGCACCTCCCAGCCAGTCAGAGGCAACGCGCTCATCTCCACAAATGGCCACGAACCTCAGGTTCCAACCACAAAGGTGCAGATGGCTTCAAGTAGGCTGTCCCAGGGTGAGGGGGCAGGGCCTGAATCAGAGGGGCTCAAGGACAAGAGTCTGAGTGAGAGCTCAGGAGGTAAGAACATGGGTTTCAAAACACAACTCCAGCGTTTAATTTAATTCATCAAATTGGTTAAAATCTAATTGTAACTGCTTTTCTGCTGTAGATATATCCTTTCACTTCACACTTCCCAAAGAAGGGGATCTGATTGGTCCTGCCACTGGGGCCACGCCCCCTCTAATCACCCAGCTGAAACAGACAGTGAGACACAGCACTCCCATTGGTGGGTCAAGTGTGCTTCCCAAAATCATTTTCAAAAAAACCTTTCCAGCCTAATCTGTTGGTTATCTGTATGACATTCTTCTACAGAGATTTCACCCTTCGATGAAAAGTCAGACACAGCAGGCGATGTCTCCGCAGATGTAGCGATGGCAGCCAGTGCCATCGTGCCTGGAGACAGTGGGGAGAACACGGCAGATAAGGGAGATGGGAAGCTGAGTTTAAGGATGAAGCTGGTGACCCCTGTGGATGAGGTCAACTCGGACCGCTTCAGCCTTCAGAGTAAGAGCTACATGCCTGAATGCCTCAACTTTTTATGCCATTTCACAGTGTGTGCATCATGATTGTCACTTGATGCTCAGACAATAACCTTTTTCCAGAACCGTCCCTACAAGAAGAAGATGGAGCCCCGGTGAAGGAAAGCACAGTTGCTAGTGCTGTAACCAGGTAACCTGAAACACTTCAAACACTCCACAACTTGAAATATTTTTGAATGTAGCCTTTCGGTTTGATGTGTTGTCGCTTGTGGCTTTCAGTCCGTCAGTGTTCAGCCGGGTCAGACAGGTCCACAGACAGAAAGAGGAAGAGGATGAAGCCATGTCTGTCAGGTAACCACATTAACATTTGATATTATTTCTGCACATTAAAAGAGATACTGCTCCATATTAAAATTCATCATTGCAATAAATGTGGCTCTTTATTGGAAATGGCTGAATGTGAAGATGTACAGTGATCCAATAATCAGTTGAACTTTATCAGTTAAGTAACTAGATGACTGTCAAGCTCCTCTTGTCAGTAAAATTATAATTATAATTACAAATAAATGTTAACATCCTGTGCACAAGTGACAGCAGCATTTGTTACACAAACACATTTTTCTCTTTAAATTTGTGTGTATTTTGGTCTGAACTGCATGAATGGTGTGTTCAGCAAACCTATTACAGTAGACAGAAGCTGATATTGTCCACTAAACTGCATCTGCATTAAAAAAGAGACTTATTTTTTACTCCCAAGCTGGGGTGAATATTTCCTTGCACCAGCATGTAGTTTATATGGTTATTCTGTTCTTCACCACGTAATCAATAAAAAATTGTAGCTTGCAGTTTTAATTCAAAATATTGATTGTGTGGTTTCAATATTCCATCATCTAGTTTTGCTGTGTTCCTATTGGCTGAATCTTTCATCATTGCAGAGGGGAGCTGTTTGCTTCACCACAGAGGAGTTCTCAGGCTTCCTCACTGGGATGCAACAGCCTGCCTTACAGCCAGTCAGAGGTCTTACAACAGGAAGTGTTGGCATCGCCTCAGGAGATCCAGAAGGATCCTCCTGACCCAGTGGAAACGTCGGAGGATGGACAGGGCCCACTCAGACCTCCAGAAACGGCTCCGGCCAAAGCCAATGCCAGACAGACGTTTGACCAGTCCAACACCTCCAGTCCACCCATCAAGGTCAGTCCTCTGATCACATGTAACGGAGTGCTGACGTGGAGTTCAGTGATGCTGATCACTTATGTGTCCATCTCAGCTCCGTCACCGGACCAACTTCAGCGCTCCGGGGCTGCGCTCACCAGCTGCCAGGGTATGAACATTCAGGTGTAAGTTCCACCCTCCCCCACGAGTCCTGTTAACACCCCTGTTCTGTCTTTGAAGTCTGAAGCGGAGTCTCCGTCATCCAGAAGAATCCCTGGCCCTTCCCACCACAGGCACGTGCGCACCATCAAGGAGGTGCGGACCACCATCACGCGCATCATTACAGATGTTTATTATGAGGATGGCAAAGAGGTGGAGCGCAAAGTTTCAGAGGTAGCAGACACACACGCACACACACACAGTTATGTAAATCTAACCTAAATTCTAAATTCAAGCCTAAAATTGTTATATTTGTGTTTCTAGGAGAGCGAGGACCCTGTGGTGGACTGTCAGGTGCTGGACAGTGACATGTCCCCGTGTCGTACAGGCAGCAGCTCTTTGACGTCGGGTGACCTGGGTGACATCAGCTCGCTGTCCTCGAAGGCCTCCAGCCTGCAGCACAGCTCAGGAGGAACCAGCAGCAGCACCGGCCTCACCAGGCCAGATTTCATCAGGCCATCCAGTCGAGGAGCCAAATCTAGCAGGTACCGCCGCTTCCTCCAGAGAATCAGCGCTCCCCTCCCTTCCCCTCACGTCCAGGTCAATGAGTCTTTCCGCATCAGCTCTCTGTGTAGGTGCATGCTGATTCCTGTTTTTCCGCTCTGACTTTCTAACATCTTAATTTCTCTGTGATTGCCTGATTTCCTCCCTGCATCAGGCTCCTCACAGACACAAATCTGAGGCTAGTTCGTCTCCATTCATATGCACATTAGGGATGGAGATAGATGAATAATGAAAATCATTAGGACTCTAATGATCTGAGTCTAAAACAGAGCAAACATTTGACCGGTTACTGGTAGAAAAAGATTTTATCAAGGTTTATACTAAATTAAAGAACCATATCTTTAAGGTCAAATGTTGACTTGTTTAGTATATGTTGGCTAAACTGGGTCTTGGCCTCCTGAGGTCTGATCTCCGTTCCTGTAGTTTGGACTTGACAGTAACCTCAGATTAGTGTCTGCACGGCCTGACCAGCTCTGTTGGTCCCCTCTGTGTGTCTGCAGTCCCAGACGGGGAGGTGGGCACCCACAGAGGGGTCCCAGGGCTCACAGGGTGGGGTCAGTGGTCATAGCGGGCAGAGGCCACAGCACATCGGGGTCCCAGGCCTCCATCCCTCTAAGACCCAGGGGAAGGGCTCGAAGGGGTCGACCCCCTTCCCGCTCCCGCCTGTCCAGGTGAGTCCTCTTCGAGGCTGACCAGGCAGTCGCAACTATGGGCAATCACAACTATCTGATAACTCTTCACCCATTTAACACATTTTCTAACTTCTAATCACCTAAACAACCCAATGCTGTAGTGGGCTATACCCCTTCCTCTTACCAGCAGGCCTGCACCAGAATGGCAGGTCTGTTATTATCGATTGATCCCTTTAACATTATTAATTAGTATTTTGGTGTCTAAAGCGATTCAAATAATCAACGATACTGAAGTCCATTTATTGCAACTGCATAAAAAAGTGGAACCTGAGGTAATTATCCAGTGTGGATGCTGAGAGGAGGTTCCCTAAACAGGGTGTGTGTTTCCCTGTCAGCAGAGGTGGTGGGCATTCGCTGCAGAGGGTCAGCGCTCAGCTGCCATCGTCCTCAGATGATGAGCTCTACACCCGTGTGCTGCCCCCTCAAAGCCCCGCTGACACAGAACCCCAGGGCCAATCTGACTCCCTTAGGTCAGCGGAAGAGGAGGAGGAGGAGGAAGAGGAGGTGGGGAGCCCTCCCGGGAGCAGCTTTGTTGGCCTGCGGGTGGTGGCCAAGTGGTCATCTAACGGTTACTTCTACTCAGGCCGCATCATGAAAGATGCTGGCGAGGGGAGGTTCCGTCTGAGATTCGATGATGGCTACGAGTGTGAGGTGGCCGGGAAGGATATCCTCCTGTGTGACCCCATTCCGCTGGAGACGGAGGTCACAGCTCTGCTGGAGGACGAGTACTTCAGCATAGGTGAGGAACACGAGCCTCTCGCTGCAAGTCAAACCTCAAATATAGGCCACCATTTTAAAAAAAGGTCAATTCAACCGGACTTTCTAACCGAGAGCGTGTCTCTGTGTGTAGGTGTTGTGAGGGGCCATAAAACTGAGGGCCAGGAGCTGTTTTACAGCGTGGAGAAGGATGGTCAGAGACAGTGGTACAACAGGAAGGCTGTCATCTTGTCTCTAGAGCAGGGCAACAAGCTGAGGGAGCAGCACAGCCTGGGCCCCTACGAGCCCTCCACCCCCCTGGCCAAGGCCTCTGACATCAGCCTGGGTGAGTTCCTGGATCACGTGAGCAGAAGGATCCAGGTTTGGTTCATTAATGTGGTGGTTTTTATTTTTGATAGACAACCTGGTGGAGGGGAAGAGGAGGCGCAGAGGAGCATCTGAGAACATCCCCAACCGCAGCTCCTCCAGCAGCCCCCGCACCCCCGGCCCCTCTGGCAAGAGAAAGCTGATGACCTCGGAGGGCTGCAGGACACCAGCAAAGAGAGGCCGCAGGGGGGCCAGAGCCGGTACGGAGACCTGCTCCCCAAAACCATGATGTCATCTTAGTGGGGGGGAGGGAAGGGGGGGGGGCATATTTTAGAACCCATTACTGAATTTTATTGTGCAGCGGTATTATGACTAGACTTTTAGAGCTTTTAGAATTAGGAAGCTAATATAGTTTTTAATTCTGATTTTACACATTTAACAAGGGAACATTTTTCAAACATGTAAACTTTTATTTAATTAATTTCAACTGTGACATGAAATTTGCTTCTCTGTTGGTCACTTTATAAAAATGTTTTAAAAATTGTCCATTTTCACAACTCGTATTTGTTTGTGTTCTTGAACGCACCGCAGCCGATCATCCATCAGAATCCTTGTTTGTTTTTGTTTGTTTGTTTGGCTGAAAACATCTGAGACGTTTTGACAGTCGTGTGGTCATTGTTCTGCTGTCACGACCGCTGCTGAGACGACTCGGTAAATAACTATTCAACACCAGAATCACGGTGTTGGTCCACGGGTGGAGGGAACATCACGGGTGTGTGGTGTCGGTGCGCTCGGCTGGACGCTCTAACGGTCGCATCAGGAAATTTTAACACCAGTCTCCCTCCCCCCAGCTCAGCAGCGGGTCGGCATATGCAACACCTCTGGCAGCGGAACAGATCTTCCCGATCAGTCCAGCGATGTGGTGGAGACTCACGGCCCGCTGCCCCAGAATGCATCTCTGTTCATGGGTTTTGCCTTCATGATGACGGCGTCGTGCGAGAGCGACCGTCTGAGCAACAAGCTCAGCAGCGACGAAGACGAAGGTTCGCAACGTCGTGCACGCAGAGCAGCTTCCCTTTAACATCTGCATTATTATTATTGTATCTTCTTTTACAGAGTATGTGCAGACGGGGCCATATAACAAAACCTACACCGAGTCCCAGCTGCAGGCTGGTGGAGGCTTCATCCTACCAGATTTCAATGAAGAACAAGTAGGTGGACTGAAGGAACCTGATAACTAGGAAAGAAATTGGCTCAGATATTTTTAAGAGATGCATTAGGGTAGTTAGTTTTACATCAGATCTTTCTTGCATTGTAATTTTAAAGTTGGAAACCAAATTATTAAACCCTGGAAAAAGACAGAATCCAATCTTCCGAGCATTACATCTGCCCTCCTGAAGCACCGGGAAGGGGTTGTTTGATTGCATAGATATGAGGGTGATTTATTTCTAGGACTTTGAGAAACTGTCAACTCAACCAAAGGGCATTTAAATGTCAGGTTATTTCCGGACCTGCTGAAAAGCCAATTAATAGATGCCTCTTGTTCTCCCTAGTGTAAAGCAGCATATCAGAGCTTGCTGATTGCAGACCAGCACTGTCGTACACAGAAGTACCTGCTGTGTTTGGCCAGCGGCGTTCCCTGTGTGTCACACTTGTGGGTTCGAGACTGCTGCAAAGACAATAAGCTGCTCAACTACAGGAACTACCTGTTGCCCGCTGGCATTGGACCTGATGATGCCATTGTAGAATGGTAAGTTGGTGGCTCCATCTAATGAGTTAAGGTTGAAGTCGCCTTCATCTTTGATTTAAAAACACGCTGGTGAAGCTGTGAAAATCATCCCGTGGTCGGCCTCCTTCAGTAGAGATGATCAAATTTGTCTTTCACCAGGCACCCACGCAGCACCCCATTCAAGGCTCTGCGGATCCTTCTGGTTTTTGAGAAACCAGCCGAGCTTTGGGCCCAGCTCATCACCATGGGTGGAGCTTCATCCGTACGACACTTCCAGCCCGACGCCTCAGGTACAGACCCACAGCTCCGCCTCATGACAGCCAGAGAGCGAGCACTGGCCATGCTACATTTCTGACAGCTGTCCCTCTATTCCTTTTCAGACATTCCTGCCGGCAAGTTTGACGTTGTGGTGACGGACCACACCTGCTCCCCACTAGTGGAGAAGAACATGGCATCCCAGGAAGTGCCGCTGGTGTCTCCCGAGTGGCTCATCCAGAGTGTGATCTGTGGGGAGTGCCTGGGCTTCCATAGCCTGCCTCGGTATCGCCACAACTACGCGTCATAATCCAATACCACGTTTGCAAAAATGCCTTCAATCATGTTAAATGTTCCACGCGTTAGTTCCGTTGCATGCCTCTGCTGTACATACCTTTATCCTGTCTGTTTTTATGGATAATAAACTGTGACTCTTGTTTCATTTTAACTTGTTTCTTTATTGTCTCTGCATTTGTAAAATGGTTTAATATTTACAGATTTTTTACAAGGAAACTGTCGGTTTCACCCAAAAGATCTTCCACTTCAACATGGAAACGACTACTGTGGCTGTACATTAACACAATTATGCTAAGCTAATAGCATCTGCATGCAATTCTGACTGTTGGTTACACTCAAAATGCTGAAATCATTAACTTTGTTCAAGTTAATACGAGATCAGCTTCATTTCTGCCCTAAATGCCTAATGAGCTGCATTCTGAAAGTGAGGCACGAGAACTTCAAGTGAACCAACTAAAGTACAACTGTAACATCTGAAAGGCAGAAAGAAAGATGGGGTTTTGCTTCTTTTCTTTGTGCTCTTGTTAAATGCTGAAAAAGAGGAACCTTCTATTAGCTAAACAGTTTCAAGCTGGTTTTTTTTGTATATGTGGTGCCAAATAATCAGAATGTTCTTCTAGATTCTGATAACCTGAGACCTACCTGCCCAGGGTCCCTCCGGCCTGTGTATAGTATTTGTTGTAGTCCAACCGCAGAAGCAGCTGAGCCAGATCTGAGTTAATTTGATGGTTCCTGACACTCGAGAGGATTTTGAACAGCAATGAAGACTGACGTCTGAAGCCCTGGAATTAGAAATGCACAGTTGCGGATAAAAATACTCATTCGTGTTTTCTAAAGTAGGTGAGGAGGCGAGCGGCTCCACCTTGACCAGGAGGTCCAGCTGAGCAGTTCCCCTCTCATCGAGTGGCGCCATGCTCTGGCTGACCATGGAGCAGAAACTTTGACACAGCTCAAGGATCTCATTCAGGCAGTGGAAAACCTGGGTAGAGAAGAATTCATTAAGTCCAGAAAGACAAACGCCAGCTTTAGCAGTAAGGTGTAACAGGTGAGGAGGGAGCCTACTGGCTTCAGGAGGATGAAGGACTGGGCCAGCAGGTTGCTCAGGAAGTGGTCGTGAGCCAGTCTGATGCTCTCAAAATCTCTGGTGGAGTTGATCTGCTGAAGCAGCTGAGAGAACTGAGACTCCAACACGTCAACCTGCACATAAACAGCAGCAGATCACCTCAGTGACTCTTCCAAACAGACGCCTGTCGGATGAACTCAAATCGTGGAGAGATTTCAAAGAGTTGTCCTGATTTTAAAAGCTGTTGCTGATTAAATGAGAGTGACATCTATAAATAGGTCTTCAAAAGGTTCAATGTGGAGCCATCTATTGGTTTTTGGTTGGTTGCTAACACGGCTATGCACAATTGCTGCTGTACAGGATCTATGTTTTGGCAAACCCAGAAAGTCTAACCTGTAGGTAATACTGCAGGTTATCAATCAGGAAGGCCATGTGGTTGCGTAGTCTCCACTTCACGGCGTCCATCTGGGTGGATTTCAAGTGTTTCCTTTGCATCTGGAGAGCCCAGCAGTGCTGAAGTTGAGACTGCACTCGACGAACGCTCAACAGGTACCTGAACACAACGTTGTACCTGCAGCAACGAGCAGAGAGCAGGTGACGCGCACAGCCAAAACGCCTGACTGGACGGAGCATATGATGGCGAGGACATACTTCTCCAGGACAGCAGGTGTGAAGAGGATGTGCAGTGGCCACTGGACCTTGTAGGTGAGGCCAAGGGCTGCCCAGCCTGTGGGGGGGACTTCACGAGGAGATGTGTCCTGTGGTGGGGTTGCTCCATCTCTGGGACCTGTTGCCTCTAGCAATGCAACAACAACAAACCCACAATGTGCAGAAGATCACCAGAACACAGGTGGAAATCTGTGACATCTGGTTCTAAACTCAACAATTGTGACTTATAAGTTTAAAATTCCAACAGCAATTTTGATATTGATGCAAGTCAGTGTTAAAAGCTCTATATACATCTTAGGAACCGTTCCAGAAACTGTTGGTCCATTGCATGCACAGTAAGTAAATGAAAATTCTGAAATAAATCTTCAATTTTGAGGAACCATTAACGACATTTCTTTTTAACCAGAACAGAGTGGCGTTGTCGTTTCAGTTACACTACAGATCCACCAGGTGGCGGTCGACCCACCTAAAGATGAACGTCTCGTTTAGTTCTTACCTTTGCAGTCTTTGCCCTGGTAGTCTATGGTGAGGTGCAACAGGGGAAGGAGGTTGTCATCGTCCAGGAGAACCTTATGAGCCGCCTGCTGAAATGCCACGTTTACATCTGGAAATGCAAAGCACAGGTGAGAATGTCAACATACATCTGCATAAGGGGCGAAATCACAGATAAATCAGGTCAGAATGTTTGAATGACTGGAAGTTACTGATTTTCATAGGCAAATGTAAACTCTCTAGCAGCACAACAGAGATATCACATCAGTTTAAAAATACTTCTGGCTCTATAAACTTTCAGTACGGATAAGAACGTGACTGACCGTGCTCAGTGACGGCTGTTGGAGGAGTCTTCAGCATGTGCTGCGCAAGGTCGATGAAGACCTGGTAGAGCTCTCCTCTTCCCAGCAAGTAAAAGTCTTTAATGATCTGTCAGGAGTTGAAACATTCAATTCACACATTTTGCTACTCTTGATTTGCCTATGAACAGAATGGTCAGTGGCAAAACCTTGAGCTGTTCCAGCAGATCAGACTCCTCCACCATCAAGGTCCAGAGATGCTGTATGTCAGGAAGAGTGGGAAGTCTCACTTGAGCTGACTGCTAATGCAAGCTATGTAAAATAGTTTTAAAAAAGCACATGAGCTCACCTCTGCCACCGTACTCCTAATGCGATCAATCAAGTTTTCAAAATCCACCAGGCTGAACAGAGGCTGCTGTTTGAGTTTGTGCAGCTCTGTGGCAAATGTGTCCTCCTGGTGCTTCAGTATGGAGCCTAAAATAAACAATGCATTTAATTCTTTCATGATGCAGATGCTGTAGCAGATCAAAATCTATGTAATAAGGACACCATTTGAATTAAAAAGTTTAAAAGAAATCAAATTTTATACTACATAACTCCATTTGTGATATCTTGCTAAGAATAACTTTGAATAAACAGACGGTTAAACAGTCCTAACTCGTGCTAGACTAGGTTACCGGCTCGAGATGGGCCGTGGGTATGGTTCTCAAACATCTGGACCGATTCTCCAACAAACAAGATCTTCTCGGCCACTCTGATTGGGATGTAAGAAGGCAGCATCTCAGTACGCAGGGAGAACTGCTGCAGAGATGGTGCCAACATGTTCTCCTCCTCAATCAGCCTCTGCACCACAACACAACAACACGTGTCAAGATACGGACAGCCCCCGATGCAGCCGGCGCCCCCCTCAGGATGCCCACCAGGTCCTGCAGTTCTCTGAGCTGCTTCCCACTCAGGCCTCCCAGCCCCAGGTCCTCATCCTCCTCCTCCTGGTTGGCAGCAGCTCCTCCGGCGCTTGGCCCCTGCTTCACAAAGAACTCCTCGTTCTGGTCAAGCAGCAACCCGTGCAGCATCCATGCTGCCAGCTGCTTATACATCACGCCATGACATACAGCGAGAATCCTGCAAAATACAAAACAAAGAAAATAACTGCTGCCGGTGATGAGTCGCCAAAAAGTGTTTCAGTTGTTCCAGGCCAAGTTTGCACACTAAACACAACACACACTCACTTTTGTAACGTGGAAAGTGAGACGAGGGCAGATCTCACATAGTCTAATTCTCATCCTCATAATGTGAATACTTACTTCTCTAAAGCCATGCGTACAGGCGGAAGCCCTCCACAACTGTGCTTGTACACCGTCTCCAGGATCTGACATCCATGGATCTAACAGGAAAACAAAGTGAAACTCTGTGTCATCCTCTGCAACACACTTTTTTTGTCTGAGTAATCAGCAGCACACGTAATTGAAGCTTTGTGGTTTAACATCTGGATGAGGAGTGCTGGACAGGAGCCTCTGTGCTCCTGGTGATGAAAACACTCGGAAATGATAAAAAATCAATATCTTGACGTCAGTGGCTTGTAATTCACTGCAGACATGATTCCTGTCTCAGACAGATCCCTCTCTCAGCAGCAGGGGATCAGTATTAATCTACTTAATGGAGCAGACACATCTGTGCTCAACACCTGTGGCATCAGTATGGCTGAACAGTGGATCTGTCTCACTCCAGACCAATTTTCAAACCAATAACAGTTTTTAAAGATTCACTCATTATCCTTCTTAGACTTTATTGTAGTATTTGCAAAATGAATTCCATGATTACCTTCTGAGATTTAATCGTTTCTACGACCATCATTACTGAAGGAAACAGCAGCTGAAACTTAAAACAAAAGAAAGCGTGAGATCAACATGTAAAGACTTTCAGCTGTTGTCTCATCTCTTTTACCTGATCAAGCTTGTAATTCACATGAGATATTGTCAGATGTGGATCTCCAAGGAACTGAAACATACACAAGCCTTTAGTTAGGATTATTTTACATGCTTCAGCATTGTTCCCTGTGAGCGACACCATCTTTTCACCTCTCGCTCAAGGTCCAGCAGGGCTTGCCTATATGGTTGCAGCATGGAGTCCAGACCGGTGCAGAAAGCCCGCAAATAAATCCCATGAAGTACCGTCTGATTTTGCTGGTTCATGTGATGTTCCTGCAGTGTGACAGTGGAGAGCAAAACAGTCTCAATGGGGGCATATCATGAAAACTCAAACGTAGGAAAGATAAATCCTATCTTGTGTTTAGAATTAAAAATGTTGACTTCCAGAGCTTCCAACAGCCACTCACTTGTTGATGCACATGGCCAGTGTGTTGTTCAATGAACTCGGTAAAGCGCATGTAATCAGAACCCAGTTTAGAGAGCCTGTTAAGGACACTGGTCTCACTGGGGTGAAGAAAAGGCAAGTCCTGGGAAACCTGTGGGGAAAACGAAATGTTCAACACTCAAACTAAATAAATGTGTGATATTATTCCAGTTATGTCTCTTTTTCTGTGGTAAACAGAATCAAATGGGCAACAAATACTGGAACCAAACTATCAGCCCTCATTTTATCTTCTTTTAGTTACTAGTTACATGTGGGTTTTTTTAGGGTTAGGGTTAGGGTTATTCAAATACAGTACTTTTTATTTTTTAATGTTTGTGACATTGTACATTAGCTACAATCCATCCAGTGGGAGTAATTATATGTGTAAAAGCTCAGAATTATATTCAGTTTGAAGGCAAAATGTAAAACTTTAAATTAAGTCGCTACAGAGATAAAAGGTACTCTTACAAAAGCATCATTAAGAGCATAGCCTGTGTAAGATCTCGCAAAATAATGTTAAAATGCGGGCGTCACTGTGGCGCTGAATGGTTGTTTTACCTGCAAACCTGTTCGCTTGTTCCATGTGAAAATCGTCCCAGGGTATCCGCTTAACGCCAGCAACAGCTCATGAATCATATTGAGGATTATTTAGGAGCGGTAATTGGAAAATACAGCGTACTTGACGCCATTCATCGACCAAAACAAATTACCGCTCTTGAGGTCGCACTTTGACTACGTTTTTACGCAATGCATCACGGGATGAGCATTAGTTGCTAAACGAGGCAGCTACTTTTGCTTTGGAATATAACAGAATTAAAAGTTATACTCATTTTAATTTTGCAATAATTTATATGTTATATGTACCTCACGTATTCTATCTGGATACAATTGCCTGTAGAGCACATGCAAGCAGAAGCGAGTGAAAGTTAGCATGCCAGTCCAGTTCCACTGCGCTTCTGGGAAATGTAGTCGTAACAATGTATCGTCTCTTGTGCGTCATCTGACGACCATGTAGTTAGCTAGGAACACATCGCAACGAAGACAGCCTGGTATGTCGTTGACAGTAGTTAAATTTCATTTTAATTGGCATTTTTCGAAATGGCTATGACGTTAGTATTGAACAGATGTGGTGATGATCGCCTGATATAATTGCTAACAACGCCAGTCGATTAGATTTGGTTTGTTTCACTTCACGGTAGTTGCTAAAGTTAATGTGTGTATGCCATTTTTGGAATAATTATCCAACTCTTTTGCTTCGCTGTTCTAATTCAAAGCCAAGTCCACTACACAGGTCTTAGATGTTAAACCACCGATGCGTTTGCCTACAACTACACAAATGTATCTAAGGAGTTTGTTGGAGTAGAAGCCTTGATTTAAGCTAACTTCGGTGCCACTCTCGTTGAATCACTACTGCGCCTCATCGAACGCACATTCTCTTTATAATTGCAGGGATGGCGAGGGAGGGGAGCGATAAAGACATTGTTTCCGAATATTTGGCCCAGAACCCGCAGCTGGCCCAATGGGTTGACACCTTCAGGGGCTACTGCGAAACCAGCAAACAGTGGTCTGCCCGGAGAGAGTTTATCTTGAGAAACATGGAGAACTTCCCGACTGTGAAGCCAGGAGCGCCCAGCAACAGTCTGGACAGGCTGCTGTCTCTGTCCATGGTGTGGACCAATCACGTGTTCCTGGGCTGCAGGTGAGACACACAATCAGAGCTCAGTTATAACCTCCATGCAGCAGAGGTCAGAGTATGTAGATGATGGGTCCTTGTTTTCTTAGCTATCCTCCAGCTGTGATGGCTAAAATCAAGGAGATGGGCGAGGGGATCGTGGTCAAAGATGCCCCAGGCCACAGAACAACCATCGATGGAGTCATGGGCAAGGGAAAGCGGACAGCCACAAATGGTACACCATTGTTCGGGCTTTATAAAACTGTTGCTTTCTTTTTGCTTGTAAGTGATTGAATGGATAAAATTGTTTGAATTGGACAGAAATGCTGCATAAGTTAAAGAAGATGAATTAACAGGCATATTTTGACATGTTGCTGTTAAAAGAAAGTGACTTAGTATTTGTATGTGCGATATGTTGTAGAATGCGTGTGATCATAAGCAAGAAACTATAAAATTCTCAACTTTACTCAGAATTCATGGTTTTGTGATAGTCATTACCGGTACATAATAATTACAGCAGCACTCAATGACAGTGAAATTCTCCAGTCCCGCTCCATCCAAAAAATAAACATGTCTCTAACAGGATTTCTGACTATTTAACCTGGAACTGTGTCCTGTAATATCATCCCACTGGGGAGGATTCTAATTTATAACTATAATGTTGGGTAAAAATTCAATTTCCTCACGGGGATGAATAAAGTAAATCTTAATCTTAATCTTAATCTTAAAATAAGTTGATTCCCCCTGAAAATACCACTTTCTGTGATACAAGCACAGAAAAGAGTCTATGTTCTCTCATATGCCAACATCACCCCAGCACAGAATAATTGAATCTTGAGGTTGCGGTGATTATGTTGAAGCTTTATTGCACCCCAATATTTTCATCCCTCGGCATTTGTAGTAAACCTCTGATTCTTCATCCAGTGACTGTGCTAATCATTTCATTGCCGAAATAAGACTAAAGCATTAAAATATATTCAATGCTGCTTTTGTTTTAGAAAAACATAGCTAAAACATATGGGCTGATGTATATGTATGTATAAATGGTGCCCATAAATGTTACTACAGCATCTAAATCTCTGACAACAGAGGTTTTAAATTCAGTAATCGGTAACTTTGGCCAGATGTTTGGGCTCTGAAGCTGTAGTTCAATCTTGACTTTGTCCTGCTGCCAGCAGGTCTGTCAGATTTGTGATAGTGGTAATCTCTCACTCATTAGCCACAGCACCTTCGCTGAATGTGTCGGGTTTGTTGATCCAGTTGGTGACTGGTTTCAGCCTTGTTTTGAATGTTGGCATTGAGCCACATCATTTTCGTAGCTTGGCTTTACCTGGAATAACCTTCACATGTGAAGTGCTTCCTTCCGAGCTGTGTGAGAGCCGAACCAGGTGGGACTGTGTCCTCTTGCTTGTTATTGAGCAGCAGTAGTTTATTTCTGTTGCCTTGTTCTGTGTGCTTCACTCGCCCACTCTCGCTTCAGAGTCCGTATCCCTCATCAGATGTTTCTTTGGCCGCTCACCGCTGTTCTACCATCTGTTGTCCGTTTCAGACAGTAATGTTGAAGGCAACGTGAAAAAAGCCAGAAGTGACCCTAACGAGGCCGAGGGTCGCCCTGCGGGGAAGGTGACTCCACGTCCTACTGCTCAGAAGTCGGGACCTCCTCCGCAGGCCCCAGCCGAGCACCAGCCCTTCTTTAACCGCCTCTACAAGGCGGTGGCCTGGAAGCTGGTGTCGGCAGGAGGCTTCGGGCCCAACCTGGACCATTTCGAAATCCTCCGTAGCTGCGTAGAGTCGTGTAAACAGACCTTGACCTGTGTGTTTGTGCCACTGAAGGACATCGCGGGCCTCCCCACTGGCAAAACACAGAGGGACGGCCACGTGTGCGAGATCCGCTGTCAGACTGTGTACATGGGCACCGGATACGGGTGGGACGAGTCTGCCGCTAAAGCCATGGCTTCAAAGGAGGCCTTAAAAGTGTTTCAGGGGAGGAAAGTGACTGTAAAGATCTGCCGGCGGAGGTACAGAGGGAGGGACGTGGAAGACCTCATGCTGCTGGATGAACAGCCCCGGAGCCAGGGCTTTCCTCCCGCCATCAGCTACCCTTTCCAGGACGAGCAGCTTGACGCTTCTTCCTAATCCTGACTGATGCTGACCTTTGACCTGCTGGGTTGCCTGCTGAGAGCACAGACATGTTGAACTACTGAAGACCACATCGGGACCACATCCATCACTGCACTTCCCAGAATGGCCACACTGTGGGTTCGTTTCTGGGAGGCATCGGGAAGAAAGCATCTTTTCCTGAACACACGCTTTCTGGATGAGGAAAAGATGAACAGATACAGCTGGAAAACACAATGTTCAGACCAAAAGTAAACAGAATTAGACGGAGCCTAGAAATGTGTTTGCTACCTGACCCATCTGCGTGTCCCTCAGTGTGAGGCAGGACTCCTAAATCTGCACTTTGACCGCACCAATAAAGGCGTCATAGTTCTGGTACTGTAGAAGAATCGGTGGCGTTACAGTCGTCTTATCAGGATTACCGTGTGTACCTTCCTCTGTCCATTCCTGTTGTGACCTGAGTCCATCTGTTCTTCATCCTCTCCTTTATATTGTTCATCGGTTAAAAAGGAAAACTTCCCACGGACAAACCTTTGACTTTTGTGGTGGTTTAAAGGTTGAAAACCTTATTATTATTATAATTTTTTTTTAAATTCAGTACTTGAAAGAATGTTGACAACCTGCGGTGCCTGTTTGACAGTCTCAGCAATCTCTGCCAGGCTTGTGTGTTTGCCATAAAAACCCTTTTTAATTTTTAATAGCATCCATTAAAGCTCACATTTTATGGCCCTTAACATTGATGGAAGTGTATTTTTTATGACACATTAGTTGCTCTGGACAGGACTGAAAATTTTTTTTTTTTTTCTCAGTTTTTTGTTGTTTTTTTTCTTTTTCAGGGTTTCATTATTTCATCTGATGTTTTTGAATGGAAGAGATGCTTCATGTTTGGGAACTTTCTTTTGTCCCCTTTTCTGGTCTGATTGAAACAGAACCAGTTTGTGTTGAAGAGCTATCATCCACCCCTCCCGGTTCCTGTGTGTTTTCATCACTGCTCCTGTTTTTTCCTGTTTCTTAAGGAACGTTATTCAGTTGAGTAAAGTTTGTCTCCACCTGCACAGCTTAATGAGATCTGTAAGCTCTCGCCAGCTCCCAATGCTGGAGGACAAAGGCAGATGTTGAAGCGCGTCGACATGACTCTGGCTCTCGTTAGCGGTGCCAGTTGAGGCCAACTGAACGACCCGCTCCTTTGTTAATGATGGTTGAATCTCTTGCTGCTGAACTGAGATGATCTCCGACGTTCTCAATGCCAGAAAAATCTGTTCCTGAGCTGGGGAGAAAGAGGGTGGCGCTTGTAGAAATATACAAATGCTTAACGTAAGAAATCCTCATTTGTTGGTTTTCATACTGAAATGACAGTCGTAGGAGCACATTTTCAACACATCTTGTTCTTGGCCAAGGCTTAAAATGTTCAAAGATATCACCCAATTTGATTTTTTTTCTTCATCGGCTTGAAATTCTGAAATATCTGGATTAAAAATGTCTCTGATATTTTCCTCAATGTCATGTTTAGAACACATTGACTATTGTTGACACAATAAAAGAAATAAAAGTTAAATTGGTTTCATTTCATGGATTTTCATGTTTCCCAATGACGGGCTTGGCGGTCCCAACTGTCACCGCTAGATGGCGATGATGTTTTAAATTTTCAATATCAATTATTTCTCTTTATACATGTCAAGTGGCTGGTTCGTTTAGAAATGAAGAGTGAAGTCGTGGCGAGGCGCCCTGCATCAGTTCTGATACGTAAATGTAATTGGCCAGTTGGTAGTTTGGAGTTTCTGGACCAAAGATGATAATACGGCAGTAAAGCATGGTTTCGGAGTCTCCCTGTGAATCGAAGACGCACTGAACAAATAGGAATGATTTCTTTATTTTCTTTTTAAATAGGCGCATACATGAGCCAAAGTTAGATTTTTTTGGAGGTCGGAGGTCACCGCTGCGACACCACCTTTGTTAAATGTGTCACAATCAAGCAGATGTATTCACACACCAAACTTTGCTGCCCTGGTTTTCGGAAGAGTCAACGTTCACCAGTCGTACTCCAAATTGTGTCATTTCACCTGCTCCGCACCTCCATCCATCACTCTCTCCTCTTCCTCTTTCTCCTCCTTCACTCACTATTTCCCCCCTTCATGGTCAAATCATCACACCCCAACGAACCGTTCCTGACGGACATATCGCTGCAGGTCTGAGCTGTCACAATGTGTTGTTTTTTTGGGGGGGGGGGGGGGGGGGCTGGTATCCATGCGTGCAATCTCTCTCAATATTGGAGGCCGTTCCCACAGGAGCTGGTGGTAAATCCTGCCTGTCTGGAGAAAGTATTGCTGCTCGAGATGAACAGCCGTGTTCCTGGTTGCCCAGTGGGTTTCTCTTTTTTACAAAGTTTGACTTACGACAAAACGGTCTCGTTGATCTGTGTTTGCTCTTTCAGCCCCTTTTGCTCAAAACAGATTAGAAATATTTACGTCAGCAGAGTGAATCGCTTCAAAGGGGAGAGCAAGAATCTGTTTCCTAACTCTGTAGGCCAAATTTCTTTATGGAGCATATTTCAACTCAGCATGTTTTACATTAAAACAATGAATTAATTAGTGCAGTCCTCAAGAATCAAGCACAAACATCAGTGATAGTCTGAAGTTGCATGTAGAAGAAAATAAATTACAGCATTCAGAAGGAAGATTATTGAACATTCAAGGGCTCAATTTAGGAGTTTGGTGAAGTGGAAAGAAAGGAGCGGGTAGAGAGACGAGAAGGTGAACGGATGAGTCATAATCTCACTGAGTGTGTGTGTGTGTGTGTGTGTGTGTGTTTGTGTTTGTGTGTGTGTGCAGCTTTGAATAGTTGACCTGATCCAGACGGTAAGGTGCCGTTGAGGTCATAGCAAATACAGACATGCTCTGATTGCTAATCTCATCTAATTAAAATACTCTTCCCACACACACACGCGCTTGTACGGTATATTTGTGAGGACTTTCATAGATGTGATGCATTTCCTAAGCTCCTGAGCATAACCCGAACCATCACAAGTAGCTCCTTAATCATAACCCAAGTCTAACCTCAACCTTAAAACCAAGTCCTAAAAACAGTCCTTTGAAGCAGTTAGGACCAGCAAAAATGTCCTCAGTTTGCCAGTAGAATATATATTTTGGTACTCAATATGTCACAAATGCAGGAACACACACACACATACACACACCCTGACACACATCAACACTTTATCCGCTTGATCCATAATTGATCAAACAGGGAATGTAAAGAAAAGCAGAGCGATGTAGAACATGACGTTGCTGGTCAGACGATCCGTGAGGAGATGATCAATTAGGCAAATCTGAGGGTTTTCTCACCAAATTAATGTCATAATTCTAACTAAGAGGTATTTCGACCCTTTGCTTCAGTAAAATTAAATAAGTTCCGAACATGCCTTTACACTAATGCAGCCACACAATGTCTTAGAAACAAGCGAATAATTCAGTAAATCATTGTTCCAGCTGTCTAGTGTGACTCAGGGAGAAGAGGATCATCATCAACCATCAGATGGCTTCTAGGGCCACAGTCAGGGGTTGTGGAGCTGGCTTTGACTCCTGTAAGGTTGGCTAAAGAGCCAGGTAACTTATCGAACTCTGCAGCTAATAGATGCTAATTAAAAATAGATGTACTGGACCCTCCATAACTTCTCTTCTTACACTTTCCATACACACCAGTGGCCACGAGGACCAGTTCGTGACGTCAGAAATCTCCTTACGTGGTACTGGAGGTGCATGAAGTCCATATGCAGCCTCACTGGACCCCAACCAAGTCCCCAATGAGGGACCCACGTCAGTGAATCTGCAGCTATTGTCTGAGCTACTAGTGTTATTTCAGTCTTTAAGCTAGTGCCAATTAGAACAGAACAGAAAGAAGACACGGCCACTCTGCTGCTTTATAAAAGATGATCAGCACTTTATTCATGTCCATAAACCACAAACAAACGTTCACCTGAAACATAAACCGGGTTTGTCCAGAGGAGTTGCTGGTAAGAATCTGCGGCGTGTTTGTGGGAGCCGACGGAGCTGATTTATAACCTTACACGGAATGATTTTTAAATATTTACAGGGACTTTGTGGTAGAATCTTTCTCTGTCCTTCACAGCACGAGAGCAAACCTGCGTTTGTGGAGTGCACGCCGCACCGCTCCTCGAGCCGCGTCTCTACAAAAATATGACATTGATCACAAAATAATCGAGTGACAAGTTCTTTTCTCCTCCGTCTCAACCCTCTACATTCGCCTTCGGAGAGGCTCATAAGCACTTGAGCAGGAAAAAGTTGCAGAAAGCTCCGCGGGGGCAGTCGCACATCTTCCCGATCCGAGCGCCTTTTCTCACGGCGCACTGCTCCCCGACATCACACTGAGACAGAGACGACAGCACCGGATTAGTTTAATACACAGACACAACACCAGATATGTGCTTTTAAAACCCCTCCGGGTGCAATACCGTCGGGACTTGGCCGTACTTCCTTTCCCACATTGGCAGACGTTTAGCCTGAAGCTTTTCCAGAACTTCTTGGAGAGCTCCGAGCTTAAGGAAACATCGCAGTGTGGATTATCATTATTTTTAAATCTCAGAAATGTAATCTTCCGTGTAAAGATATAAATATTCCGGACGTCAGCCAGAAAAAACGGGCTTGTTGAGTTTTGTTTAATTGCAGATGAGAGATTTTTACGCAGTTCATCTAATCGACATTATCACAACAAACGTTCGTTAATACGCACGTGGGTTTGCTGAAGCTGCATCTAAAATCAAAGGCTTACTCAGAAGTGCCAGGAGCAAACCTTACCAGTTGTTTCTCGCTGGTCAGGTTCGGACCTTTAGGGTAAAAGTCCCGCAGGGCTCTTGGGCTCAGCTCTTCTTCGGAGTCGGTGACCGAGACTTGTGCCCCGGTGATGCTGGAGAGCAGCAGCAGCAGTGCGCAGAGGAGCGCTCTGGAGCTCTGCGCGGTGCCGGTGTGCGCCATCGTTTGGAGCTTCGCACGTCTCAAATAGCCTCTCCCCCCCGCGCAAACACCTTTTATCTGACTTCTGCCATCTGCTCGCTCCACCTTAGTCTTTGGCTTTTTCTTTTTTATGTATATTTTGTCATGCGTAACAGCTGCCTCCGGTGAGTCATCTTGTAAAAGTTGCTGGGCAAAACAAGCCCGAAAAAGTCAGCAAGCATAACAAAAGCAGCAGCGCAGCGAGGCGTCGCTGCTGATAGAGAAAACAGATGCATGGGCAGAAACTGACTCTCAAACAGATGGCGCTTCTGTCACTTTTGATTCCCAAGTCTGGATAATTACAATTCTGTGTTCGATCCGTATTTAAAGTTGAAGGAAATCATATTTCAGATGACGGCGCTCCAGCCTCCCGACGCCCTTTATTCACGCAGAGCACAAACTTGCCATTATTGCGTCTGCTGTTGTGTTTTAGCATGTTTTCTTGTGCAAAAAGATTTCAAATAATCGGTTTTATGCAAAAATGTGCTGCTTGCTGCTTTGTGCAAGAAGAATCGTTCACAGTTAAAATAAAAAAAGTATTTCCCCTAATAACATCCAACAGACATAAGCAGATATTCTTGCTGAACTATATTAAATGAATGTGATTTATCCTCACAGCTTTTCAACTGTTAGCTTGTTGCTAATTTAGAATATAAATTTTTTGATGTAGTTTCATGACAGAGGGCGATTTGAGTTGCTTTAACCTTGGCGAACCTCCTGAGGCCTTGGCGAACCTCCATGCTTGGCCATTGAACGGCTCAACTCCATTCAACATTGAGCTTGTCTGGGTCTTTCCAAACAGGAGTCCACCGATGATGCAGAAATTAAATAGCAAAAACACCTACAGGTCTGGCAAACGGGCGGCGCAGGTAGCAAGAGCCAGCTGACTAACAAGCTTGAAGGTCAAGCTCACACAACCATCTCAACCATCTCTCCTTCGAGAGGAGGAGACGTGTGGCGGCAACATCACACCCAGAGTTGAATCTCTGATCTGATTCGAACTGCAGCGGCCTCAGAATGGTGTCATTTACCTCCCACACAGGCAACAGCAACAGTGCAGCCTGTTGTCGTTGTATCTATTGTTTTGTTAATCCCGAGCTTGTTTTGTCCGGCTCACTGCACCGATTGCATCCGCGGGGTCCATCAGCAGAGAAGTGGAAGGAAAGGCAATATTGTGCTCCCGGCTGCATGACTCATCTCTCTCCCTGATTCTCTAGGTCTCTCTTTCTTTTCCTCTCCAACTTTTAATGACCAAGAAACCAAGATTGCGTTCATCCAACAGGGCAGGTGATTTTATTCACAAACTGTCTGCTCATTATTATCAAAAGATCGACGCCCAATCCTTTGATTTTTACGGATAATTGCAGTCTGACAGAGTGAAAATTGTCAAAAACACATTAGCAGCCCAAATTTTTTTTTAAAAAATGTTGGGCTGTGTGTTGTCTTTGTTATTAACTGTGTGTGAACATTTGATCATTTTCCTGCTATAATCTTTGTGAATCAACAGTTAATTAGTTTCTGCCCCACGAATTAATTAAACTGGCAACTGTTTAATGAGTTCTATTCCCAACAAGAGGCCACTACCCGCCGTGTGTTTGTTACTGTGGAAACTGCTTTCTTTGTTTTTTGGGCTCCTCTGAAATGTCTTTTCCTGTCATGACATCTCACCTCTTGATCTAATCTTGACGCTGTGACTTGAAATTGTTGAAATGTCAGCTGTTAATAGCCTGCCTGGGCCATTACCTTATGGGACGGACTCCACCTGCTGTTGCTTTAGTTTATTTAATATTTCCTGTGGTTGGGTGGTGGTAGCTCAGTCTGTAGGGGGCTGGTTCAAACCCCAGTGTGGACAAAACATGGAAGGTGTTCTGGTAGTAGGGGAAGGTACCGAAACACCTTCAGAGCGCTGCCAAGGTACCCTTGAGCAAACTACCCAACCCAAAAATGCTCACTGTTGACCTATCCAAGGGTGCACCCTGCCTTTGCCCACATGTGCCCCCTCCCCGTGGCCCTGAAAGGGCAAAAGACAAATTTCCTGTTATTTGTTAGCCTTTGGGTGGTGATTCTATCTTTAACATCTACTATGGGCTCTTTGAGAGCCGGATGTGTCCATGAAGACCTCCTCTTTCCTGGAATCCTCCTCACACCTTCTCTGACGATGGAGTTTCATCAGTGAAACCTGTAATGGTGAGCTGCTGTTAACTGAATCATCCGTCTGAACCCTCCACTCTCTCACTTTCACATCACCTTTCTCAGGCCATAATGGAACTTCTGTGATGGAGCCTTGTGAATCCCATAATTACAGCGGTCCATCAAAAGAGACGGTCACCTCAGGGAGATGTACCTGCTCTCTCCGCAGAGTATTGTTCCTGCGATATTGTCATACTTGACATTTGCAGGTGGCACAATGAAGTTTTTTCCATTCACGCTACTCGGTGGAACAAACACAAGAAAACGAGGGACCTCAAAGATCTCCCGTTTTCTGACTTAAAGATTCTTTCATATCCAGTGATACAATATTTCTTCTTCTTTCTTCTTGTTGACAAAGAGCATCTTGTTCCGGAAAACACCACTAATGGAGACTTGAGGAGCAGAGAGGGAATGAAGCGTGGACCGAGGGAGACATTTGCCTCGGACCTTCTCTGTACAGGCTCAGCGTCGCCTTTTGATTGGTCATTAGACCACCAGCTGGGTCAGGTGTTAAATCCAGGAGTGTCTCACTGGTAATTAGTTGGTCTCCAGTCTCATAAGTCATCACTGTCAAATAAGAGTGTGATTAATGAGCATCATTACTGCTGTCCTGCTGTCAGGCAGCGTCACCTAAAGCTTCGAACTCCCTGCGTGGATACAATTCTAATTATTAACACTTGAGTCATTCATATAGCATCTGTATCTGGCAGCTTTTGCTGCCCTGACTGACACCATTTTTTCATTTAAGACATGCATTGAAGTGTCCCCAACCTGAAGTTTATCTGCTTTACAACAGCAAGGTTTTGTTCAAATTTTTGAATGAAAAAACCTCATCATGACCTGAGGGTAATAAAGTCTCCGATGGAGTCAGCGTGGACGACTGACGTACGTAACTACATAAGCTCCCAGTTGGAAACAAGCAGAAAGACAAACATCTGTGCATCTGCTACTGTCAGAGCTCCATGTTGGACTGACACATTGCTGCCCGGGAGCTTCAGGATCGCCTGTTAAATCACAGATTCCTCCACAAGTCAATCAGCGGCTGCTACAATGTGTGTTTAACACATCGGGGGGGAAGCCTCTCTGTCCATAATTATACCGATTTGCTGAAAGGACAGCATCTTCATTTTCTACATCGATATCTAATGCGTAATTGGTTCTGAGACAGAGAATTTGCCAGGCTTTGGGCTCCAGGGACCAGAAGAGAAAACAAACAAAAGCAGGAAAGAAAAAGTTGATTTTTACATTCGGCGTCCTTCCCCTCCTCCTTGTCCGCCCGCCAGTCTCTAAACCTGCCTTGCAAAATCTCCTCAGGCACAATTTAAGCAGCCAAGCAGCGGCTGATTGCCTCCTGTCACCATGAATCCCCTCACTTTGTCTGCCAGGTTTATTCCTTTTATACACACCCTCTTTGGACTCTCCTGGTTTATTCGACACAGGCTGCATCATTAGTGCGTCTGTGGGCGTCGAGGATGATTAATGCAAAAGCTGTCAGACTGTGCCATTAAATCTGATGTAGGCCCAGCAAGTCGCAAGGCGCTGTGCACGTGGGCTGCCCAAGTCCATTTTCAAATGTTCGTCACGCTGCGGCACATTTCAGGCGCGCTGGAGGGGCTGACAGAGCTGCTTTGATCTACTCTGACTGGGAATATTGCATCTCCTTTCATAAAGCGAATGGATGTACGAGGACACGCCATCGTAAAAAAGAAGCCCTTTGGCTGGAGTTGTGCACGTATCCTCAGGAAAGCAGCCGCCCTGCCCCTTTCCCTTTGAACCCTGGAGATAAAGCCACAGCCCTTCAGCTCACTGGATCGGTAAATAACACACAAGTTGGCTCTGTCATCCCAGCATCCTGCGTCATTGTGAGGTAATTGTGGGTTGTGGGTTCTGGACCTTCTCTGCCCCCGTCAGCCTACACAACATTTATACTTAAATAATGCACAATGCGCTCGCTTCTGTAATTGCAGTGTAGAAAAACAGTCCAAGCGACTGTTGTTGTCTTTGGAGGGATGAAAACAGAGTCCCCCCGCGGCCGCCGTCCTTCTGCACGTGTCCCGAAACGTGGAGACGCACGAAGGTTTACGCTGATTAAAGGGGATGTGAATCAGTTGCAGGTCGAGATGAAGGTTATCACGCACGTGGCCGGAGAGCATCAGCGCCTGATGCTGAATCAGCAAATACCTGCAGGGATTAATGAGACTCCAGGAACAATTGAAGGCACGTTACATAAGAGATGACTCATTAAAATCAGCGCGTCTGAGCCCGACTGGGAATTGAATCAATTCCAATCTTAGGTTTCACTCATTGTCGCAAGCAGACACAAAGTCTCTGCCAGTCACTCAAAACGAGGAGAAAAACAAATCGATTCTCTCTGAACTCTTTCAGGCTTTTTCACAACTCTTAAGTGGGAACAGGAAGCGACAGCGAGGGGCGACGTGGAGCCAGAGAGGCAGCCTACCGGATGAGCGTCTTTTTTCAGGCCTTTTACGCGAACATGAAAATGCTTCATGACCAAAAGGGAATCACAAATCTGCCCACGCAGCAAAATGCAGGAGGGAACCGGTTGTTCACACCTGTACAAAAACGGTCCCCCGTGACAACCAAGGTCTTCCGTTGTGGCTGTAAAGGTAAAAGTGCGGGAAAGTGGGGCGCAGCCAGAAAAAGCTTCTCCTCCATCTCTTATGTCAGATCTGGCTCAAGCTTCTGCTTCACTTTGTGACGTCGCCGCACATAAAAGGTGTTACATAAATTCTTTCCCCCCTCCTGCTCCTAATGCTCGACGCCTGAAAAGAGTCACCATCGTTCGACATTTGGTCATTACATCCCCATGGGTGTAAAAACAGCACGGTCGGACTGTCCTCAGGCGGCGATGGAGGGCAGAGTAAAGAAAACTTTGCTGCTGTAACAAGCACAAAGCCTGAGGACGGATTTGGAGATAAGAGCGTGAGGAGAAAGATCAGATGTGAAAAGAAAGAGAATTCTCCTTTGGAGAAAATCCCATTTTTTCCCCTCGTTCACACACATTTTTAGCAGGTTTCAGCATCGCTTTTCTTCCACAGTTGCCACAACAACGGCGTCAGTTTCATCTCCACCAGTCTGAATACTAACAATTACACTAGCACACACATCAGGCTGCGTGAGTCTGAGTCGGTTTTGTCCGGATTCTTGTTCATCTCACAAGTTCTTAACGCCTGCAGAGTCCGTGGATCGCCCAGAAGTTTTAGGAAACTTTCCTTTATGCCCTGGATTTCCTTTGTTGTCTGTGTCTTTGATGTCCAGCTCACAGCAGGAGGTCAATCAGAGAAGAAGGAGATAAAAGGCGTTGTGTTTTATACCTCCAGGTGAGATCACCTGACATCCCAAAACGGACTCTATTAAAATAAAATCAACACATTTTTGGGCAAACCTTCATCCTCACCCTCCTTCTAGTTCTCCTCCTCTTCCTCATCCTTCCTCCCCAACAAAGCTCCACATCAGGCCTGTCCTTCAACAACCTCTACCTCCTCCCTCAGCTACATGTTTAATGCATTGACAGATACATGGGACGTGTTTCTGTCCGCCCGTGACCGCCGCAGCTTCTGCCCCCGTCCTATTTTCAGCGCGTTGGTTTGCAGATGGCAGCTGTAAAGCGAATTTTCCACTGGACCTTTGCACAGACGAAGCTGCCTCAAGGGAAATAATAACGCCACTGTTAGTTTAGTGAATCGCACCAAATGTCTCACCTAAGTCGTGTCCACACTCAAAAGGTAATTTGTGGATTTCTTGCACAGTTGGCATCATGGGAGATCCTCACATTTCCTTTTTTTGGCCCCACTCAGCCACCAGAGGCTCAGCTTGTCAGCCTGGTATTGGAGATAAGTCCAGTTTATTCCTGTGATATAGGGAGCAGCAGACAGCCTCATGTTGGCACCCAGACTGGTCTTATCTGGACTAAAAGGAGGTTCAAGGGAGAAAGAACTTATCGCCAGACCAGAACTTGATGTTTCAGCTTCTTTCATAGAATCTACGATGCATTTGCAGCCATTTTGTGGTTTCCTACACATAAAACGATTTGTTTCTGCAGCGGTCAAAATTACATTTCCTGTCAATTTACCTCCTTTTAAGCATTTATTGCTGCAGCAATGACATTCAAACATTTAGCTACTGTAACTTATTTGTGGTAAACAAACGGCATCATGCAGAAACGCCCTGCTGAATGTTTAGATTTGAACGCCTTGACATGGCAGCGATGGAGAGAAATACAACAAACGTTAAAAAAAACAACCCAAACAGATCTAAAAACACGCTACTGCTGTATTTAAGGACACTGCATTTGTTTATCAGGCCAAGTTAATCCAAGAACAATCTCATTTATTCAGAGTGTGTTTCAGCATTAAAACCATCACCTGTTGACCCAGCAGATAACTGAGATCTGGTGGAAATGGGTACACTTAAATACTGCTTGTGTGGTATTTCCACAACCTGCTCAGACTACCTTGATCAAACATTCAGCCTCTTTATTTCACACCATTATATCACACACACACACACACACACACACACTTGCAAGTCGCAACACAATGACCAAACAACACCAAAACTAATTAGAGTTCCTAAATAATTAATCCTGCAGCTCAGCTGTTATTAGAGTTGTTGTAATGACTCACATTAGTCATTCAGCTTTTCTCTGACCAAACGATTGTCATTGTGTTTGACAGTCAAACTAGAATAATGTCTCAGTTAGGAAATTACTTCAGGCCTAAAGGTCAATAGTGACCAGCATTAATCTCCTGGTGGATAAAACGTTACTGGTGTTGGATTTTACCAGTTAGGAGGGGCAAGAAATTACAAAGCAGTAACACGGAGAGCAACATCTTTGTCTTTAAAGAGAAAAACAAGAAAAAAGTAGCAAAAATCAAACATTGAGTGACAAATGCCTTAGGAGCCTGCAGGAGGTGATCCATGAAGCTTTTTAGGGGCCTGAGCCTTGCCTGAATCCAACTAATGTAGGATCCCAGGTGAATGCCTCGTCTAACTGGTAGGACGAAAATCCTCCTGATTTTCATCCTTAGTGGACCGGTTTGGATCCTTGGTTCGGCGCCTGCTGAGCTTTTGTGAAGAAACAGTGCCATCTTCTGGTAACACCAACAATGACGCGTCATAGCGGCAGCAGGCGTTTCTGCGCAGGTGGGAGCGCGTGTACATACCTGAAGTGGCCACGTGTTCACCTGTACGGCTTTTGGGGATATCGAAGCATTCCTACATTATACTTTTGAGCTCCTTAGTGATTTATTTTCCGCCGGACTGTCGGGTCTGTTTGCAAATGAAACGAATCTTATTACTAGAAATGCAATGTTTTCCTTGCCTGTAGCTTATTGACAAGCCTGATGGAATTATCTGCAATCTCAGCAGAACTCCGGAACTGGGGATAATAATGGCCGTGAACAGCATTATAGATGATGTGGAAGGGGAAAGGAGTCCTGAGGAGGTTGTTGTGTTTGGATTCCACCTCTGCTCAGTCCTCACATCCTTGATATTGAAAAGAATTCCGCTGCGACATGAATGATGGATCTTTTTCATAAATTTCATGGCTTGAAACCGAATCAACAGGTAAATAATCCCAATCTGTACTTGTTGACTTTGACTGATCTTCACTGATGTTCACTTTATTTCAGATAGAATTCTCACCACATTAAAGATCTGCCAGGTTTCAAAGCAGCAACATCCTCAATATTCCTTCCTGCAGATTAAAATGTTGGTGAAACACTTCAGTGAGCAGCTCCTTAATCCTCATTTGTGCCTCGGACTAATTAAATCTTTCCCCTTCAGCATTATTGGATCCAAAATACAACAAAGATGAATGTAATTAAATTGGGTTCGCTTAAAAAAATAGAATAATAAAATCAGTGATGTCCTTAAAGCCTTAAAAAGCTGCAACGTGCCGTTAACATCTGGTTCTTTCTTTCTCGTGTTTTCTGAAGGCTCTGTGTCTTTCCCAGATGTGACCGAACGTTTGTATCGGCGTCACCAGTCAAATGACTCTCAAACTTAACGAGCTCCCCCTTGTAGATCAATTATTCAATGCACCCTTTGATTGCGTGAAGCTCATTTAGGGGGTCTAAATGGGAAATCAATTGTTAAAGTGTTGTACTTCTGGGCTTCTGCGTCAGTCAGTCAGTCACGGGGTTAAAGGTTAAAGGCTAACAGCCAGTCTTCCAGAGGTTACCCCTGAGAAAATGATTCTAAATTAACACAACAGACGGAGCAGAGCAGCGAGTAACATAAGCCAACTCTGGAGATCGCTCCACACGTCCCCGAGGGGACATAAAAACATGACCACGGCGATGACAAAGCAAGGTTCTCGTGATCACTATTCACCCACAAAGCGATCAGACATGCGGAACACCATTGTGACGGATCAGATCGCCTGACGGAGGCTTTGCTGATCACTACAGATAAAGGCTTGACAGCAGGGTAAACCCTGAGCCGTGTGGCCTGTGCATCAGTAAACGGAGCTGAACCGCCTCCTGTGGTGCATTCATTCTAGATTTTTGGGCTTCCTCCACATTTTTGCTGCCACAGCTAGTGTCAGATTGTCAGAAGAGCAAATCTATATTTGTTTTGGGTGTTTTTATAGGTTCACAATAGTTGTGCCTCTACATGGCTACGTGACCCCGTCTGCCGTCTTCTCTGCTACAACCCAAATGGAAGCTTGTGCTAAGCAGACCTGGACACTGGCGACATCGTCCATTCACTATTGACTCACTTTTATTGCAGGCTGAATTGCTGCGGGCAGCGAAGGAGGGGACATTACACTTCCCTTTTTCTCCTTTATCTGTTTCCACAAGCTGCAGCGAAGGTTCAAATGAGCTCTTCACTCTTCCACGCTTTGTGGGGATTAAAGCTCCTGGGACAAATGAAACGCAGGTCTATCTGCCAGCAGCAAGCCGCACACATCCATCCCATACACTCGCCTTTTAATGAGCTTTTCCTTAAATTATTATTTTTGAAGCTTTTTCTCACAGCTGGATAGTTTTTTTTCCCCTTTGATGACTCACGGAGGATGTGGAAATAAACTGTGAATGAAGTTCTTTTATTATGAGCTGCAGATGAATGAATACAACAGTGGGGAGCATAAAGCTGGAAGAAAGGTCACCTGTAACAACTCCAACTTTCTTCCAAGAGACGGTTAAAATTAGATGGTTTCTATGTTTCCATTTAAAGAGTTGAGGAGGCCGAACCGACAAGCTCCAGGAGATCATCACGGGGATGATTGTCAAACAAAAAAGAACAGGGGCCAGAAAATGTGTGGAGTGATGCAGTTCTGCTGGCTGACTTTTTAAAATAAAAGGATTAATTCTACAGGATCGACACCTGACAACACCTCCTGCTTCACTGAGGGCTGAACAAACATAAAACAAGCTGTGACAACCAGTAAGAGGGCGGCCTCTTGTTCTTCTTAGTAAATTTGAACTGCTTTATGTAAGCAAATATTGTAGGTAGGAACAGAATTATACTTGCAGAACACAGACAAGTGTTGATATCAGACAAAGACTATTGACCAGTTTCTAAAAAGCACCAGATTGGTGTTTAAAATATCTCTATACTCAGAATTGAACACAATGGAGCCGACCTGACTCAGAGATGGACTTTATTCACGAGGACACATGACTACAACATTCCAAATGATTAACTAAACATTCCACCATCTCTTATTCTTCATACGAGTGAAACAATGACCGAACACAGCTGCTGCTTCTGAAAAGATACACCGACAAACATGTTTCAAACCATCAAACCTCAACATGCAGACCATTAAACCCATGCTAACTCCCAGCCAACGGCTCCTGCGGCGTCACATATTCATCAACGATGATCGCCGTCCGGGGTGGGGAAAGGGATGGAGACTGAGGATGAAGGATGCTTCGCTCCTGCTGAGGGCATTTGTGGAGGAGATAAAGGCCCGCGGTCGCCATCTTCAGATGCATTTGAGCAGGTAGGAGTTGCAGTTGTATCCTCGGCCGCAGTCGCACAGCTTCCCGATGCGAGGCCCGAACCTCATGGCGCAGCGGTCGCCCAAACCGCACTGAGACAGAGAGATGAGTCAGGCACCTTCAGACACAGTCCTGAAGCTACAAGAGTCAGGTTTGCCTTCTTCCTCTAATCTGAAGGAGATCTCTCCAGTTTAGGCACCACACACAAATCCTGCTCTTTAACTGGTTTATTCCTCCGGATGTAGCTCCACCTTTTTAATTTCTCCTAATTGGAGTGGAGCCCTGATTACTCTGGAAATGGGCCGCGTAAGACTGGCTGCCATTTCCTTGCTATCTTTTAATTACTAGCAGACCTTTGCTGCTTTAATTATTTAGTAAATGAGTAAAGCACGGCGTAGAGGCGATAAACTAGTGTGTAACAATTCTGTTCTGCTCGGGGAATCATCGTTGTGTTATTTTACAGAGGGAAACTTCAAAATATGTTAGAATAACACCTGAAGACACCCCCATCCCTATCCCCCCCCATGAAGGGCACAAATTAAAACGCCGGTATATAAAAACAGTGAGTGGATTCGAGTTACCAGTGGGATGTTTCCTCTTTTCTCAGGGGAGGACACCTGACTGTGCATCCTTCCCAGCACAGCCTCCAGCGCTTCTAGCTGCTCAATTTAATCACACAAAATAAGAAATAGAACACAACAGGCCGCAGGACAGAAAAAAGAGTTCCACTTAAACTCCTTGCTTATTATTTTTCAGTGTTTCAGTTACATACACACACACACACACACGTCTACACTAAATGTGTTAACACGTCTTAAGAAAGAAGAAAATAGCTATAACTATTTTAAGTGAAGCAATGCATCAAATCTCTTAATGATCTCTGTAGGTAATTTGTTAAAGTTTTTGATTATTCGCAGGCTTTAGTGAAAATTGCATTATTTTGCGAGTCTCCTCCTCCATCGTGCACTGTGTGGATGGGGGTACTGACCAGGTCTCTGTCTGCAGCTGGTTCTGCTCTTCCCACTCCAAAGTCCTCCGCGGTGACCTCCTGGGATGTCTGGCCGTGACACAGCACCGTCAGCAGGCCGACTAACAGCAGTCCTCGGACCATAGCGGGGGCAACCATGGTGCAGGTGGTCAGGGTGCAGGCGGCTGGAGGACTGAGCGGGTCAGCGGCAGGAGACGGGGGGAGAGAGGTCGCAGTGGGTCCTCAGGACAGTTCTCCCTCCACCCTCTCTTATACCCGGTTCAGAGCCCCGCCCGGCGGGACGCTGCTGGATTTCCATGCCTGACTGTTGGCTGCGGCAGGTCACGGATGCAACTCATCTAACAGATTACAGAAAATTCATTTACTATGGTTAACATGAAATTAAACCACGTGTCAATTCCTGCTCGTAGCAAAATAAACAAAACAACTCTTTATGTGGATTGATAATATCGTATTAATCTTTGCAGATTCTACAAATTAAAATCTTTTCATTTAAACGTATAAAGTTATTCTTTGAAATGGCGACATCTGATGGCTTTCATAAACATTGCACAACGCAGTCTTTGATAAGGAATCAGAGAAGCTGTTGTAGCACAAAAAAGATGACAAAAACATAACACAACATTACACAACACAAATGACCAGGTTAGGGTTTGTTGTCTAGTAGAAAATAAATATTGGAATTTCCAAGTTTTAATATGAATTTAGAGATTAAAATTGATTAGGAAAAGGCACTGTTTTTCTGTTACTGTTTACAGATCAATTTATATAATCCAGTTAAACAGGAAAAACCTTGATAAAGCAGCACATTGTACCTCAATATGTCTGTTTTCTGGATCAATATATGTTGCAACAGTCATTTCTTAACTGTTTAATTTGTTTATTGGGACATAGTATATTTATCAGTGCAGGCTCTACTGTTTTTTATGATTATTCTGTGCATGGAAACCCAAAACTTGCGAGATGAAAACCATTTTAAATCACGTGCCCTGGAAATCTCATTCCTGGACTGAAAACTGTGATGATCTTCTGAATGGTTAAAAAAAGGTTTATTCAGAATCATTACCGCTTCAAGGAGCACCAAATCAATCCAATCCAGTATTTTCTTTCGATGTGAGGCTAAATCACTAATTCTCTTAAAGATTTATGTTTTCTTTTTTTTTTTTAGTAAACAACCGACGTATAGAACATGGATTTAGTCAGACTGTTTCAGAAAAAACGGACAAAATTATTTTCTTTTAAGTTTTTATTTCTAGACGCTTTGATTTTATTTGTATTTTGTAATTTGGAACTTTAAGATTTGTCCTGAGCGCCTTGCATTGAGCGCTACGGGCGGTAGGGGGCGCTGCGTCCGCGGTGAGCATCTGAGCTCGGTTTCCTGAAACGCATACTTCAGGATTAGGAAGAACACACCCAGTGACATCAGTGAGGTTTGAACAAGAAAAACTCTCAACTCAAACTGTGCAGAGGAGGAACAAGAGGGCCGAAAGGTCCTTCCCGGGTTTCTGTCGCGATTTGAGTCTCTTTTCTTTGTAGGAGTTCTGGGACGGAGGCGTTCAGGCTGCGCGTAAAAAGTTTTTTCGTGAAGCGAAGCGAGGAGCGCAGAAGTATCGCGTTTCTAAAGGCAGAAGGATGTCAACTTCAGAGGAAACAGACGGGCTCCGGCCGAGATATGGCTGTAAGTTCACACTCTTCCCTGCTCACCTTGAGATGCCAGCCGTATGTGCGGGGCTGCTTCCCCGCAGGCGGAGAAACAGCCCCGCACATACTGCTCATGCAACCGACGAAACGCCAGAAAAGCCTCCCAAAGCGGACCAGGGCTGCCCCTGAGCACTTTTATTCCAGTCAGCGTGGTTGCAGCCTAATTATGACTTCCGCGTTTTATAATATGGCAGAGGAGAGGGAGGAGGGAGGCCTGCTTTAGGAGTTCCCAGAACCTTTTCCACTCTGGATACTTCATACAGCTCCAGTCCGGTGTGACACACGGAGTTCCCACCTAAAAGCTGTTTGAGTTTCTTACTCCTTACAACTAGTCCTAACAACAGCAATCTACAGATGTTAAAAACTGATATTCCACAGTGATCACCTCCGCCGTGGAGCTTATTTGTTAATGTATGAAGTGACACTCTGTGGACCTTTGATTGCTCAACCCTGCCATTTCATAAATCAAGTGTGAAAAGAAGAAGTAGCTCTATGGTGCAGGGTTTCAGTTGGTAGGTAAATGAAGCTGGCGCACCAGTGTGTGGCATCACGTTTTTACCTGCTAATGATATTGCCTCTGCTCCCCAGGCAGGCCTCCACCTCTGGCAGTACAGGAGACTCAAAGGGGCCTCTTTGTATTACCCGCCTTCCACTTTTTCCCCATCCCCCTCTCCATAATTTAGGAGAGCAACTTTCTTTGGGGAAAAGTTGTACAACAGGCGGAAACATGGCTCTCCTCTGTGTAATCCCATGGGAACGGCTCTGTAACTCCCCAGCATTGTTTTTCTTTAAATGAAAGTGTGTTCACAGACACTCATCTGTCTGCTGGCTGTGCAGATGACTAGTTAATGAGGGTGTTACCTTCTTAGGGTATTACCCTCATTTCAGGATTCTCTAAAGCTGCTTAAACAAAAACTTTCACCGCCCTTCTGGGCAAAACACTCATAAAGTGATGGAATACATGAATCCACCATTCTTGTCTTGAATCCTGGCATCTTATTTGCAGCTGTGCTGGATGGCGTGGAGCGGCTCACAGCGGAGGAGATGGATGAGCGGCGGCAGCAGAACATGGCCTACGAGTACCTGTGTCACCTGGAGGAAGCCAAAAGGTGAGACGGTCCGGTTGAAGCCACCCGCTGCTGGAGTATGAACCATAAAATGGCCATGAGAGCTTCACATGACCAACATTTCACCATTGGGCAAACTGCAGTTTAATTTACGGTTTGATGAACAAATCTGTGGAAAATAGTGAAAATTATTAATTAAAAATTATTTTTTACATGTGAATACACACACACACACACACACACACACGCACTCTCATGGTTTCCTAAACTTGTTGCCAACTGTGTGTGATTGTGATTATTCAAAAGAGGAAGAAGCACGGGTGAGACAGGAAGTGACTCATCGTTGCTGATTTCAGTATCTTGCACATGAGCCAGAGAAACCCACTGTCGTCATAGCAACCGGTTCCGGTGTTGAAAGGTTGTTCACTAGTAACAAGGCAAACTTTGAATGTGTGTGTGTTGTCCTTCACCTGATTTTTTGACATTGTTATCTTTGATGTTTAGTCTGCAGTTTTATTTTCCTCGTTTCCTTGTTGATGCAGAGTGGCTGTTAAAGCCAAAATATGAAGACACGTGTATATTTACCCATATAAGCACGTCCTTAACCCAGGCTCCCCACGTTTTTACCGGTGTTCTTCCTTTTTAAACAAACCACATCAGTGGTTGGTGGTGACGGTGTGGTTTCCCAGAAATGTCAGTACAGGCATGATTATAGTTTACATCTGCACGTAGCGTTGATCGTCTTCCCTGGAAAACAAGTCTTTTCCAAAGTTTTAGGTCACCTGACTCTTCAACATGTCCTGTTTTGGAGGTTCGATCGTCTCCAGGCAGATTTACACATGTGCCTTATTCCTTTTCTCCGTGTGCTCACCTGTGGGAGGAATCGTAGGGGTCCTTTATGGTTTATGCAGCAGAAGAATACAGTGGGGTGGGGGGGTAGTCCAGTTCTTGATAACTAAAATTGTTGATGTCATCATCATAATGAAAACAGGAAGATGGTTTACAACACTCCCATCTTGTTGGTGTTCAAATGGAAATCACTGAGTCCCAATCATTAATGTTCCCTTAGAAAATCAGGGCGTTGTCATGGTCGCTGCGGTGGTCTCGCAAAATCCCAAACTATCGGTCAATGCAGAGGTCACTTTCACCTCCTTACGTTGCTGCAGTTGTACATTTCTGATTGGGAGAGCGCGTTGTTGCACGCGGGTATGATGGGAATGTCTCCGACAGACAAACTGAAGGGTGTGAAGCTCAACCTGTGGCGATGAGTACAAGAATGCGTTGTGGCAGGGCTTCTGGTGAAGCTCTGCTGCTCGGGACAGATGTTCAGTTGAGCATAAAAGGCTTTCGCAGGCCTCACAGGGCCGACTGTCTGAGATGCAAACCGTGTGTTATCAGCGTTATTTTCATGTTGCCTTTGAAAGTGACCCGCTGTGCACATATTTGAATGCCCGGACTCCTTTTCATCTCATTTCACTCTCTAAATATTGAATTAGGCACCAGGATGTTTTGGGGTTTGGCTGTAGTGCTGCACCTATTGTGTGTTTCACCTGGTTAGTATCAGATGAATTGATGGATTTTCTTTTTAGATGTAAAAAAAACAACCTCCTGGCTCTGTTTTCCACCTTCCATCGGTACTTCAGTGCTTCTGAGAATGCAGTTGGACATGTTTTGTGTATGTTACTGTCATCCCATAGATTGACTTATTCCAGGTATTTTCACTGGTGACCAATAAACCACGATTTAATCCAACTGAATACTCTGGGACTCAGACCAATGGTGCAAAATGGGCCATCAGGCAGAAAATAAACACCAAACTGCTGCTCATTCTCTCCAGCGCGCCTCCTGCCCGCTGGAAAGATGACAAACGCTCTTGTACGTGCGTCAATGACAGTGTGAAATCAGAAACTGACTTGTGCCCAGTCAAAATATTTCTTTCTGTATGGCTTCACTCTGCTGCAGAAATACAGATTTCATCAGGAAAAAAGGGTCTCTGAGGCATTTTCAAAGGGGAAAATGGGCAGTAGCTGCGCTAGCTCAATGAGATGGGGTTGAATTTGGCTGCTGTGCGTGCGTTGAACAGTAACCTCTGTATCTCCGTGGGTATCGTATTTTCACAGGTTGCTGTCACGCCTGCATGTAGGCCCCCCCTTCCCCCGTTTGATCACTGCATCTTTGTTCCCGCTGTGTGTGCCGACTTAATGCTGGTTATAAACTGCTCGCTTGTTTGGGTGAGATATTTATTCTTGGCTGACAGGCTTTCATTATTCGTGATGACCTAGATTACGATCTCACGCCTGACCTCTGCTTTGCTGTCTTGCTAATCGAAACAGACATAAAGAAGGAAAGGGTGGGGAAAAATGTATTGCCATCATCCATCGACTCTTGATTAGTAGACACGAGGCTGCGAAGGGCATCTGTTAAACCCTCGGTTTGTGTTCTCCTGCAGGAGTCTAGGTGTAGACTGTGGGCAAGGGAAGAGGAAGCTAACATGGTTTACCTCAGTACAAGTGCCAGCCTGTGTGCTACCCTACCTGTCTCCCTCCCATTCTCCAGCATAATTTACAGGTTTTTCTGAGGTTCACATGGTGTGAAATTAGTGCCTGGTACACACTTGCAAAATGACAGGTATAACCGTGCCCCAACGCTCATGGTTTGTGAATATAATATGTGAAGATTTTCCGACAAACCAATGTTTTGTTATCAATTTTACTAAAAAGGATCATTTTGATGATCTAAAACTGTGGCTC
This sequence comes from Takifugu flavidus, assembly GCF_003711565.1. NCBI lineage: Eukaryota > Metazoa > Chordata > Actinopteri > Tetraodontiformes > Tetraodontidae > Takifugu > Takifugu flavidus. Next base: position 10,050,784 of record NC_079521.1, read on the forward strand.
AGGTGGCGATATGTTGCAGAACGACTGTTTTTTGCTGCAGTTTGCTCTTTGCATGTAATGACAGAATTAGTGAAAGCTTAATTTTTGTGTTTGTGTGCACAGTTTACGTGGTAATTACTTGTTTGCTTCATACCATTGCACTCTGTGCATGTGTACAGTTACTCATGACAATACTGCATGTCAGAAATGGGATTTACTGCTGTGTTGGATGGGATGATTGAGTGCTCTGTGCTGTCAAATCAACCGCTGGGTTACTGTGTGTCATTAAAAACTGCAGTTAGGTCATTGAAACTACAGTTATTTACAGTCCCTGAATCACATTATGCTTGTTTTCTTCCATTGCATTGTGGGAAGATTCACAACTTACATTGCTTTATTGTCATGATGTTGGGACATAACAGAATTACAGTGCAGAGCTGTGTTCAGCAAGATGACAGCCTTGGGACGGGAACTCTTACGCAAACTTGGAGGACTTGCTTTAATTAATCTGTGCAGTTCCCCAAAAAGCTGCTGGGACATAGGTGAGGACGGGTGAGGACAGATGTAATGATCTTTGCCGGTGCACAGCAGTGTGTCGTAACGCGCTGCGAATTTGGAAGGATCGTCCTCACCGCCTTAGGAAGTCTTCTCATACCTCGTTGAGATGCCAGGGCTGATGTCACTGTTCGGTAACGCAGGGGTGGAAGCAGCGGTTTGGACAACTTGACATCTCTGACGGTTGTTAGGCAAAATGGACTCTGGTGCTTTATTTTTTTTATTTTTTATTTTTTAAAAGATAGTGATAACATGTATCCTGTGTGGATCAGAGCTCACATCAGGCATTTTCACCAGCTGCCACATGATTTGGTCGTATCTTAATGAGATCGAGACATTTTTAAAGTTGGGCGGACATTATCACGTTACACCATGAACTCACTGGACAAACAGATCATTTATTTATTTATTTGTTTTTGATGTTATGTTATATAAGAATGTTGCTTTGGGTTTTATCTTCATGACTTGGATTCTCTCAACTTCCTGTGACGTAATGGTGCAAACAAATGATATCGTGGGATGTCATGTGTAATTAGCGAAGATTAAGGTGTGGAACGCTTTCAAATGCTTTTACTGGGAGAAAACTGGACTGGTGACTGAAGCCGCAGGCTGGACAAAGCCATCGTGCACTTGGAGAGACGATGTGCACTTAAAACTGTGGAATATAGAGTTCCATGTCTCTACAACTCACAATCTCCCTATTAATTATTTTCATAGCAAAATGGGTCATTTTTATAGCCTAGCTGTTTTTGCACACATTGTTTGTAGCTTTGGATAAAATCCATGTCAATGCCCCCCCCTCTATTGTGAGAAACCAACCCACTTCCCTCTAAATCTTTGGACATTTGCCTGTAATTTCCTGTTTTCAAACCGTTTCTAAACGGGGTTCTGTTGTGGTTGGTGCAATAGGGATTATGTAATTTTCTTTCTGCAGGGGAAAACAATAGTCCAAAAATGGTGCATTTAATGTCTTAACCTAGTGATAAGATCTGCCCTTAGGTGACCCATCCCATTAGCTTTGAACAGTAATTAAACCGACATTCCTCTGGTCAAACGCGCAAACCAACACATCTTAAATGAAAAGCAGTAAATTCAGGTCTTTGCAACCAGATCACAGTTAAATAATGTTGAAAGCGATGTTTGTTGAGGTTCCTGTTGCTGTGAATAAATGCTTTGGTCCCGTTGTCATGCTACCAGCTGTGACTCTTTTTGCCTGGAAACACAGTGGAGAATATGGGAATGGAGAGAATCTGCGCTCTGTCAGCTCCCGGCAGGAACCGCCCCGGTCCCACCCTTCACCTGGGCGTCTGTGAAACCCGAGACAACATGTTACTCATCCTGTCTAGATATCCACCAGGAAAAGTGTTTGACTCCCTCCTTCCTACTAAAGAAACCTGTCAGCCATGTTAGCTGGGTTGACCCAGCAGTTTCCTCCACCCGATACTCTCCAAACTGTACCCTAATCTGCGACTGCTTCCTCCCCCACCAGTGTTTTCTAGGCCTAAAGGCTGTAATGCCTCAGTCACTGCTTGTTGACTGTGATTTTTGTCGTGAAAATGGTGAAAAAAGTAAACACATCCTAGTATCTGGGCGGTGGTAGCTGTCTCTAGGGGTCCGTCTCTTAGTCTCTAGGGGCTGAGAAGTGGAGGGTTCTCGGTTCAAGTCCCGGTGCGATCAAACCTCTGGAGGTGTTCTGGTAGCAGGGAGATACCAGGACACCTTCAGAGCACTGCCAAGGTACCCTTGAGTGAGCTACCGCACCCTCTTATGCTCACACAGGGCCCAGCGTTGTGACTCATTCAGGGGTGGCCCCTGACACATAGGCAGCAAGGCTGGACTCCAGAACTCTTCCCGTGACCCTGAAATGGGTAAATTGGTCAAGAAAAAGCCATCAGATCTCATTTTTTTTAATGGCTGTTAAGCTGTTATTAACAGTTTTAGGCTTCTAATGGAGCACATTGAGAGCTGCGTCGAGTTGTAACTGTTCAGGAAAACAGAGGATGTCCGGCCTGCACGCGAGGTGTCCGTGTGTCTTCCTGCAGAGCTGCTGGTCAGACAAGGAGTCCTTCCTATGAGATGGACCTCTGAACTTCAGCTTCCTGGCAGCTGACCAGATCAGAGGAGGGCGAGAAATCCTCTCATTTCCTGTGGTTTCCTCTAATCCACGGCAGTTAGATTTATAGTACTCATAATGTTTTAATTTGATTAATCCAGACGATTAGGGTTACACAAACTCATCTGAAGTCACATAATACAAATAGAAGTATAATTCTTTCCCATTTCCCCAATAATGGTGATCAGCTGAGGAAAACCGATGTTATCATTTACAGGTTTGTCACAATATTTACATTTTCAGTTGGGGTTTCTAGGATGCTCTTTCACTGTCCTGCATCTCATCTGGTTTGTATAATAATTTAAAACGAAAAAATAGGCATACAGTACTTACTAATGCCATTTCCACCAGTACACAATACACCTCTTGCTTATTCCCAGTGGTGATTGGGCTGCTCTTTGCAGTTTTAATCTGCATGTTGACATTCTAAAATCCCATTCATAGCTGGTGTTTTAACTGCTGAAGTGGAGGGTGTGTCTCTGTTTGTTCTCGTCTGGAAAGGGCGTGTATGCCCGATAAAAGAAGCATTAGCTGGCGAGCTTTATGGGGCCTTTCACTGCTTTGCTGGTCAGTCAAAGGGGGGGCCTGTTTGTGGTTGGCAGACCCAGGTCTTACGCCACGGAACGGTCACCTCACCCTCAATGACCGGCCTGTCTCTCTCGGCATGTCACAACTTCCTGTGAAGGAAGTTGTTTCAGCTGGTGTTGAGCTGGAACGTGCACCGCTTTGTAAGGGCAATTTCATTTATTTTTTATGAGGAACAAACGTCTTAAGAAGAAGTGAAAATTCAGGATTTGTGTGGAGGGGCAAAGAATGCAGAGTTGTTCAGCATGGTTGGATAGTTTTGATTTGATTACAGTCTGTAAAGGTCCACATAAAAATGATTGTTTAGTTGGAAACTCCTGCATTATTGCATTGCAAGAAAAAGCGGATTATTAAGTTTACACCAGAGTACTCTCTCTCTCTCCTTCTGTGTCTGTATAAAGGAGTCTGTCACAGATCTTTTAATCTTTTTCAAGTTATGAACCTTTAGTTACAGAACAGTGGGAGTATTTTCTGAACAGATGAAAAGAAGCTGTTTGTCTTGTGACCTTGCTGTGCCTTCGCACTGTGAAACCGCTCACAGCCGGCGATAAATTCAAGGTTTTTATTATCAAGGCTGACACTCGGGGACCTTCATTAGGCTCGGCTGGGTAGAAAGTGATGTATAAAGGCGTTTATTTATCCTGAACAAAGGGTCTGTTGCTTTAAGGTGAAAGAGGCGATGTCAGCACTGACGGCCAATGGATTTATTGCTGTTAATAACATCGACCCCACGTTAAACTATTCTTTCATGTGTAGGTTCAAATCAGGCAGAGGCAGCCATTATATTCCAGTAAAGAAATATTCTAAACACATTTCCCAACCTGCACATCTGAAATCACAGCGGAAATGTCCCAGCCTTGTTCAAATTAAATAAACTGAATACAATTTAATAATTCGATAAAATGTTGCAGCAGTGGAAACCGATCCTGGCATGACGTCCGACCGTTTGCAAAATGTGTCAGAGAATAAATGAGACCAGACAGAGCAAAGTGAAGTGGAAATAAGTGAAGCAGATTAAATCATAAGCGAAGCTGACACTTGCAGAATTTCCCATCACTTAGAATTCTAAAGATTAATGCAGTGAGAGAAAGGGTGAGGTTCTGCTGTAAATACAAGTGGCCGCGTCTGTCGGAGGACGGTGCTGGAATCCAGTCCGCCGGGGCTTTTTTGGTGTGAATGCTCAGTATTTCTCCTCGGTGGCCCAGGGCTGACACAGGCACACAGCAGGAATGTGACTCTACAATATGACCTAAAAGAAATGAAACGTCACACGTGAGGAATGCTGGGAACTTGGTATCCTGGAAGCAAAGTTACCAGAGGCCAAGTGAGGTGTTGTCCTGGAGATGCAGCGCCGCTTCACTTCAGACAAACAAGTGTTATCGGAGCAGAATAATTTGTTCAGAAGAATGCAATCTGTCTTGAAATCTAAGATGCTAAACTCGTTCAGCAGGCAACAACCTGCTGTTACCGATACGAATGTGTAAATAACATACAAAGAATAGTCGGTTTATACTCAAAATTCAAATTTGGTATCTTGCCAGCATTCGTTTCTTGTCCCAGTTTACAGGCAATGGAGAAAATGGACTAACTGAATCAATGATGTGCTCCTCTTCAACACGGTGGTGATATACGTATTTCAATGGGTTAATATTGCCCCCCTTTATGGTTGACCTATGTCGTCACATAGTAAACAACCAAGGTCAGGTGGCAGACCAGCATTTTGAGCATCAGGAAGATGGACAGTCGTACAGATTTGTTCATCCCGTTTGTAATTTACGTGTTATTTTTGGTGCAGATAAGACACTGCAACCAGCTGTCTCTGATGTTTTTGTCCCGGGGACATACATTAGGGAGGGGGTTGTGGAGCATGTGCACGCACTGTCCACTTTAACTCCTGTTAAGGTGTATACGTGCTGAAGACAAACAGGCTCTAATCGCATTATCTGGGTCTTTTAGTAGGATAAGGAGAACTCTGACATTAGTCTGACTAACACATTTTCAGATTAAGGCACTAAATCATTTTTTTCAACTGTAAAGGTTCTTCATGTGGACACTGAAAAACCTCCACATGCTGAAGGCCAAAGCTCAAACTGAAGTTTCTGTAACTATAGTTTCTCGTACAACCTGGACTTAATCGGACGTTTTATTTGCATCACAATCAAAGCAGAAAACTAAAGGTCACTGTTCCAAAATAATGTGCTGGTACTGTATATCCTGTGATGTGTGCGTCTTCTAAAGATGGGTCTATCTTCTGTACATTATTTCCAGGTGGATGGAGGCCTGTCTGGATGAGGAGTTGCCTCCCACCACAGAGCTGGAGGAAGGTCTCAGGAATGGTGTCTATCTGGCCAAACTGGGAAACTTCTTTGCCCCACGCACAGTCTCCCTCAAGAAAATCTACGACCGCGAGCAGACTAGATACAAGGTGGAACTCTACAGCTAAAATGATCCTCTTATACCAATAAAATTTAGTAGACATCATTCTTCTGTGTTTTAATATCTGTTTATCAAGTTTTGACTTTTAGTTTTTCTCTTATAGGCAACTGGTCTCCATTTCAGACACACAGACAACGTAATCCAGTGGCTCAATGCCATGGCAGAGAAGGGCCTGCCAAAGGTGAGCAGCATCTCACTTCTTATATTGGTCATTTAGTGTCTTCAATCAAAATTACACAGCCTGATAATAAATAAGCTTAAATGTGATATAACTTTAAAAGCCCAGATATTTTAAATCTTCTTGAGCATGAAACAAGTGAATTTCTGTGTCACTGTGATTAAATTGGATGCTAAATAATACAAAGGGCTGACTGTCAGAATATGTGTTTATCCACTTGTACTAATTATAGGGTTGTTGCTACTGACTGGTTGCTGCTGACTGGTGCAGATAATCCTTAACTACACCTATAAACCTGAGATGAGATAAGATAATTCTGTATTTGTTACACAGTGGAAGATAGACAATAGAACCATACATATATACAAATAAATTATAAATAAAGGCAAGTGTAAACTAATGGGATTAACAAATTATAACTAAAACGACACATGGAATTAAGAGTTGCACTTTGAGGAGCTGTTGTTTAGCGCTCCTACCTGGAGAGACAGAAGTGTTGACTGAAAGCAGGAATAGTTTTACTGGCCAGCGGCGGCAGGAAGGAAGGCCCTGCGGTGGTGCTGCTTCACACACGAGGCTCTCTGTCTACAACATCTGTATTCCAAAACCTGTACCGAGCCGAGGAGGGCCAGAGCTGGTCCAAATGATCAAGTCTCTTCCTGTCAGTATGCTGATGCTCCAGCAGAATCTCAGATTCTTTACACTTTAAAGTAAAATCTTGTGTAAACTCTTTATTCAGTTAGTCATTGCTCACTAAACAGCATTTACAGTTTCTTCTGTCGATGTATTTATGTTGGGAGCCCAACAATTATCTTGGAAAAACACACTATTCAGTCGAATGAATAATAATAATCGTCTACCTCTGACTAATTTCCCTGCTTTTGCAAGTTGATTTACATAGTGTGGTGAAAAGCACTGTAGTCCACACGGTATGACGTTGATTCATTTGAATGCTCCCTAAAAGACGATGGAGACGGTGGTCTGTTACAGCTTCAGAGTTTCCACCCTGTCAGAGGAAACTTAAGGTGTTTGTCACTCTGTTGGCACACGGAGGGAACCAAGCTGCACCCTCGTACTTCGCCAGTGAGCAACTGCACTAGAAAATAAAAAGGGCTGCCCTTAAATATCCCTGGTTACCACAGTGACGGTGTCGGTGCTTGTAAAAGCACATTTACCCTGGGTTACACTTAATTTATACTAAATATTCTGAGTCACTCACAGGCTGCGACATGCAGAGGCTGTTAAGTGCTCCTCTGATTCACCGTCCCGTCTCTTTTTCAGATCTTTTACCCAGAAACGACCGACATATATGACAGAAAGAACATGCCGCGCTGCATCTACTGCATACACGCACTCAGGTACCTGCTGCCGTCGTGCCCTCGTCGCCCTGTACCTGCCCAGACTGCATGACCGCCAGATTTTTCTACTGATTTGAGCTGTTCCGCACTGTTTTCTTAATGAATTCCTGCCTCGTTGGAGTGTGAGCCTGTGTCAAGCGAGAGGCATTTTTATGAGGTGAACGGAGCAGTTTTCCAGCACGAAGGCATTCAGTGGTACAACATATAGAGCGAGTTTTAATTTAGAATTCCACCTGAGGTAAAATTGGAGAGAAAAGTGGTCTTAGTAGTTCTACATACACGTGTTCTCCCCTGAACTGGAATTTGATGACTCCCACCACAAAAACGTCTGTGGTATTTAAGTCTTATCTGCTGGAGTTAAAATGCCGCTTCCTTTGACTCATCCTGGCTCATAATTTAATGTACTATTAAACTTAATAACATTTACACTAAGGTTACAGTGTCTGACAAAAGTGAGATATCATGTTGTGCGAGTAGTATTATTGTCTGCACATTTATGATACATTGTGTCTGTCTCACTAAACTCAGGTGAGGTTTTTTTAGTCCGTCTAATCTTACAATCGTCTTGTCTTTCTGTTTCAGGTCTTTCTTTCTGTTTCTTTGCATGCTCACTAACAGACAACTGCCCTCTCAGTATAACTACAGCTTTAGCAGGAAGATTCATTTGAAATTCCACCTAAGGCCACAAAAGTTTCTGTCTGTTTCAGTGTCCAAACATCTGTTTCCTTCATCTCATTTATTGGCTGTGGGCTGATATTTACTTTGTCTGTCCCGTCAGCATGTTGAACCTCACTGACTTCATTCAATCATTGTCATTACTGGGTGGTACTGCAAGTCTGATATTCAGTCTGTCTCTGAGAAAATGACTATATTTGCCTTGTGGTTTGTTCTATTCTCGTGTAAAACATTCTGATGTGTTATTTAATCTGCTTCGTGTATGTCGTCATACATAGCTTGTACCTTTTCAAGCTCGGCCTGGCACCGCAGATTCAGGATCTGTATGGAAAAGTAGATTTCACTGGTAAGTTCAAAAACAAAAAGTCTGCATCTGTTTTCCTCAGTTTTTCCCTAGTTCATTTTAAATCCAGATGTTGCAAAAGGTAGCACAAAGTATAAATTGTTTGAGTTTGTCTGCATGCTTTAAAAGGAAAAAGGAGCTTTTCCCCCCAGCAGCTGTTGTAAATGTGAAAGTCATTAGTAGTTTTTCCTGTGAGAGTTGACTTCCAGCTTGGCTCTGTCCTGGAGCCAGAGTCAATAATCTGATTATCAAACACCAGCCAGGAACGCTCCACGTCCCTGGCTTCCTTAAACCGAGCCCACTCCTGTTTTTGATCTGTTCCTTCTGTCCTGTCTTCTCCTGCAGAGGAGGAGATCAACAACATGAAGAGTGAGCTGGAGAAGTATGGCATTCAGATGCCCGCCTTCAGCAAGATTGGCGGGATCCTGGCGAATGAGCTTTCTGTGGACGAAGCTGCATGTGAGAGGGGCTCAGATGTACTGGAGAAAGGGGGCGGAGTCTGATAGCTGCAGATTATGAGAGTTTAGTTAACTCATGGTTTGAAAATGCCCTTAACGCTTATTAATGATCCACCTCCTGGATTTATCGGAATAAGATAGCATTTCCACCATGTCTAATTCTATTTAGTTTAAAATCCATCCTTTTTTTCAGACTGTTTCATATGCCTAGAGGGTATGAACGTTGTACATCAATGAAAACCATGCATGGTATAAAAACGCTACCATCACCTCTTCTTTCCTCAGTACATGCTGCTGTGATCGCCATCAATGAGGCCATTGACCAGGGTGTACCTGAGGGCACACTGGCCGCCATGCAGAACCCCAACGCCATGCTGGTCAACCTGGATCCCAGCAGTGCTCATCACTATCACAACACATTGTACCAGGCTAAAGGGGAGAAGGTGGCCAACTCGCGGAAAAGGGTAGGCAGTTTCATCAGAGGTGGTGCGACACGGGGGCAGTGAAAGGAATGATGGCCCGCAGCGCGGCGTTCTGAAGAGGCCATAAAAAGGCCCCAAACTGCTCCCGTCTTGATTAGAAAGTAATTGGAGTTGCAGCCTGAAGCAGAAGAGCATTTTGGCCTCCGACAGAGAAAAATGCTGAGGCTGCACAAACCAGGAATGAATACCATCATGGATAAGAACAGCGGCTGGAAGATTAACTGTTTGGTGTCAGCCGTGGAATGAAGTCTCTCCACCTGCTTTTTTACATTCATAGGGAATAACTGTAGTTTGGAAAAAAAATGGGATGTGTGAGGATGTATAAAAAATATGTAATGTTTTCAAAACCTGTCTTACTTTGGTGCTGTCTGGCACAGCAAATGGAGAACATTGACGCAGAGAGAGACATCTATGACGAGCTTCTCACCCAGGCTGAAATCCAGGGCAACGTCAACAAGGTCAACGGTAAGCCATATGAGCACAGACCCATATTAGATATCATGCTTTGTGTGCATAGATTATCAGTGACATTTAAACATCTCCTCTGCAGTGGCAACTGCAATTAATGCAGCCGAACAGGCGATACTGAACGGTGGTGAGGAGAAGCTGTATGAGGCCCTGAAGGCTGTAGGTGTTCAAAACCTGCAGCCCCAGAACAAAGGCTGGTACCTCAAACAGCTGCAGGCTGAGCGGGAGAGTAAAGAGCAGGTTGGAGAGGATGACGCTACAAGTTTATGTAAAGATCTGCTTCTCTGGCTTGTCTGTATAACTCACTTTACTGATGATGTTCTTTTATCAGGCGTCTCCAGGAGAAGCACTGACTAGGGATGAGTTGCAGAGCGGCGTAGATGTGGCCAATGAGATCGCAGAAAGCTACCAAAAATGTGGGTGCATAAATGACATTGTATATGTGTTGTGCTGTTCTGCCCCTGTTTCACATGTTATTCATAATACTTGTGTATATTACTAATACACACCTCCACAATGTCCCTGCGGTTGTTCCAGTAAAGCTGTTTTTTTGGTTTCTGCATTGACTTTAATAGGAGCTATTATCTTTGATTTGGCTTTTGCATTTTTTCCCTCCAATTCATTTTTCACCAATTTAAAAATGGATAAAGTGAAAGTAATAAACTGAACGTTTCATCCTGCATCTGAAGAAGGAAAAGCTTAAGTTTTCTATCTTTCTCTCCCAACTGTTGTGCGTGTGCAGTGTTGAAAGCAGTGGAACGCATTAATGCTGCCATCAGGGCAGGTTTTCCAGAGAAAACGGTGGAGGAGCTGATGAACCCACAAGCTCAGCTGCCTGAAGTCTACCCCAGTGCTGCAGACCTGTACCAGAGGGAGCTGGCCAGCCTACAGCAGCAGAGCCCAGAGGTACCCTGAGAGCTGAAATTGTATTTACTAGCTCTTTTTAAGACATGATTACTACAGATGTGCTGAGTGTTTTTGCCTGGTTGACTCTTTAATTTGAACCAGAGCAATCCGATCGTCTTACACATGAAGTAATCGCCCTGTCTCGCAGTTAACTCTGTCCCATCCTGAGCTGCTCGTTGCCGTGGAGATGCTATCATCGGTGGTGCTGATGAACCAGGCGATGGATGCCGGAGACCGAGCTGCCCTCTGGAGGCAGTTGTCCAGCCCGGTCACTGGTCTCAGTAATGTGGAGGATAATTACGCTCAGAGGTTAGCAGAGCGCTGCACGGGTGAGGGACGTCTATGAAGCAGGTGGTTAATGTGGATCTATGTATGTCCCAGGTACATGGATGAACTGGTGCGTCTTAAGGCCGCAGCCAGAGAGCAGGGCTGCGACTATCTGACATGGAATGACATTCAAGCCTGCGTTGACCAGGTCAACTTCACTGTGCAGGAGGAGCATGAACGTAAGACCCAGAACCATATTAGGTCTTAAACCCACATTAGTTTTGGAAGAAATAGACAGAAACTATTGATGCTTGACCCCAAAGATGACATGTCGCATCTCTGTCATGACATCCAGGTGAGTTCAAATTGCAGGTATTGAATATGAGTGTTTGCTTTCTCAGGTATTGCTGCCATCGGACAGATAAACGAGGCTCTGCATGAGGGGGATTCCCTGAAAACCTTGGCCATGTTACAGAATCCGGCTGCCAAACTGACTGACGTGGACCCGTCTGTAGCTCAGCACTACCACGACAAACTGTTGGAGGCTCGCCGGGAAAAGGCCCACGTAAGACACATGCACATACACGGGCTTTACAGTCAGAGTGGAAAATAAGATGCTGGGTTCCTACGGCTGCTTTGACTGTCTTCTTGTCTTTTGTTTTCTTTAGCTAGTGTTCAGGTCAGCATTATGCAAAAACAGCATGTAAAGAGTAGAAGGTTACAGTTACTCACTGACTTATAGAAGCTGCAAGATGGTAAAGTGCAAAGTTTATTTTGGCCAGTAAAGTTTCCCTTAAACATTTGGTGTGTGTCTTTAAGCATTCATTAAAATAAGAAAGTGGGCAGGATTCGCTCAGGGGCTTCATCCATCTCTCAGCCCACTTGAGATGGAGCAAAATTAAGCACTCACGTCCAGGTCAGAATCCAATAAGGCAGTTGTAGACACATTTATTTACACCGAGGACACGAATGGACCCCGTGTGTAATTTGGGCTGTGATATCAGTAACTTCAGAAAAGTCAGGGAACATGTGAACCTCCTCTCTACTTTAACAACCACACAATTCAAGTAAGAAAATGTACAAACTGTATATTAACAGCAGTATGATACACAGTGGGCATGTAGTTGTGGTGTTTTCATATATTCCCGACGGAAATATACCTTTAGTTGGAGTGTCCCACTAATTGAGCCTGGTCTCGCTCTAATTTTCCTCCTGTTAATCCATCCATCCTTTGTTAATCTGGAATATACCCTGGACAGGTTGTTAGTCCATCATTGAGAACACACACCGCTCACTCACTCACTCACTCACTCACTCACTCACTCACTCACTCACTCACTCACTCACTCTCTCACACACACACACACACACACACACACACACACCAAGATCTGCCTGTTTATGAATGGTCGGGGGAAACAACAGTATCGCTCTGCCCCGCCGCTCTTTTCCTTTATATGGAGCTCTAAAAACTTACCACTGGCATCTAAAACTGCTTCTAGTTTACTGTAACACAGCTGGAAAAAACCTTGGTTTTAACACTATAAAAAATCGATTTGATTAAAATGTCTGATTGTGGCTGTGTAAAATACATTAGCTATTATTGTTGCAGACACCTCCATGTGATGCAGGCTTCCGAGCAACACATGACACCACCATTCTGCTCTATTACCCACTGCCCCCACTTCCTGTCATTCATGGCTGCACATCCTTTTCTGTTTTCTGTGGGCTGAACAGACACATCGACTTGAGCAGACACATCCAGTGGGAGAGCTGTTTTCTTAAACTGTGCGTCACTGCTCTCTAACGTGTCTCTAACCTGTGTTACAGTCGTGAGGCAGGTTTACGTGACTGTAGGCTCACCCCTAGAAGCCTGTTTGCATATGTTACAGGAAGTGAATTTGGTTTACTTCAGCAGAGGAGGCTGAAGATGAGGTTCAGTTATTACTCCTTATTTCATCAGTACAACCAGTCAGTAAATAGAAAAGTTCCATTTGTATCTTTTTGTACGGACTGTGTTTACATTCTGATACTGAAAATCATTCGTCAAGGCTGGACAATAGTTGGCTGCTGCCCACACTGTTTTAAATGGCATCAGTTAGATCATAACCCTTAAATAAAGCTTGTGGGAATTTTTCACAGCAGAGAAAAACATTAGAAGTAAAAACACACAGAGGCCAAACTACTTGACGTGTTCATTTGCTAAGGAAATAACAAGCGGGGCTAAATTCATTGACTTCCATAAAAGGGCAGGGAGCCGACCACATTAAATGTTCCAGACCTGTGAAAAGTCGTGGTTTATGATTGAAGAAGTAGCGTTGAACTTCCTTTTGATTTGCTACAGTTGATGATATGACGAGATATGAAAGGGAGGGGCCTCCAGGTCATCTGGGGTCTTGGCTGTGTGGGGGAAGTTTAATGTTTGTTTGTTTTTGGTTTTTCTGATTCTTAGTGTTGTTGCAGGATCACACTACAGGGTTTAATCAAGAGTGCCAGCTACAAATGCTCATCCACTCAGAACTGTGGCCAGATAAACAGCAGGAAGTCCTGACAAGGTCCCATTGTAACAACAAGATTGTAGATTGTAGGCTCCTGCATTCTGCCTTCTCTGGCACCAAGTTTCCTCAAGAGAATTAGGGCTGTCTGTGATAAATAGCTGCAAAAAAAAAGTTGAGTATCAATTTAGAGTGCTGAGGGAAACCCAGAAGTTTACAAAGTTTGAACTTTGGTTGACTGTCTGCTGCCCAGTCTCATGTCTCACCACTTGCAAAATATCAATTTTTTGTCAAGGTGCAGCAGCAGTAGGAGGATGGCATTTAGGTTTCTATATGCCATCCTCCTACTGCTGCTGCAAGTGAAATCCTCAAGATGAGGTACTGATGTGACACACCCTCCTTTTCCACCCCGAGGCACAACGTGTAAGGGGGTGGAGACACGGAGGAGGGAGTCGCAGATACAATTAGCCTGGTTTACCCACCTTTTTGAGGAACAGTAACCAGCTGCAGCAGTTCTTAAGGATGATTGCGCCATCTGGTGGTAGCTAGTAGTAACTACAGCTCATACTAACATCTTGCATGTCTGTGGAGACCAAATTTTAACCCCCATCTCATTGAGCAGTAACAGGGAGGTTTTGAACTATATGCTGAGTGTAGTCATTTAAAACGCAAGAAAAATAATAGAACAAAAAGTTATTTTCTCTTAATATCGCTTTGCAACTGTAGTCTTGAAGCAAAATAACTTTTAATGTGTAGAATACACATTATTATGTCTCAAGACACAACAGAAGACATAGTAATAACTTGAAAATGTACACAAAGCAGCAACACACACAAAAGTTGCCATAATGTTAACATGTATTTGCTTTGGTACTTAAGATTTTGAATACATTTTTGTCCATGTCCCTGCAGGAGACCGAGGACCCATCTGCTGCACTGTGGTTGGATGAGATCCAGGACGCCATTCTGAAGGCTAACCAAGACACACAGGAGGCCTTGCAATGTAAGAGCACAGAAAATAAATTCATTTGACTAAATAATGTCAAGCTGTTGCACATCTGTCTTTCCCTCTCTCTGTGTGTCTCTCTCCATGTTTGTGAATGAGCATGAGCACTATTTGAAGATTTTTAAAGAATGTGTTGAATACTTCACTCATTCAAAGGAATATATTGAAGAATTTAACCCAGGGGACTATTCAAGCCATCTGCTGGGTTATATATAAAGTTTTGTCTTTGCAGTCTCTCGGGCTATTCAGACTATCAATGAGGCGGTGAATGTTGGTGAACCGGTTCAAACTTTGGCTGCTCTGCGCAATCCTGGCGCAGGACTGTATGGAGTGACCTCTGAATGTGCCCAGACCTATCAGGATGACCTCGTCAAGGTTAAAAATCAGAAGAATGCAGAAGGTAGGACAAAACATGTGACATCTCCCATTTAAGCTCCTTGAGTTAGTTAATTAAATTAGTTGGGTTTTTTAAACTTATTAATGTCTGCTCTGCAATTGTATCGTGTCCTGATACTCCTGCAGGTGATAATGGCAGCGAATGGGTGAAACACTGGGTGAAAGGAGGACATGACTACTATTATAACCTTAACACAAAGGAAGGCACATGGGTGGAACCAGAGGGCTTTCTGCAGAACAACACCCGGCTCAACAAGGACGACATTCAGGTGGGTCACTGACAGGAAAAGTCGGGTCGTTGTTGTTTGAACTGCTGCCATCAAGGAGAGAAACTAAATATTAACTCCACTGGAAATTTGCAAGTGGAAAATTGGATCGAGAGTTTAAAATCGCAAAGGGAACAAAACTAATGTTCTAGCGTTGTTGTCAAAAGTTTGGAAGCTGATAAGTTCTGGGGAACGTTTAAAGTAAACTGTTGGGATTTGGAAATATGTAGAAATGCTATTTTGGACATCACATTGAACGGGTTTTATTCCCGCTTCTCAGGCCGTGGTTTCTGGAGTAACCACAGCTTACAATCGAGAGCAGCTGTGGCTCGCCAACGAGACTCTCATCACCAAGTTGCAAGCTCGTTGTCGTGGCTACCTCGTGAGAAAAGGCCTAAAGGAGAGGATGGAGTACCTGAAATCCAATGAGGCGGCCGTTACAAACATACAGGTAATTATTCAGACATAAGGTCAAAGTCACATCTATTTACAAGGCACGTGTTAATATCAATTTAATGGGTATTTTGGGGTGAATAAAATCATAATGCCTTTATTTAATCTGCTATTCCCAGGCTCATTGGAAAGGCTACAAACAAAAGAGGAAGTTCAATGATCGTAAGCAGTATCTGAAGGATCACAGTGATGAAGCTGTTAAGGTGAAAACAAAGCCTTAAAACCACTTTTTAATCGTAGTATTTTTCAGCAAATTTATGGTTCCATTGGTTTTCTCCCCTTCAGATCCAGTCCATGGTTCGAATGCATCAAGCTCGTAAGAAATATAGGGATCGCCTAAAGTATTTCAGAGATCATGTGAGTTTGAGAATCCGTCATATTGAGATGAATCGCAAAATGTAAACGTTTCATAATCACAGTTTCTACTTAGGAACCAGCAGCATTTTGATGTGCACAAATGCAGCAGCTCCTTTACATAAAACCTTGATTAGGACAGGGACAGGGATAGGACAGTACCTGTTCTATTTCCATAGTGATTTTATTCATATTAATGTTTTGAAATGGTTAATTTTTTGTTTATATTAATTGTTTGTATTTTAATTTATGATGATTACATAAATATGGACATCTAATTTGGGCCCTTGGGAGAAATTGCTATTGCTGCTGTTTGTTTTTACAGTAGCACAAAAATAAAAAAAACTGATGGCTTGTCCAAAAAATGAAAAAAGTGAAAATCTGAACATTCTAAATTGAAATCCTATTAATTATCACAGTAATAGAGGTTAGAGTAGAAAAAAGACACTAAAATCAACTAAAGTCTTTATATTCCAGTGGGTAAATTTCCCCCGACACCCCTGCAGACATTTATTCTGTGTCCAGTGGGGTTTGATGGAGGTGGATGTCTCACTCAGCACTGATGTACATGAAGTCATTTCCACTCAAACCCACAGAGAATCTCTTCGTGTACAATAAAGAGCATTGATCAGCAGAATGATTTGATTTCAATTACAGATCAATGACGTGATAAAGATCCAGGCTTTTATTAGAGCCAACAAGGCCAGAGATGATTACAAGACACTGAGTAAGTACTTCCTGCTCGATCACTGTTCAGATGGGCCCCCGGTCACTGCCAAGTCATCACTTGACTGACAAAATGTGCTTCCTTTATCAGCCAGTGCCGACGATCCTCCAATGGGGGTGGTCCGGAAGTTTGTGCACCTGCTGGACCACAGTGACCAGGACTTCCAGGAGGAGTTGGAGCTGATGCAGCTCCGTGAGGAAGTGATCACCAACATCCGCTCTAATCAGCAGCTGGAGAACGACCTGAACCTCATGGACATCAAGATCGGCCTGCTGGTGAAGAACAAGATCACACTGCAGGAGGTGGTGTCCCACAGCAAGAGGCTGACCAAGAAGAACAAGGGCCAGCTGTCCAACATGATGATGATGAACAAACAGAGAGGAGGCCTGAAGGCCCTGAGCAAGGAGAAGAGGCTGAAACTGGAGGCCTACCAATACCTATTTTATCTGTTACAGGTGAAGATTTACTTGAAGATTAAAACAAAATTTAGGAAGTAGACAGTGTTTTGAGGTCTTAAAGAATGAATCGCTCCTACAGGACAAATCTGCTTCAGCAGCGCAGCCAGTCCCGATTAACTTCTATTGCGACTGTATATAACACTGTTTTTGGAGGGAGACTGAAGAAATAAAGTATTGATTTTTTTTTTTTTTCCCCTCCTTGTAGACCAACCCTACATATCTGGCCAAGCTCATCTTCCAGATGCCACAGAATAAATCCACAAAGTTTATGGACTCTGTGATCTTCACCTTGTATAACTATGCCTCCAACCAAAGGGAGGAGTACCTGCTGCTCAAGCTCTTCAAGACAGCCCTGAAGGAGGAGATCAAGTGAGAAACAGCCAGTTGATAATCATGCCTGAGCCTTTTAAATTCAGCTGAGTAAATGCTGGGCTTCATCCACCGCCCACAGGTCAAAGGTCGACCAGATGAAGGAGATCGTTACAGGAAACCCCACAGTCATCAAGATGGTGGTGAGCTTCCACCGAGGTGCCCGGGGACAGAACGCTCTGCGGCAGATCCTGGCACCGGTTGTCAAGGAGATCATGGATGACAAGGCGCTTAACATCAAGACCGATCCAGTGGACATCTACAAGAGCTGGGTCAACCAGATGGAGACCCAAACCGGAGAGGCCAGGTGAGCAGAGAATGAGGCTCCCTTCTGTTCCTGCAGGATGTCGGCCCTGTCGGCTGAACAACTCTTTACAAAACCCTCTTTCTCTTTCGGCTGCGCCCAGTAAGTTGCCTTATGACGTGACTCCAGAGCAAGCCATGAGCCACGAGGAGGTGAGGACCAGACTGGAGGCCTCCATTAAGAACATGAAGACCATCACTGACAAATTCCTGTCCGCCATTATCGTCTCAGTGGATAAAATTCCGTAGGTTCCGCGCTATCGTCACATTTTTAGGTTTCTGCGTCATTCGATTTCATTATTTCACCTGGCCTGTCTCTTACCGTCAGATACGGGATGCGTTTCATCTCTAAGGTGTTGAAGGACAGTCTCCACGAGAAGTTTCCAGATGCAACAGAAGACGAATTACTCAAGGTTTGTGTCCTAAATGAAGTAATGTCGAAGGAATCCTGTTTTTCTGCTTAAATTGCATTGACGGTAGCAAATTTCTCCTTCCCATTCCCCTCGTGGAAGGATAGCTGCTTCCCCAGTGTCCCCCTCTGCCTCATATTGCTTATATGTCCTTGCTTTTTTCTTGTCTCCTGCTGTCCTTTCTGACTTGGCAGCCAGCTGCAGCATCTGTGTCAGGATCAGGGTTTCCTCTTCCTCTCTCAAAGTGAGCTTCTGACTCTTTTTCACTTCCTGCTGTCTGTCTTGAAATTGTGACTCTCAAATAAAGATGGACAGCAAAGATCTGTTGTAGTTGGAATGGAAATGATATAAATCTGTCTTTTAAGGCCACAGCAACATGCTTAACCATCAGGAATGATAGCTTATTTCTCTGACTACAAACAGAGATATTGTGACATGATTTATAGAGTGGGAGCACGTTGTCCATCACTATTTCCTACCCCAACATTTCATGGAGCCAGTTTTCATTTTTAAAAAAGGTTAAATTGGAATATTACAATGGAAATGATGCAATTTCCCTGGAACCTTTCGAATGAGCAGTTTCAGTGTTTGGTAAAATCTAACACTATTGTCCTGCTCCAAGACATTTGCAGTGTAAGGGGGCTCGTAAAGTGTGAAACCTAATCCAAAAGATTTATTCCTTCCAGATTGTGGGGAACCTTCTCTATTACCGCTACATGAACCCAGCCATTGTGGCGCCTGATGCCTTCGACATCATCGAGGTGTCGGCAGGGGGTCAACTGACCACTGAGCAGCGCAGAAACCTGGGATCGGTCGCCAAGATGCTGCAGCACGCTGCCTCCAACAAGATGTTTTTGGGAGACAACGCCCACCTGAATCCCATCAACGAATATCTCAGTGCCTCCTATCAGAAGTTCAGGTAACACAAACAGGAAGCAGTTCTGTTTAGCGAAGGCAGCTAATAGTGTTACAGGACAAGTTTTTTGATCAGTCTTTGTTGCTCAAAAATATTTTTTTATCTATTCTGACTGTACAGGAGATTCTTTCTGGCAGCGTGTGACGTTCCTTCTCTGGAAGACAAGTTCAACGTGGATCAGTATTCAGACCTGGTCACAGTCAGCAAACCTGTCATTTACATCTCAATTGGAGAGATGATCAACACTCACACGGTGAGTCTGGGTCACATTTCGCTCACTGCTGCTGTGAAATGTGAATTTGTGGCCGTTTCTAAACTGTTTTGGAGACTTTTATTGTTTCAGCTGCGTCATGATCCCTTATTTTATGTACTTGTAGCTGTTGCTGGACCATCAGGATGCAATTGCTCCAGAACACAATGATCCCATCCATGAGCTCCTTGAGGACCTGGCGGAGGTTCCTACTGTGGAGTCTCTAATTGGTGAGTGGACAACGCATATTGTTCTTTATAACACCAACGTGGGCCTAACTCACTCTCATTATACAGGCCTCCCAGTTGGGAAATGTTTTAAAACCCAAGTTTTTCTCAGGTCCTGTTCATATGAATTTACAGCGTATGTAGCGGGAGTCTTCAGTGCCTTTTACACCATACCTCTGGGTGGCGCTGTTGCTGTAAGGTCCGTTTCACACGGAGATCGCAGTGGCGCACTTACCCCTCTCACTGATGGGCTTAGTGGTCTCAGACAGCTTACAGATGAGATGAGAACAGATATTACCAGAAGCCATGCGACAGATGATGACATCATCCTCAGACTACTGTGTTTATCACTTTTCTTCCTATCCAGGTGAGAATCCTCTTCCTCCTGACGACCCCAACAAAGAACTGATGGGCAAAACTGAAGTTTCTCTCACACTCACCAACAAATTTGATGTTCCTGGCGAGGCCAACGTAGAAATGGACGCCAAGACTCTGCTGCTGAAGTGAGTTGAGCTGAATTGTTTTAATATTTTACGTTTCTTAGAGGATTTCTCAAAGTTATCAAATGTCTTTGCAGCACCAAGAGGCTCATCGTGGATGTGATCCGATTCCAGCCTGGAGAGACTCTGACAGAGATCTTGGACTCAACGGCAACCCCAGAACAGGTAACTCCACACATTTTACTCTCATGTTGTTTCAAAATATTGTCGGCCATTTAGATAGAGATGAAGATGACCGCATATTTGATACAGTGGGTAAAATCAGCCTCTGTTTCCTGGGTAACAGGAAGCAGAATACCAGCGGGCCATGCAGAGGAGGGCCATCCGAGACGCTAAGACTCCAGAGAAGATGAAGCAGGTCAAACCGGTGGTGGATGACAGCCTGACGCTTCAGGGGAAGAAGGACAAGATCAAGAGTAACCTGCAGAGGCTGGCAGAGCTGGGCAAGGTTGATCCGCAGAACCGCTACCAGGACCTCATCAACGACATCGCCAAGGTGGAGGGAAAAGACAGAAAGGGCCCCTTCACAGTAAAGGCATCAGTCGCTTTTGTGTTACTGAAAAACCACGTGTGTTACAGGACATCCGGAATCAGAGGCGATACCGTCAGCGTCGGAAAGCTGAGCTGGTGAGGCTCCAGCAGACAAACGCGGCCCTCAATACCAAGACAAAATTCTTCAATGTCCAGATTGACTCTTACAATCAGTATATCAAGGCGTGCATGGACAACCTGGCCAGCAAAGGAAAGTAAGTCCTTACGTTTGTTTTGCCTTGGTGAGTCATTTTGGACCGGCTGTGCTTGTCCGCCTTTTAAAGGTGAAAGATTTGTGTTTACAGTCCACATGAATACCTGATTTAACTGCTGACAAAGTCCACACCTGCTAACAAAAGTAGACTTTTGTGTGGAGTGTCAACACGAGGTTTCAAGATGCTGCCAAGGGCCAAACAACCTGGGCCGCGTCATGTCAGGAGACGTGATCAGGCAGCAGTGTATCTTTACCTCGACGAACAAACCATTTTTTGGAATTAGTCTTTTGTATGTTCATTACTGGCGTGTAAAGGATGGATTGAATGCAGGAAAAATTCACCATCACTAATTCTTAAGCTTTTCATCAACATCTTCCATATCTGCCGACGTGTTTCTTCTCAGGTTATCACAGAAACCAGGCAGCAACAAAGCTAAGAAGAGTAAGCAGGTCTCTCAAAAGTACACCGCCTCGCGGCTCCACGAGAAAGGCGTGCTGATCGCCATAGAGGACCTGCAGCCCAACCAGTGAGTTCTGCTCGCGCTCTGAGCCAACACTCACGATTGCGGAACTGTTTTCGGTTGAAATCACGGCGGCTTTGAATCTTTCCCAATCTCGTGTTCCTCTTCTCTCTTTAGGTTCAAAAATGTTATTTTTGAGATTTCCCCATCGGAGGCTGTTGGTGTTTTTGACGTTAAGGCCAAGTTCATGGGCGTGCACCTGGAGACGTTACAGATAGAGTATCAGGTAGTCTGTCTTTGACGCTACTTTGCTGAGCGGTCTCCTCGTGGCTTAAAGCGAAACCGATCTAAATGTGTGCCACGTTTTCTGATTTGCTGCCTGGCTCTCTTTCTCTTGGTCAGGATCTCCTCCAGCTGCAGTATGAAGGCGTGGCCGTGATGAAGATCTTTGACAGGGCCACCATCAACGTCAATCTGCTCATTTTCCTGCTCAACAAGAAGTTTTACGAAAAGTAGAAGCAGAAAAGGATTAAAGGGTTACAGACTCAAACAAACCACAGAGCCTATTTTGCAGTGGCAGATTGGGCTCTCTGACACGTCCCCGACTGCACTCTCCCTCTATGTCTATGCAAATGTACGTGCATTATTTTTATGTGGAACGCCGTTTGTGTTTTAGTCATAATGGAACACTCCGTTGTGTAACTCTAGTGGGCAAAGTAACTTGCTGGAGTGTTCTTCCATGTTACTGCAGCTAGTCAAAGGTTTAATATTTGTATGTTTTGCTTTAAATATTCTGAATATCTTGTGCACGGGCTATGATTAATTATAAATGTAATGTTTTATCTAAAGGGATTATGTTTGATTTGAGTTTCCCAGCTCAGCTGACTGAAAACATCTCGGTCAGGTCAAAGTGCCACTTGGACATTAAAGATATTATTTTCTGTGGTCCTCCGAGGCAAATTAGAACTTTAAGTCACTTTGAAACTGCGACATCTGTTGACTTTTTATGCATCGAAATGACAAATATTCATCTCAGCCCACAGACACATATGTTGAAATCTGCAGTGGCAGCATGTTTGACTCAAATTTCCATAAAAGCAATTCCCATTCTGAAGATGAACTGAACTTCTGTTATTTTTATTATAACCACCCTTGAATATTTTTCAATGACACTGTTCCCAGTGCAGATGTGCCCATGCTGGCCGTGACGACAGCCCAGCGTGTGCAGATGTTTACATAAATCCTAATGCCAAATCCAGTGCATTGTTGTACATGTCATTTTCGCTCACAGTGTAAAATGGCCCTTAAATAATATTTTCCAAATTTCTTGCTGAAAATAATTTACGACGGTCTTTATTTTGGTTGTATGTTGTCACTGCATCCGTCTGTTTGTTCTTTGACCCAAAACAACTAAAGACTAGGTGCCAGAAGACCCGTGGGTCTGTTTGATGGGGCTCGGCCCTTTAATGACAGTTTTTGTTTATTGTAAAGTTTTCCATCCGGAGGTGACAAAGTTATTTGAAATGTACATTATTTCCATGAGTTGAATAAATGCATTTGACCTGTTTTAGAATAAAGCTCTGCAGAGGCAATGACTACATTCACTCAGGTACTTTGGAGCTAATTTTATTTGATCATTGTTGACATTTATTTCACTATGCTGGTGCTAAAAATAAGATTTTACCCAAAATCTTCTTCCAGTTATTGGATATCTAACAAAATGTCTGTGTAGATTCTCAATCCATAGTTATCCAAAGTAGGTTTCTTTGTCAACTGGACTGTTTTTCTTCTCTTTTGAAGACGTTTCTCCTTCTATCCAGAAGGCTTCTTCAGTTCTGAAATCGCTAATGCTAATGATCTGGGTTGTCGTTCACCTAGTTTCAGTTGAGGTGTCTCCCCTTTGTCTGCTGGCTCACATGGTGGCGAGTGAGCAGGTCTCCTGAAGGCTTCTACAGGCAGAAACATGGCTGCCTCATGGGTTCACCAGTATCCCCCAAAGTTGCCAATCTATACATGGAGAAGGTGGAATCCCAGGCCCTGACATCCTTCACAGGAACTGCGCCAAGCCACTGGTACAGATATATGGACGACACCTGGGTCAAAATTCGAACACAAGAATTCGCAAAGCGTTCTCAAATCATCTTAACAAAACAGACGAGCATGTAAAGTTCACCCGGGAAGATGTAAAAGGAACCAGTCTGGCCTTTCTGGACTGTGCAGTCAGGATCACTGAGGACAGAAACCTCACCATCGGAGTCTACAGGAAACCTACACATACCGACCAGTACCGCCAGTTTGACTCTCACCACCCCCTGGAACACAAGTTGGGAGTGATCAGAACTCTCCAACACCGGGCCAGAGAAATACCCACCACATCCCAAGGCAGGAAGAAGGAACAGGACCACATTAAGACAGCTCTCAACATGTGGCTACCCAGACTGGGCCTCACCAGGACCTCAAGGAAACGAGACCCCAGCAAAGGAGAGGAGGAGAGAAACAAACGCCGCAGTGTTTCCATCCCCTATCTGTCCGGGGTCTCTGAGACGTTTAGGAGGATCCTCCAGAAACCCGACATACCGGTTCAGTTCAAACCCAGCAACACTCTCAGACAGGCTGGTCCACCCGAAGACAAGACATAAACAATGTAATGTTGTTTATGCTGTACAGTGCCAGGGGGAATGCAAGGAACTGTACATTGGGGAAACCAAACAACCTCTCCACAGAAGAACAACACAGATGTGCCAACTCTTTGGGTCAGGACTCAGCAGTCCACCTACACCTAAAGGAGAGCGGGCACTCATTTGAGGACAGTCAAGTACGGGTACTGGCCAGAGAAGACCGCTGGTTTGAGAGGGCTGTCAAGGAAGCATCCATGTCAAACTGGGAAAACCATCCTTAAACAGAGGTGGTGGCCTGAGGCACTTCCTATCACCCATGTACAATGCAGTCCTCCACTCCTTCCACCAACAAACCAAACATTCACACCAGAAACGTCTTCAAAAGAGAAGATAAACAGTACAGTTGACAAAGAAACCTCCATTAGATATCTAACAAAGCAATAATGGATCATGATTAACTTTTTTAAAGGACATCTAGATATGTTATTCTTTCTTACAGGTTGAAGGTTATATTTACCTAACATATTTGAATCCAATGGGAATCAGAGCTAAGAATTAACTATATTTTCAATGTAGACAATGAAAATATATAAATTCATGATTAAAACTTACATTTGCGTTATTTTTTCTAATTAAATGGTTATGAAGACTTTAATCATATCCTCGCACTAAAGCATTCGATGCGAGGGTCGAGTGAAATTTGAGTAATCTGTTGGGCCGGAGCTGATTTCCCACATCGATCCCAGTCGATCGGGGAGCGAAGCCGGACTGTTGCGTTTGTCGCCGCCCCGCGGCCACGGCTGGTATCGACGCCATATGCGGCCACTGTTTTTCTCGCCGCTTCAGTTTGAGGATCTGAGCTTCGAGCACAAGTCCAGAAAAACTCAACGGCAACAAAAACCCACCTCATTGGTCGGAATGTCTCCGAAGAACCTTGGTTTTCACGGCGGATAAAAGAGGAGCGGTGCCGTTTGTTTATCTTGTCGGGTTGGACTTTCTTTCTCTCTCTTTTTTAAATCTCTCTGCTATCTGTGGATTAACACTACTCTCGATTAAGTAGCGCCGCGATATCAGTTTATCTGCGTAATTGTGGATGAAGGCGCTCGGCTACCGACGTAGAATTTGTTTTGCGTTGTGGCATTTGGTTTATTTTTACCAAATTGGCGATTATTATTAAGTCGGATTTCAGCGTCCAGGCAGACCCAGCGGACACTTGTTGAAATGCTCCATACGGGGGAAACCTTTGCCCGAACGCTTCCGAGCTTTGCTAGCGTTGGTCGCCACATCTAACTACCGAGGCTGTCGGCGTTATTTTGCGTCGAAATCGTGCGTGTTCGTGTCGAACGAGGGCGAGTGGCGGCCGCTCGACGGCGTCGTTGTTTTTTTTTTGCGGGGTTAAAATCGTTGCAGTGGCATTTGACAGCAGCTTAGCTAACTCGGCTAGCTGCAGCTGTTCGCCTGCAGTGTTATGTTAGCAATGGCGGCTAACATATTCAAACAAGTGGTTCCATAAAAGTTCTGTTTTAGCTGTGAGCTCAGAGGTTCAAACGCCATTCTCTCTCAAGTTGTTGGATTTAAGGTGTAAACACGAGTCACGCGGACCAAGCAATTCCGCCCTTTGTCCTTTTTTTAAAAAAAAGAACTTTTGATAAGGGCAGATTTATCGGTAGCTTAGCTCGTTAGCTGCGCTTAAACTTTACGGGTCGGATCCTGCAGAAAGAAATAACAGAGAATCATGGACTGTGTTTTTAAATCGCTCATGGGTTCACTGCCACACGTTAAAAAGTAAACGCCGAGAACAGCCTTCTACTTTCTTCGAAGTAGCTGAAGTTTTCAAAAACCGCGGCCCGCACGATGTCCGGCTCCCCGGGCACAGGTGGCTCCAACCCCAGGAAGTTCAGCGAGAAGATCGCCCTGCACAACCAGAAGCAGGCAGAGGAGACCCGGGCCTTCGAGCAGCTGATGACGGACCTCAATGTCTCAAGGGTAAACACTCTCCGGTCCGGCGTCTCTTATTGATGGACCTTATTAATGACTTAGAATGAGGGGGGATTCTCTGTGACGTCACGGAGGCTTGTTTGATTTCACGGGTTTATTTGGAAGCCTGGTTGTTTTAAAATCCCCAAAGCCAAATGAAAAGTCAGAGAAAACCAACATCCCGGTAGAATTCAGGCTTGAAAACCCCATGGACCTCTTTTATCTGATCGCAGGAAATGGAAAATGTGTTTGAAGCCCTGTTGCCTGTAAATATTAAGTTTTGGATCATAAGAACTTGATTGCAGCATTTTTTTTATTTTTATTTAGGAATAAATCATCTGTGTTTGGTGAGAGCCTGAAGTCTGCTCTATGAAGGTTCAATGGAGAAATGAAGCAAATGAAATCTGAATTTGAAAAGGAAAAAAACAACTTGACTAAATAATTAATAGTGACATGAAACGATAACTAAATGATGTGATTGTGAGCACAAATCTGTCGATGGATCTTCAGTTAGGATGCAGAAAGCAAAAGGAACAAATGGGATGCGAAAGTGCTGCATTAATGGCCGTTTATGGGGTCATTTTTCAGCTATTCTCCCAGTTGCTTGTTTTCTAGGATGCAGAAAGTGTTATTTGATCCACTGCTGAATCACTGTGGTTTGGACAACAAATCTGAGAGTTTTCCAGCATCTGTTTTGAGAATTGAATTCATTCTAGACCCGAAATTGTTCCATTAGAGCTTTGCCTGCAGTTTTTCAAATGCAGCTGCAGCTCTCGCTTTCAAATAGTGTTATAAACTTAAAATAAATAAATAACTGAGCACATTAATGGCTGCAATTTGGTCTTAATTTTGGATTTGCATGATCTAACTGCCGCTCTGGCTGGTTGGAACCATCACACTAACCTGAGCTCTGTGTGTGTGTAATTAAAACACCATTTGGTGCTGGTTCCGCTCCATTATCCAAGCTTTTCTAGTGTGCAGCTACTTGGTTTATTCTTAGATCAGTTAACCACGCCCTCTTTTATTGAACTACTTTATTCAGTCTGGGCTCACACTTCCGTAACCATGTTTATCACTTTGTAGTTGATTCTGTTTATTATAGTATAGAAAGCCTATCGCTTTGTCAAGCAACTAAGGTTATTTTTGGGAAAGGTTCCTTTTAAAGGTTCCAAAGATTCATCTCTTTAATCGTCAAGTTGCAAATTTGTGTTTATGTCAAACAATTAGTGTCTCATTACGTCAGGTAATGGCACCGCCTGCCGGTTAACATCTGTCTTATATTGATGTGAATGGGCATGGCTGCTTGCTTGCATATTTGTTAGTGCATGTGCAGCCCCTTTCAGTCCCATTCACACAAAACAGGGAATAACCTGGTCTTGATCAGTGTCCGTGACCACTCAGATCTCTCTTCCCCCCGTGGATGTAAAAAAATAGACCACCTATTCTTCTCTGTGACCTGCACTCAAAAGGAAATCAAACCTAATCTAGACTCCATTGAAACATAAGGAGAGAATGAGGACCAGAAATGTGCTGCAGCTTTAAGGTGCCAAACGTGGTCGGGAATGATGCAGGATCGGACACAGAGAGCTCGGTGAGTCCAGCCCCTCCAGTCAGAGAGGATGAGGCTATGAGGTGGCCTGTTGGTGACCTGCACGTGAAACAGGCCAGTCAATCATCTGGTGTGTGCAGGCTGTCCAGGTTGGCACACCACGCGTCACACACACACCACGCGTCACACACACTTCACCCACTACCTGCAAACACATGGAAGGAAACGTATGCGATGCTCCGGAAGTCAACTCCTGCGCAAAAATCCGTGTGTGAGAGTTGGATCGATCATTTCCGAATCTGTTAACCTGTTTTTTCAGTTAAATCCACAGCAGAAGTGATTCCTGGCAGGACTGTTTAACCTGAAATCGGAGCAACTCTCAGCTCTCTTCAGACCCCGATGTGTTGTGATTAGATCAGGTTGTGTTTATGTGTCAGTGATCAATGCTGTATCTTAAACCCTGACACTCCTGCTGGTTTCTCTTTTGGTGGCAGGTGCAGTTTCAGAAGATCCAGCAGCTCCGCCTGTCCCAGTCTCGGGCGCCGTACTACGGAGGCTCTCTGCCCAACGTTAACCAGATTGGCAAAACTAGCACCGATTTTCAGGTGGGACGTCGTCGCTGTCGGTTTCGGTCACAAACTTTCCTCCCATCACAGATCACCATTCTCCGTTAATTGGAAAACTACCAGTCTGCAAGCTCTTGGGAATTTCCCAGACGCCTCAAATCACGACAGTTTCTAAACAGTCTCTGTCTGTTGTCTCGCCATTTTTATTTGTTTTCATCCAAGGAAATCTGGAGGCTTTGTTCCATTTAATAATTGCTCATTTGTACCATTTCTAAGTCTTTTTGGACCTCATATTTGTTGCATTTACTGCCAAACCTGGAATGTTTTGGAGAACAGTTCCCTTCACAGGATAGGAATGGGATTTAAATCAGAATTTGCTTCCGTGTTGGGTTCTCAGTGAGACCACGACTAAATTGCCGGCATTTGCAGTGACTCTAATGGGCTTTTTTACGCTCATTTCTGCCTCTTCACACTCTTTCATCCTTAACAGTGGCATTAGGATTAGATTTGAAATGGTGTATTTGGGGGATTTTTGTAAAACTGTCTGGCTCGTTGTGTTTCTGCCCGCTTTAAACCAGATAAGAGCAGTAGCCCTCCGCAGGCTCTGAATGACTGCAGTGCTGGACTGGATCTTGTGTCTTCTATCCAGCCCCTGGCCTTTGCTGGGGTTTCTGCTGAAAGTGTCCTTGTTGCTGAAAATAATGGCCCTTTGACGTGGAGCAACAATCTGTGACCAGTCCAGAAATTGAGCCCCGCATGGAGGCAGAAAGGCTTTCTTATACAGAGCCCATTGGCAATTTTCTCCTGGATGTAAAGCGTTTGGTTAAGACTTCCTGTTAGAGCTTTAACCTCAGAGGTCGTCAGACCAGAAATAAAGGGCGTGTATTTACTCCCCCTCGCGGTGTCTGTGTCTGCTACCCTCATGCTGCTTCTGACACCTTTAATGTCCAATGTTTCTGTCTCAGGGTGGCTTTCCGTCAGGGCTGGACTCGGTGAGAGGAACTCGCCACCACGGGCTGGTTGAGAGGGTCCACAGGGAGCGCAACCGCATCAACTCTCCTCACCGCCGCCCTCTAGACAAGCACGGACGACAGATATCCTTTCAGAGCTGACTCAGTCAGAGTAGGAGGTCTCCACAGTGAATCACTTTCTCCTCCTGTGTTTTTATTGAGGTTTGTAATGTTGACGGCCCTCCACCAGGTTTCTGGCCCGAGGAGCAGACTTAGTCATTATGGTAATTCAAAGTGTGACGCAGAGACGGTGCGTTGGACTCAGACCTAAGGGTCATTAAGATTGGGGGGCGTCACGGTTACACATTCTGGCTGTGTACACTGAAGAGTGGGAGCAGATTAGATTATGATGAAGCTGGAAATGGTCTGTTTGTCAATCATGAGGAAAGTAGAATGGAAGTTTGGTATCTTGCATGCTCCAATTGGTTTTCTTTCCCGGAATTGGCCTGGGGGTGTTTGGTAGGGCAGCTAACTAATACTTAGAGCTCAATTACGTCAAGGAGATTTCCTGTTGATTCGTCGATAGAGGAAAACTACCAACTTGTTATTTTTTGTTAAAACGCTAAAGTAATATTGTCCATAGTAGCTTGTCCCTTGGAGCTGTAGACGGAAGGTTTTCACGTGCAAAACAGGATGAGCTGGGCGTGTTTAGGACGCTGTTTGACGAGAGCGATCTGATGCGCAGCAGTCAGTCGGGGAGCTCAACAGAATTCTCTGGAACTTTTCACGTCGCCTCACTGGAGAAAGCAGAGTTGTCCTTTTGGGTTCTCCGGGTGTGATGGATGCTCAATGAATTAGTCCCCGAGTTTGTTTATGTAGTTTTCTTTGAGGATAAAGGAAAGTCGACAGGTGTGTACATACCTGTCAATCTTAATTCTATACGCTTGCTGAAAAATTCTATGGCTGACTCTGGAGAAAATGTATTTCAGGGTTCGGTTCTAGTCTTTCCAAAGTGAGACTCCAGACCTTCTCTTTGAAAGCAGCTCAGTTCTAACGGTGTGATCGCGCCCCGATGCCCTGAGCACGCCGCGTCCGGAACAGCCGACGCGATCATAGACGTGCACAGCGATAAATACAACAAATCCTGTCACTACAAACGATGCCAAAAAAAATTTTTCTACATATTTTCCAGTCTGACAGGGCATGTTTCTATTTTTTACTTCTTTGCTTTGTGGTTATTTTGATATCCTTTTTCCTTTTCAAGGCAGTAGATGGATCTAAATAATTGTTTTGTTTAAATTAATACATTAGTTTGCTTAGAGCCTAAAGGAACTCTGCACAATAGTTCATTAAGCGGCATTTTGGTCATCCCTCTCTAAGAACTTGCAAATCTGAGGTGAATAAAACACCGCCCTTCTGCTGTCCTGCCCCTTCAGACAATGTCAGGAACTCCACAGTCAGCAGAAGTAAATCAAATCATTGTGCAATTCTCCCATTACGTATTCAAAGAGATGGCGCCATCATTTCCACTTGCCTTGCATCACCGTCAGACACCAGCAACATCGTGCGGTTGTTGTTCTGGCAGTTGACAAAGCCTCATGCTTCCTTGGGTCGCCACTGTTAATCAAGTCAATACTTGTTTTATTTTCTGAAAAATACCTTCTGTAGCAACTGACATGATTCAAATTCAATAGCTGTCCATGTAAAAGCCAAAAAGAGCTCAAAGAGGAAATGTGACCTCTGGCCTGGGAACTAGCTCGGTTATGATTGTGGAGCTTTACAACATAAGAAAAGTGTTTTTCTTATTACATTTATTTTTGCATCGTTTCTGTCACCGTCGGTGCTTTCTTTAACTGTAGAGCACATCGACAGTTCACCGTATGGAGGTGTGTACCTGTCCCCCCCGCTCGACAACAACTGGAGAAGGTGAGTAAGGCGTCTCTGCTACATGTCGTGGGTTTTTTTTGCCTTATTTTCTATCATCTTGAGAACTGTTTCCTCTTGGTGTGGTTGTCAGTATGGTTGTTTGTTTGTTTGTTTTAAAAAAATCAAACTTCTACAGTACAGTCGCACACGGTGACTAGAAGGGTGACGAGTTGTGGCCCTCGTATCATTTTTACTCTGGGGAAGCCGTGTTTTCTTTCCAGGCGTTCTGTTTTAAAAGTCTGGGTGAGCAGCAGTTGTCGTCCTGTTACTATGAGCTGGAACATCCTCTTTTTCTCCTGCTTTTCTTTCTCCTCTGGACGTTTCCTCTGTGTTTACAGGGAGAGAATTATGGCCCTGCGATAAAAGGCGAGCTCCTCCCTACTCACTCTTTCTCATTAGGTTTGTGGCTCCGCTGGCCCTCGGCGTCATCAGCAAAATGCCGGGATCGGCGGATAACGCAGTATCACGCTGATGGATTGTACTGAACAGGGCCCACACCCTGTCGTCAGCGCTGACGACACACAGATGAACAAGTCGGCTTATGAACGTCACGCGTTTTTCTGGGAGAGTCGCGAAGCACCGAGAGCATGAATTTTGTACATGATCCTCTCGCATTACTGCAACAGCCCCTTTTATCATTTTATAGATGAAAAAATCCCCTTGAAAATGTCCATGTTGTTGTATGTCTTGGCTTAGTGAGATGTTATAGGAGCATTGACAGTGTAATAAATGAGCCCCAGTGGTCCTGTCTAGTTTACATTGGTGTGATTTACATAACTGTCACGCTGATTCCCAAAAAATTGTTGAGAAAGAAACTCTGGAGAGAAAGCAAACTGGAAAGGCTTGAACTTGACAGAGATGGAAAAGCATTTGGAGACACAGCCCTTCATGAGTAGAAGAACCCAACACTTTCTGGAGGGAGAGCAGATTTATGGGAGCATTATTCCTGGAGTATTTTGTGCCGCTCCACTTTTACTTTGTGCACTTCAGGATGTTCAGATTGTGGAAGTTTCTTTGCTGTCAAAGTTTCCAAACCCTTTCACTTTCCTCAAATACACATTTTTTTTGATTTTGTTTTTGTAAATTTGTCAACAAAGAAATTCTGCATTGACACCAGTCTTCAGAATCAGTACTTAAGCAGAGCTGCGTTTTATTTTAGCACACAGCTGCATCGGTCAAAGAGAGTCTGAATACAGCGTGGTTTATATGGTAAAACAGCACATTAATTGCAGGTAAATATGTCGTTATTAGTCCTAGATAAGTGGCAAAAAATGAATGATGCCTTTGCGTCAGTGTTTGGTTTAATAAAAACCAACCAGGAGTCTGGCCACACTGGATTCCAGTAAGTTGCTGGGAAATCCCTTAAAATTAAATCCGGTGTGGTGACACTGTCTTACTAAATTCTGTAGGTGATGTATTCACATTATTCTAAACTCTCCTGAGGAGAGAAGAATGTCTCCAGGGTCTCGGGCTTGTTTTCACGGTTGTGTTGTACTTGGAGTGTTTGAGTGGGCGGGCCAGTTGGCGTGTTCAACACTGAGCACATGTGTGCTGCTCTTTAACTGTTTAGGTGCTGCAGCACCAGCAGAAGAAGCTGTGGTTCTGAGAAG
This sequence comes from Takifugu flavidus, assembly GCF_003711565.1. Lineage (NCBI taxonomy): Eukaryota > Metazoa > Chordata > Actinopteri > Tetraodontiformes > Tetraodontidae > Takifugu > Takifugu flavidus. The sequence goes on from NC_079521.1 coordinate 10,083,119, forward strand.
CCATGTAAAGCATTCACGTGTTTCAAGATTCAAGAGTACTTTATTGATCCCTTTAGGGGGTGTCCACCAGGGAAATTAGCAATTAGCATTAGTTTGGGTTAAGATAAGTCACGCAAAGCTTCCCACAATGTTTTTAGAACAGAACTTGAGGGCAGTGGGCCAGTTCTGAGGGACTGTGCAGTCCAGCAGAAATGTAGGGGAGCAGAGCTGTTCACACAGCCTTTAACCGCTCTGTGACCAGCGGGCTGACCGGCAGGCTTTATCGTCTCCCTGGATCGGATGATTATCTAGACTCTAGCAGGGAACATTTGTTCACTCACATCTGAATGTGAATATGTCAATGAACTGTTTACTGGTGTCTGGGAAGAGGACTCCTCCTCAGGGATTGCTTCCTGGAGTCCTCTAACAGAACCGAGTGCAGCTCTGGATGCGTCTCTTCAGAGACTGTTTTCCAGTCTGGGTCCACTCCCATGCCCTCTCCCTCTTTCAGTCACCCATCTTTGGCCTGCTGCTCCTCTACCAGCCTCTCTTGGGATGAAATTGCAGATGGAGCTCCCTCCAGGCTGTAAAGAACATGTGGGAGATGTGCTGTGATGACTCTCTGGGGCTTTTTCCTCCATCTTGGTGGTCTAGGTGTGCCTAAGACTGTTGGAATTCTTTTGATTTATTTTTATTTAACCATCAAAAATTGTCCACAATCATCGGTCTAGAGTTTAGACTGCTCATTGGTGCTGAGATGACCCATTTTGGCCGCGTCTCTGGGAGCTGGAATTCGTCCTCATACTCACTCCACTCTTTGGTTCTGGCAGCAGCACTTCGCCTTAAGTTGTTTACGCCGTCCATCAGAACTGAAGATCAGATCTGCTGCAGGCTCATTAGAGCCCTTGTCCTCATTGTTAATTTATTCTTTTTGCATCCAACAATACCAGCATTGTTCCACTTCTGGACAGTTCCTTGGGTCTTTCTTCCCATTTAAGAGATATGCTATCTTCTTGGTAGCCTTTAAGGCAGCAGTCTGGGATCTCTGTTTTCACCCAGTAAACATGTCTGCCATTCTTTTCCTCTGTCTCTTTGAAGGGAGCAGCAGCCATGGACTGAGGAAAAACGGCCTGGGTTTAGATTAATATCGCAGCTCAACAGGTGACCCTTGACTCTCCCGTCTCTCTGTCTCCCTTCAGCTTGTCTTCACCGCTTTATCCCTCATGCACACGGAGGCAGACAATTCTGCTCTTTGTCTCTTTGCAATCTCTCATCCTCTTTTCCATCCTTTCTAAACCTTTGCCTGATTTGAGACATGGTAATAATCCCCTTTTCTTCCTTTCAAGGCCCTGAAATAAAGGACCACAGAAGCCCCACTAAACACTGTTGTGTGTTGGTGATTTAATTCATTTTTTCCACTCATCATTCCAGTTTGAATGTCTGAAGCATTAATCAGTTGTTTTTCCTACTAACCCAGCTTTACAACTCACAGCTCCTCTGCAGTCTTCCATCAAAGACGCCCATTAACATTTTCAAAGCTTTTACATGTCACCCACTGATTTGTATTTATAATTACTTCACTGAAGCCAGTTTGAATGTTTGTGGATGTGTTTTTTTTACTGTTGGAAGAGAAAAAGGGGAAACTTGATCTCTGTAGCTCCAAAATAAATCCTAGCTTTGTTCAGCTCTTCAGAGAGTTTACTGGGTTTTTTCTGAGCTCCACAGCCAGATAAAGACCTTGGGTGGTTCCAGCTCTGCTTTAGAAATCAGTGTGCAGAGAATTCAGATATTAATATTGGCCTCAATTTATAGAAATGTGTATCTGATGTAAACAAATGGTTCACTCCAATGTTAATGGCAATAGTGCATTAAACACTCTCCAGTCTCCATTGATGCTTTGTTTTTACAGCTTTTACTGTATTCATTAATGCTTTAAAGCATCATGGTGGTTCAGTTAAGCGTGGTCAGGGGTCTCATTTATGTAGAATTGGAACAGGAAGCAGCGTCGCATCCCTGTCCTCTGCCTCTGTCCAAGGTGCTGTCCTGACACTTTGTCTCATTTGTCTCCTTCTCTCACTCCTACACAGAACTAATTCAGACTCGGCTCTTCACACGAGCGCCATGAACCCGAACCCTCAGAACCCTTTCGGTATGAACCAGCATATGGGCCGTGGACCCCCCCAGCGTAATGGTAAGAGTAAAATGCAGGCACAGGATGACAGTGTCACTTGCCCTTAATCCCACATTTGTATTAGAGGTATAGCAGAGTGGCTAAACTCACTGCAAATACTATGTAGGTGTGGACAGAAATGAATGTAAACCAAACTTCATTTGTACACACAGACATTCGTCTATATGCTGTAATTTAACTCAAGCCCCTCTCCGTCATCCTTTGCTGGCTGTTAATGGACAAGATCTATGTTGTAGCTTACTTTATGGTGTTTGTAGTTCCATTCCTCTGGTCATTGATTAACAGAGAACACAGTCCATCCAACAGCGTCCTTTCATCCCTGTCTGTCGGCTCAGCTGAGCCACTCGCCATCAGGCCGATCTGGTGTTTATGGTTCAAGCGGGCTGATCACGTCGGCCCAGAGACAAATTTATCACTCCTAATTCAGTTCCTCCCTCTTTATGCACACATGCACCCTGTCAGCTGCTTTTCCTGGCTAGGTTCTGGCGTGTTTTTGGCAGCGTTTACAGTGTTTGTCTGATCTCAGCACTGATGAAGTGCGTGGTGGATGAGAGGAGCACTCCTGCAGTGCATTACTACCTACTGTGTTTAGCCAACAGGGTTAAACAGGATATTACTTAAGATCCTGGCCAAGTTGGACTTTCACAGACAAACACGAACTTGTGCAGATGCATAGATTACAGTCGGCTGTGATTTAAAATGTGTCACCTTAACCCCAGCTGGAAACCTGTCACCATAGATTTACTGATTTTATGCATGATTGCTTATCCTCTTTGGCTGAAAAGAAAATGGTAAATCAGCTTAGATATTTAATGTTTTCCTGCTACCCTGCAGGCCTTATTCTGGTTGATCATTCTCCTGAAGAAGCTGCTGCTGAACCTGAGAATAAGCCTCACAGCCTGTTTACCGATTCCGTTGTTAGTTTGTTGATACCACAGAACATTTCTATTGTTTTGTTGAGCACTGACTGATTAACAAAGCGTCTAAATATGAATTACAGCTATGAGTCACAGCGCCAAGGTCGAGATGAGTTCAGTGTTTCTCTTAATTTCTTTTCTGCGGTTGTAATGTTACAACAGTCTAAACGACCCTGATTATTGCCTTGCCTGAAGGAATATACCATTTTTTCCAATACCCATATTACTACATTGCACGGCATAAACGGGGCTGGGATGCAAGCCAGCCATTTTCCATCCCAGTTGTCCCATTTCCGTCCCAGTTGCACCTCCGCGAGCTTCAGCGATTAGACACCTCTCAAAGGGGGAATGTAATAGTGCCAAAACGTGTTCTATCACCTCTTTGTCCCATCTGTTCAAAAGCTGCTGATCAAAATGGAGTGAGCCTCAGAGAGATAAAAGGAGAAGCAATGAAGACCCGGTTTTATACTGCGAGTGATGAAATAAAGAGTAACGTATTTGTTGTTAAACGGAGCAAAGCCCAAAGGAGAGACACATGGCGGGTTTGGATCCTGACAGTGGAGCCGAAGGGAGCTCTTTGTTTCAAGTGGGGGGGGGAAATGGCTCTCCTTATCATATCTTCGCCTATTTTCCTTCTTCCTCATCGGTCTAATAAATGATGCCAGATGTCCAACATTTATGAATTTAGGCAATAATTGCAGGATGTATACCAGAGGCCTTGTTCTTCTCAGTAGGACTGATGATTGTGCCACACATGTCGAGATAGTTAATGGTTCTTGTCTGTGAACCGCTTTATCTACTGGTATCTCCCCCCCCCTTTCTCTCACTCCTCTTCCTATCCTGTCTTTCTTGTGAATGCAGTGAGTTTAAACGAGGCAGAGGTGGACAGCTCTGGCAACGGTGAGTCGAACGTTTGACTTCTAATGAGCTCTCATTTTAAGACGTTTCATTAAAATGCATCTTTTTGCCAGCAGTCTTCAGTTTCCCCTCCCTGGTTAACGAGGAGAGCCTGATAGGTGTTAGTAAGCCACTTCCCAAACAACTATGGGAAGCCAAAAAGGTGAGAAGTTACATGTTTGTTAGGTCTTGTTTGTTCTGCGTGTTCGTGGCGCGGTCACTACACATACACGCAACAATAACTTCTCTTAAAAACATGATGGGATCTCTTGTGCATCAGGTATTTTAGTTAGCTCAAACAATCAAACGCACTATTCAACATGATTAAAGTGAACAAATCCTCCATCGTCCAGCTTGTGTCTCTGTTTCAGGTTCAGTCTCTGGCATCAAGGCCTAAATCCTGCGAGGTGCCTGGAATCAAGTAAGTCACCAGCCTGTTGAACACGTTAAAATGCATTTCCCTCTCATTTCTCTGTGTTCTGCTCATCAATAATGTTGTAATTGTGGAAGCATGAAAATCCCTCACACTTCCAGCTGGTTAGACAGGATACCCCTGTTCCTCTTCATACGTCAGGCGCTTGCTGAAGCGAGAGGAGTGGAGTTTCTACTATCACATTCCACAGCCGTTGTGTAACAGCAGGTTCACCGAGACCATTGTCTTCCCTGCACAAACCACCTTTATCCTGTTGTAGTTCGGCAGCAAACGGATGCGCTTATTTTTGCACGCAATGATTTCAATGTACAGGCTATTTTTGGCAGCAGGTAACAAAGTCGACCACTGATGATGGTTCTTGAAGAACTTGTAGGCTTTGAGTGGAAGAGGCGTTCCCCCTAAACACACATTTACGAGTGGCCTGCCAAATTTTGGACAAACTGTAAACTTGAAATGAAATGACCTCACAGATGATGCGTTTGTTTTCCAGGTTTTGAAGGGTTAATTCTGAATATTTCTCTTTAATTCTGACTCTAAACAACGTCCGTAACTCGGCAGCCGACGGTCTCTTTGAAACAGGAACTGAAAAAGGAACCAGATTTTCCCCAGTCGTCAATTCAATGAATATTTGGGTTTTTAGAGTTTTGTTTTGTTCGTTTTAGTCTCAAAAAGGAAGCTCCTGATCTTCTCTTGTGTTCCTGTAGAATCAAAATTCTCTGGGCAAGGTGCTCGGCAATAAAATAGCTTTCAAGGCTGCAGCTCCTACCAATAAAAGTGGATTTTCTTTTTTCAGTCCACTGTTTTCGTTGTACAAGACGGCTCAGTCGGCATCGAGGGAGAGGCTTCGGTTGTGATGAAGCGTTTCTTCATTGTGTCATCTCAGTTTGAGTTCATGTGGGTGTATCATTGAGTCACAGTTGTTACGCACTCGCTGTTTGAGCACAGATGCAGATGAGATTTCAAAAAAAATAATAGAAAAAGAGTAAAGATGCAAAAACCCAGAGATTGGACATAAGTGGGTGTGTGAAACGGTAGTGACACTCACGGTGACCCGGGCATTAGCGGCGTCACTGTGACTCATGTGGATTGTGATCATCGGTGTTGTTCCTGAAAACGCTTCTCTCTCCTTCTCCCCCTCTCCCTCCCCCTCTCCCCCTCTCCCTCCCCCGCAGCATATTCCCGTCTCCGGAGCAGAATCCAGGGCTGTGCCACTACCAGGGCTTGTTAAACACAGGAGGATCCCTACCTGATCTTAGCAACTTGCATTTCCCCTCGCCTCTCTCCACACCGCTGGACCCCGAGGATAATGGCGCGTACCCCAACCTGAGTGGCGGCAGCAGCACCGGAAACCTGCCGGCTGCCATGATGCACCTCGGCATTGGGAACTCGCAAGGTGGCCAGGGTACAGCTTTGTGTTTAGTGTTTCACATCCATATTTGAGTCTTGTACAGTATCTTTTGATGCTTTTGGCATTGAAATGACCAAAAGATCTTTGCCAGAACTCAAGAGACTTGTTTATTGGCTCCACAACACAGAAGATGAGCAGCATTAGACAGGAAAACCCAAACAACACGACTGCTCTAACACAACTCTTGCACTCTGTAATAATGGTCTCCTGGCAACCGTGTGGCTTACCAGTGATTTCACTTCTCGTTGGAACATGTCTGGTCGAGTCACATCAGCATTAGAACCTGGACACTGTGCGTTGTGGTCGGTTGGGTCACGACTGAAGTCGGAGTGCGACAGAGGAGGCAAAGCTCTCCCTGGCTGACCTCAGGCAGGAGTGTGCAATTACACCCAGACTGTTTTCAGCATAGATTTTCCTGAACAGATAAGTGTGGGGAAAAGAATTTAATGGCTTCTGGTTTTATATTTAAAATTGTAAATTGCTTCTGCCGTGTGTAGAGCGGGTTCCATCTTCTTGTTGCCAGCGAGACTTGTTCATAAACGCTCTCCATTAACTCCTCGGCCGCTGCCTGGTTTGAGGGACTGTGCAGTCGGTTGTGCTCTCGTGTCAGATGCAGTTCAGCTTGGCCAAGCACCAAAGTCACACAGGAACCCTGACCCTGTTTTAGGCTCATAACAATTGGTTCTTTTCTTCCCCCTCTCTTTCTGCCCCCCCATCCTCCCATCTTTGCTGCACAATAAGGTCCAGTGTTCTGGTAAACCGAACACTTGCTACATCATAACTTCTGCATGTTCCTGAGTTGTAGTCGGCTTCAGATACACTTGATTGATTCTCATTGCTCATTCATTGCTCCCTTTACACCTGCTTGATGTCTCGTCTCCACCTTTTGACAGGCCTGTCCTCCTCTCTGAGCAACCCGTCCATTCAGGCGTCCCTCAACAACTGCCAGCTACAGTCGTCACTCAGTAACCCTTCCATCAACTCCTCCCTTCGCCTGTCCAACAGCTCCCCGCGGCGACGGCCTGCTCCCATCAGCCCTCTCACGCTGTCTCCTGGTAGTGATCAGCGCAGGGGTCTGGCCAAGCAGCTTTCTCCCACCATGTCGCCTTTGCTGTCCCCCATCACGCAGGTATACACACGTCGGACATGATTGAGTGAAGTAGTGAAATCGGTATAGCTGGTCTTTTGCAAGTCCTCTTTTGTTCTTTCATTCTGTCTAGGGAGTTGCGTTGGACACGAGCAACATGCCAAGAGAGCCACCCCCGCCCTATCCCCTCTACCAGCAGTCCCAGCATGGAGTGGACAAGAGCCGACAGTGCCAGCAGCAACAGCAGCCAGTCTCTCCCCTTCAGAACATCTCGCTGGACTTCACCAACATTCAGGTGAGTGTCATTTCTCATGTGTTGAGTGCTTGGATTTAAGAAAATAAAAAAAAAAATCTACCAAAATCTTTTCCCTGACAGCAAAACAACATGGCGACGATCTTCGCTGACTCTTTCATGGAGCAGCAGTTCTCAAACTTCCAGAGCAAAGCCCTCCCGTATCAGGTAGACGCGCAACCCGCTGCATTCACGGTGGTTTGAAATTCCCTTCCTGACCTTTAGGTCTCATATTTATTGCTCCCTGATTCTGAATCGTCTTTCTTTTCCCTGCCATTTCCATCTGTCACCCAGTTGGACCAGTTTGCTCTTTTGGAAAATGCGATGAATACCACAGCAGGGGGTTCCTGCTTCGACCCCTCTGCCTCATCGTCGCTCTACTACTCCCAGGCTGCTCTCTCGGGTCTGGGCGGCAGCCATGGCAGCCTGCAGGATCCGGTGCACATGAGGTCCAATATGTTATACTCCAACTGCAGCGGAGGTCTGCCCAACATCATACTCACAGGTAAATCTGGCTTCGGCTTCTTTTGGTCTCTTAGAAAGATTTTGACTGGCCATAAGTGGAGGGATGTTTTCACATGTCTTTCTACTAGAGGGGACTGAGCTGGTGTTGATCAGAGTATGCTTGACTTGCTGTTAGGTTCTAAAAATCTTTATTTAATCAGCAAGTTATTGGATTTGAAAAACTGTATTTGCCCTCTGGGTTTCTGGTTTAAATCAGTAGTCATGGTGCAATCGTGACCAAAGATATGAAAGAATTATTTGAGCTCCCTCAGGAAATCATCTGTTGACTACTATCTGTTAATATTGATTAATGGTTCATGAAGATTCAGCAAGGGCGGGAAAAAAAGAAGTGCAGCAAGCAGCCCGAGGCTCCAGAGCTTTTCCTGGAAGTGTCAACTTTCTTTAAAAAGCAACACTATGAGGTCGCAGCGAGAAGAAACACTCACCCACTGTCATCTGTTCCCTCTCAGATGACTCCAACCCCAGCCTGTCCAAAGACATCAGCAGCGCTCTCTCCACCGTGCCCGAGTGTTTCGACTCGGAGGGGGTCTTTCCCTTAGAGGACGAGTTGCGCATCGAGCCCCTCAGCCTGGATGGTCTGAGCATGCTCAGTGACCCCGACATGGTGCTGCCAGACCCCTCCGTGGAAGACACCTTCCGCAGTGACAGACTCTGAGCACAGAGGGGTGCAGGTGTCCAGAAACACACACACACACACACACACACGCGCACCTACGTCTCTGAGGCCTCTGTGCATGCAGCCACTAAGACTTTTTCAATGTGAAGCTTTCGAAGGAGGAGACTTGTGAACAAACACTTTCTACCTGCATCCTTGACTCGTGCTCGGCCTGGAGTCGCTCAGACTTCACCCGTCGTCGGGTTTTTAAGAGGCTGCAACATCAAAGAACGCCGGGATGAACATTCCGCATCGCAATCCTCAGCCTCCGTCCCTCATCATCAGCATCACCAGCTCTCCCGAAGCCATGGCAACCTGGTTGCCGCGGTTACACCGCCATAGCAACGTGAGCACTGAGCTGAGGAGCATGCAAAATGCCAACACAGCTTCACTTCCTGCTCTGCAAGAGAGCAGGGTTGCTGTTGCCGCTCACATCTGGAGAAAAACCAGACCCAAGAGATTCAAGCTTTGGGTTCAGTTTCTTTCTACACATCAGAATAGTTTTGAGACGCGCACCATAGATATGGACACGTCTATACAATATGGAAGTCTGATTAGAATGTATTTCAGAGTAGAAACAAAAAGGGCAAGCTGTTTACAAAGACTTAAGTAACAATTACTTAAAAAGATAGATATTTTAAATGAAGAAATGAATTTCTAAGACTGCTATATTTTTCCATCTGTTCGGAACGATGTCCCAGCTCTGCCCAGTCAGGTTGGCAAAACTCTGACGGCACTGGAGCAGCAGCATCCAATTTCTTTTTTTTTTCTTTTTTTCAAGAACTTTTTTTTTTTTTTTAAGTTAAATAGTCTGTGTACAATCATTGAAAAATGTTTTATTTTCCTTTTTTTACTGACATCTAACAGCACTTGTACTGTAAATGTTGTGAATAAGGGCATGCGCTGTGCTACTGTGGATCTGTCCCAAATATTGTTTATGCATTTATTTTTCTGTCATTGACCCCCCCCCCCCCCCCCACCCCCGTGTGAGTGCAGTTGGACATTATGTGGCCGGCGGATATCATGTAATGATGCACTTACTCACATTTGCACTAATTTGTCTATTTTTTTTTCTTTGTTTGGTTGTTTTTTGTACTTCATGTGGGGTTTTTGTACCTGATAACCAAAGAATTTGAAAGAAGCCATTCAAACAAAGTTTAGAATTACTAACAGAACACACATGCAAACATTTTTAAATCTTAAGCAAGTTTTTAACATTTTTCTGGCTTTTGTCCTTGTTGTTCCACGTTGTGCAAGGAGTTCATATTTACACTAGATTATGTAATAACGCAGCGTTCTTGGGCATAGAGTGCCCCCTGGTGTTTTTTTTTTTTTTTTTTTACAAATCAAATATTTTTCCCTAAGAATGCTTCTGTAAACGTAACTACAAATGGATTTGGAGTCGTTTTTTCCCCTCTTCATCTATGCAACTTATTTCTCACCTGTTGAGCAGGTGTGCTTTGGACTTGCTGCTCGCAGATACATTTTTAAAAAAAACATTCAGATCTGCGTAAAATCATTAGGTTACGTGTGTCCAGTATCCACAGTGTCTGTTATCCAGTTAATCAAAGGTCAGGGAATATTGAATAATTTGCCGGTGGATTGTGTATATTTGTGTATGTAAGGGGGTTATGGCTGTTTTGATGAGGTTATTTTTATATTCAGTTGCAGCTCTGATGCATTTCTATCCTTGTCGATTTTTCTTGCTGCTGTCTGAATGCTGCCTTCTGCTGCCTTACTCTCCTGTTTTGTCATAATCCAACAAGAACTCGTCTCATCTAGTCCTGTAGCTTTTGCTCTGTTTATTACTAACTGTCTCTTCTGTCCAGTTTTGGTGTCTTACAGTACTTTTTAGTTACATATGAAAGTGTACAGTTCTGTTATTTAAATAATGTTTTTGTCTACTAGTGTTACTACTTTTTGTAACGTAATTTGAGTTTGTTTTCCTGAATATATCAAAGTTTGTATATGTTATAGTGCTTATCTATCTGATTTAATATAAACACAACTCTATAGGTTCTGTCTCCTGATGCTCTTTTTTTCCCCCTCAAGCGTTCACTGCAGTTGCTGTTGCAGCCACTAGGTGGCGTCCGAGCAGCGTTGGTCTGAAACCTGACCGTTTTGGGTTCTTAAGTTCGGTTAACGTATCATATATCAGTACAATTAAAATGTATTTATAAATACAGACCATTTCTATATCGGTATTGCATTATTGATCCTACCTATCACCACAGAATTGAAGCATAAATTTATTTCTAAAATAAATGCCCGATGAGGGGTAAACAGGTTTGTGACAAAAACATGCGTGTTTTTTCTGCCCTCTGAAGTGATTTATGACTGTTTAGGTGCAGATTAGGGCTTGGCTGCCACAAATCTGTTGAGCTCTGCAGGCTCCCGAGGGCAGCATCTTCATGTCAAGTTTTCATATTCCACCTCCTTCCTCTTCACCACCCTAGTTGGCCTCTAAAATTCGTTGTGGCCATTGAAAGAACATGGAGGTTAAGTGTCATTTTCAAAATGACAATCTTTTTTTTTTGTTTTTTACCTCTCTTGAATGTTCCACTAAACATCTGCTTCCCATTAGTTGCCATAAGTGGCATGTGAGATTAAAACAGGATTTTTTTTTAACATTAAAGGGGCTTTTTTTTCTCCACCCACTGGCTTGTTGTTAAGGGTTTCATGACTTCCTTTAACTGGTTGCAGTGGGGAGGAACTCCCATCACTGTTGTTTATGTTGCTGACAGTCCAGCTTGCTTTTTTCCGTTTGTTTCCAACATTTTTGTCTGACTCAACTCTAAAGATTTCAAAAGGAAACGGGTTCCTTTAAAACATGTTGAGTTCCTTGTTTTTAACACTGGCACAGTCACAGTGTGAACGGAGGCATTGGTGACCAAAAACTTGCATGAGCCTTCAGAAAATAAACACTACAGGAGTATGTCCTTGTCAGGTAAGGTCGCCAAAAATCAAGTCTGCAATGAATCAGAAGCGGCTTCATTTCAGGAGTGGTGGCATCTTTAAACGGCTGCTTTTAAACTGGAACTTCAAAGACAATTGAAGAGAAAATGAAGGAGGGTCCTCGGGGAAATCTAAGAACAACATGTGTCTCTTTGGTCCCTGTACACGATTGTTGCAGATGTTCAGCCAGTTTTACAGTACTTGAACTGTCCAGTAAAGTCGGCGGATGGTATTTACTGCAGCTTTAACCGTTTTTGTATGTTCTTTTCCCTCTCGGGAAGGTTGCTGTTAAAGTTCTAATGGCAGTTGCGTGTAATGAGCTGCTCTTACGCTGAGCGTTAATGACGCAAGTGACGACTGGAATCCCGATAATCAGGCACGGGTGAGTGCTCCCAGGACGACATCTGAGGATCTTTGAAGTAATGAGTGTGAAACCTTTTGGATCAAGACAGAAAAGAGTGAAGGCAACATGCAACAAAGTGAGCCCTCAAACTCAACCTAGAACTACTGCAAACTTTTCAGCCAGTTTGCGATGTGAGGCGTTCACTGACATCCTGATCTGTTCCTGAAGCTGCTCATGGGAAAACTTTGTGACCAGGAGAAATGAGCTCATCAAGCCCGAGTATTGAGTGTGTTTTGTTCTGATTTGACAATCAGGTGACAATCGCACCAGGAAGCATCTAGTCGTGTGATGGTTTGTGTTAGAATTCCTTCGGTAGGTGAATTATGAATATCAAACACTGACAGCTCTGCTCCGATCTTCCTGGATATGCATCATTTCAACCGTCCAAGTGAAAGGTCAAAGCTTAAATGTAACCTGACAGCGGTGGGACACGTCCATGTCAAAGCCCTCTTCCCTCCCTGCTGCAGATGGGAGGTCTCAGCCTCCTGATACCCATAGAGGTGGCCTCTTATCAGCGCTGGTGTTAAAAACACCGACCCCCCTAATGTTTTTGAGGAGGGGTGAAGAGCCTCTCCAGCCTCTTATTACATAAAGAGGGAGCGGAGCTGCATGGATGTGATGATTACTGCCAACACTCGGCGGCTGCTTCTGTCATCTCTGAGCTGTCGGGGGGGGGGGATGTCACCACAGGCCTCGACAAGCACGGAGAGCTCAGAGTGTGTGTAATTGTTCTACACACAAACAGAAAGCCCACAATAATAGAAACATGTCCATGAGCTTTTATTCCCGTTGATCTTCTGAATCTTAGATCACTGGAAATCATGTTCATCACTGAATACACCCACAAATGACCCAGACCGACGGAAACTAAATGGACTTGACTGGGCTGGAATTAGGGACATAATACTTTAATGTCAACTGCCTTTAAAGACAAAATGATCCCGGATGGAAGACGGGGACTCAACGGGCCGTGATCAAGCCCCCGGAGCTTGTTTAGAGTCGGCCTCACAATGAATTAAAGCCACGTGTGTTCTGTTACGGCGACAGACGTGGACGTAACTCAGAGGTTACGTGGAAGTCAACGAGGTCCTCACGTCTGTTCTTTTATATGGACTGAGCTGCGTTCGACAAATGAGCTCAAAATGATTGAATCCCCATCTATTGTTGCCATTGTTACCTCCGCCAAAGAGGTTCGGTGACAGCTGGAACAGCTGGAATAACCCCATGCTGTTGTTTATCCAAGAAGCAGGAGATTCTAGAAAACATTAAAGAGACTTGGTTTAATGATGTGAAACATTCTCAGAGGCTTTCAGTGTGTAAATGCACAGAAAGATGGCAGCCGGACCGGTGGATTCTGGCCTCTGAACAACCAAAACACGGTGCCCTGTGTAGCGCTGAGGGTCTGATTCACGCTAATATTTACACCAGCTCTAAAACACGAGTTTCCATTAATAACAGTGAGCGACAGCTGACGGCTGCCAGAACGGCCTTGCAGCTCTGCCGTTTGTCCTGTTGCGAAGCACAGCTTCGGTTCTGTGGTGCCGCCATGGACACGCCGAGCTGGGGACGGTCCATGTGCACGTGTGGTTGCTAAGTCACCGAATCAATCCTCCTGTGCGCAGGACGAGCATTGAAAGGGGACCTGTGAGGATTACAGCCTCATGTGGCCCATAATGTGCTCTAACTGTAAAACCAAGGCTTCTAAAAGGAAATCTCACCTGATTAAAGAAGAGGAGGATCGAGTTACAAAAAAGTGGGATTTTGAGTTGTCCCCGGGGATTAATGAAGGCTTATCTAAAAGTGTATCTTGAAACACTGACGTCTCAGTGCATGATGAAGGCCAGCAGGGCTGATAGGACCAAAGGAATCCTGTTTGGGGAATATTATAATATGAACACAAACACTGTGAAATTGCCCCTGTTACCGTATGTATCACTAACGTTCTGTTTCTCTGGTGAAAACAATCCCCAAAACAATCCCCAAGAACATTCACCTGTGCACCAACAGTATCTATCTTACCTTCTCTAAGTCCTATCAAAGCCCCACAGGTTGAGATCCAACAGCACCACCTAGTTGTGCAAAGATAAACCCATATAAAAACGCCATCTGAACAAATCGGGACCGCCCATCGCCCTCCCTCGTGAAACAACAAAATCAAAGGAACTGGGAGACTTAGCTCTTGATCTTCAGGGGACCATGGGGCCTATATCATAAAGCCACCTACTATACTACTTCAGTATACTCGATATGCTAGTTGTGTTATACTCCAGCTTTTGTCTATCCTCAACCTTAACAATAAAGCCATTGCCCGACCTCAGCGTTGTGAATAAACGCTCAACCAGCAATGCCCCCCCTGAGGCTGACCCTCCAACATTGGTCGGAGCTGGATTGAGCACAACCTGAGATGATGGACAACCGCTTACCTGCTTACCTGGAGCGCTATTTACTTTCTCTTGCAAGTCTAGGCCTCTGGACAAGTTGCAATCTTGGAGGACAAAATAAGTCGGATGAAGGTGGTAGATATCCGCCACCTGATTAACCATGGCACTCAGGCTGACATGGAGTACAAACTGTAGGAGGACCGAGCCAAGGAAGGACAGAGGCTCTATGAGGAGGCACTTAGGGCCAGAGAGGCACTCATTAGAGGCTAGAAAGGCAGCAGCGCTTGGCGAGAGCCGTACACAACCTTGAGGTTGCCAAGCTTCGTTCTTCAGATGGCATTCACTGGCTGGGTGCCTCCATCTTTCTCCCACACCAAGTCAAACCTTTCTTTGGACTTATCACTGCAGGTGCAGGCAAGAAAGGCTCACTTGTTTTCATCCACCACTTTGCTATCACACTCACCCCAGTTACTTCTACGATCCACCCCTGCAGCGTGCCCGCGTAATCCTCCCCCTCAACTGGCTCTACGAGTCATTCCAGGCTCTGCGGCGCCCCCTAGTGGGCATGAGCTGATACTGCGACCTACTGCCTCACCAGCCATATCCTCCGTCGAACCCAGCAGCACCACTCTAGCCTCAGCACCTCTGGTCCATGCATCATCTATTGGGTCACAACTTGTCTAGCGGGAGTTGTCTTGTCGGTCCAGTAGATACTTCAGCTGTGGACCAACACAGAACCACTCAACACTGCTCCGGATGCGAGACGTTCGCGGGACATGCTTTTTTTAAAAATTATTATTATTATTTTTTAAATAATATTTTGTTTAATATGTTAGGTCATTTCTCCCCCTGAGATACTCAGTCAGTAAGTTTTCTCCTGTGAGGGGTCCACCAGCAGCAGCACAGTTCACTGATTTAAAAGATATTTTTGTTTACACTGAAATTGACTTCATGTAGATTTGCTTTACACATTAATTAAAATCTATCAATACGCCAGATGACTTTCCAGTCAATGAAGAGTCTAACGACTCTACCTAAGAGACCCTTCTCTTCTCCACGGTAACCTGTGAGGGACAAATTACAATGACATTGTCATAACCGCATGTTTGCCCCTACGATCAGTTTGGACACCTGTGACTTTAGACTTGCTGCCACGAGGTGATTGACTACATGAGACGTATTTCAGAAACACCTGAGTGAGAGAGGGAGAGAGACATAGAGAGAGGGAGAGAGGGAGGGTGAGAGAGAGTGTGTGTGTGAGAGAGAGAGGTGAGCGCAGAGCTCCTTATCGCTTTCCTGCCGCACTCTGCGAACATTGGACCTGTTAGGACTGAACAGAAGGTTCAGAGGAACAGAAACGGGTTGTGGGCCGAACCTGCGGGTACGGCTGCGCGGGAGCATTAAAGCACCTGCCCGGAGGCGACAGACTTTCGACGCGCTCGAAAAGATTCAGTACTTTCTGTTTAAGCAAAGTGCACCGCAGCAAATCACGACTAGTCCTTAATACAGAGAAGAAACAGGAAGAAGAAGTCAAAGAGGACTTTTCCCCCCAACTTAAGGTCGAGAAGGAGAGGTGAATTTATCGGCTTTCGTGCGTAAAATACAGCATGTGATGTGATTTTGGATCCGATGGACAAAAATTCAGATTAAAGGGTTTCTGAAAAGCGAAAGTTGATTTAATGTCACATTTGTAGAAAAAAAGAAGAACCTTGTGAGAGGGGGGGTCATGGGTACATTTGGACCTAAAATCCACGCGTTGAAGCAGCCTTCAGTCGGGAGGCACTGTGCAACTGATCCGCAACATTTTAAAGCGTGATGATCTTGTGCGTGCGTAAAGGTGCACGAAGACGGAGGAAACCTACCTGGCTGAAGTTAGAGCTACCTGATCTACCATGCCTTCATTAGTGACAAGGTAAGACACGGGACTTTTCTTAATGTCTCTGCTGGAGATGCAGTGGGGAGCCGAGGGAGCGTTTCTGTCTTCGAAGTGGAGTGTCCAGCAGGGAGGACTGGAGAGTTGATGCTTCAAATATTTACCTTGTGTGGCTTTTGCTTGCGAGGAGCTGCAAAGCTGCAGTACAGTGAAGGATGGGAGGTGATAAATTCCAGGGACACTTGAGGGTTTGTTTTTTCCCCCTGGTTGGAAGTTGTTTTCATTCCTTCCCAAAAACTGGAGGAGTGAGTTGTGGATTTGGACATACAGTTTCTGTCCTTGGCTATCTTTTACCCCGTGTCTCTTTAAGACATAAACACAGTCACTTGTTGCTGTTGTTGTTGTTGTTGTTGTTGTTTCTGCTCTGAGGTAGAGAAAGTCTCACCAAGCTTAACTTCCTGTCAGTGAGGCAATCCTCACTCACAGTATCTCTGATATTGCAATTCCAGCGCTCACATTCCAGCCATCCTGCCAACCTACCTTTATCTCTTAAATGTCACTGGCTATAATTAGCCTGCTCATATTTGATCTAATCCCAGCCCAGCAACAGAGGGCACACAAACCCAGGGCGAACAGCAGAGTCAAACTGCACTCAAAGATCCCCCCCCCCATCCTCTGATGGGACACTTCAGCACCCCCAGGATGTTGACCTACAGAGTTTTCCCTTTTATGGGCTGTATTTTTGGAGAAATGTGTGGTCTGTCTGTCAGATGGGGGCTGTCAGCCTTGACTGGTCCACAGGGGGACAACTTGGCTCAGGGCGCCTCTTTCTGTCCTCTGACCACAGACACAGAACACTGGGCATATAGCTTAAAACTCTAAACTCGAGTTTTTGGAAGGACAATCAGCATATTGAGATCAGTGTTGGGTGGCCACCATCTGCCCCGCCCCCATGACTGCCCTGCATCTAAAGCAGGGCAGTGTGACCTCACTGCACATCTGTCCACAGATGCTGAACCAAGCGATGATTTTAACTGCAGGAACTTGATCCAGGAGTCTGAAGAATGTCCTCCTTTCCAAACACGTATTCTGAAGACGCGTTCCGCTTTCAACTCTGTTCTGTGTGATTACTGCAGCGTGGTTCTGGTGAGAGTGGCCTTCCTGCGCTCCTGAGCCGTCACCCATTGAGGATATTTGGCACACAATAAAACACAAACCACAACAAAGGAGCGCCCAAAAGGTTAAATGGCTGAAATCCCTCACCAAGAATGGGGAACATTCCACTTTTAGATGAAGAACAATTGTTGTCAGTTCCAAACAATGTGAGAGTGCTGGTGATGATCACAGCGGTAACCACGGCGCTATCATGTGCTGTATTTATTATATGACCCTGGTGCTGTTGTTGCTTGGTAAGGAATTTCTTCACTTGTGTGTGAAGAGACACTTGTATCCTTGGGAGCTGGCTCGAGGGAGCGTCGGGCAGAGGAGTTTATTTGTTCCAGCTGCATGATCACATGTTGCTCCTGCACATGTTTTTTGTGATTTTCTGATCCACAAAAAAACGGAAATAACATTTATCTGTAATCTGTGATCGTGATGTTCATGTGACGACATCGTCTGATGTGATTTTCCCGCATCCACCCACAAATATCACAGCTGAGGTCCACGTGAGACTGCTCAGTGAAGGTATTGCTCTCTGCTTTTAAGTGTTTGTCCCATTCTGGTGGGTCTGGACAGCAATAATCCGACCTGGATCATTAAATTGGATGTCACACAGGTCCTTGTCCAGATTTTTACAGATCTAAGGTGCCGTCAAACATCTCTCTGGAGACTTTGCAGAGCAGCTTCTGTTATTTTGCCACCTGACAGAAAGGGTGGAGACTGCATGTGTGTATGAACGCACGTATCTGGTTTCTGGCTTCCACTGAAGCAGCTCCTGAAACTGATCCTCCGCAGTCTCAATGTTCAGTCAGATAAGAGTTAACTGCTCTGCATGTGCGCCTGTGTGTGTGTCTCGTACTCTCTGCAGGATTCAGATCATGTCTGTCTGTCAGCAGGTTGTAAACTCGTGAAGGAATTTTCATGAATTGTGATGGACGTGTCTTCACGTTGTGGCCATACCATAAATCCGTTTACTATAATTACGACTCCGGCGGAGGAAATAAAGCTTCCCCGGTCCTGTAGGTGCCTTCACTTGTTGAAAGTGTTGTGTGTCTCTGGTCACGACTACCCGTCTCTTTAAATACTTTTGAGCATCTCTATCTGTTTTTCATGCTTTAACCGTATGACATGAGAGAGCCTGCTTCAGTCAAAGTGGCTGTGAAAAGATAATCTCATAATCCCTGAGGTATGACGGTGTACCAGGTTTGTTCTCCCTGTCGTGTAGTTAAGTGCAGTGAAGCGGAGGGAAGGGACCGTGGTTGAGCAAGAGGCTAAGTCTAGACATTTTGGCAGCAGCAAAGCCAACAGAGAAAGCAGTGCGCGTCCTGTAGTCGTCCGCCACCCATCCTCTCCGGGGGGTTTATCCTCGCGCACAATAGTATTTCATCTCTTTTCACCACAACAAAATTACTATGTCTTTAAAAGAAGCAGCTGTCACTGCACAAAGGGCCTGCACTCGTGTTAAAAGTGGCTCGTTTCATTAATGCATGCGTGACCGAGGCCTCCGTGGTGCCCAATTGTTGCTGCTGCATTCACAGCGCAGACCCAGGGGTTAGAGCCTAGCGCTGGCGTTTCACACTGAACATCTGCTAAAGGTTCTGTCAATCCATTCAGCAGGGCACTCCATATAACCATCAGACCCTCCACGGGGCGCTCACAAAAAGCCAGGGTGGGTCACCGCTGAGGCTCAGTGGGGGTCAAAGGTTGACACTGGGTGGAAGATGCATTGCTTTTCCGAACATGGTGGGTGAGCAGAGCCTCGTAAAGAAAAGGGTGCCTTGGGTCACCGTACAGACACGCTAACTGGCCTTGGTCAGGTGTCCCCGGTGTTGACTCAGACCTCACCGAGGTCAAAGAACACATTCTCACCTGCAGCGCTCCGGCCAGACGCCAAGCAGCCGCAGCCTCGCTGTAATTGAAAGATAACAGCAGGGAAGTGTTGTTTATTTGTGCAGGGTGGGGATGTGGGAGCTATACCTGTTGGCCAGGCTGTGTTGGCGCAGAGGTCCGCGAGTTCAACCGGCACACTGAGGGGAGAGGTCACCCTGTCTCCTGCTGCTGAGGGTGGACGCAGGTCAAGTTACCTGTCTGAGAGCCTTCAGGTTTTTAATCCAAGAGCAGCAGACTCCAGCCGTGCAGGGTACAGAACAGGATCATTCAATTTTATTTAATAACATCTTTAGGGAAGAGCTCAGTGGCTTTATTGCTGATTTATGAATGCAGAGCGACTTCACGTGTTGGGTGGTGTTGGGTGGTGTTGGGTGGTGTTGGGTGGTGTTGGGGGGTGTTGGGGGGTGTTGGGGGGTGTTGGGTGGGGCTGCTGTAAGAGTGACTAATGTCGGTCAAAATAAACAAGCTGTCTGGTATTGATTGAAGTCATTTCCTGTCTCTCTGCCCTGGAGCTTTTTCCCTAATGTGCTGCAATAGTCTTAATGAGGGTGGGAGGAGGAGGAATGACCCCCTCTTCGTCTCTTTTAGGGCCCCTCTGAGAGGGGAGGGAGGTGGTCAGTAAATGGACCTGATGTGTTTTTCATTTTGGACAACTGAAGTTGCAGAGAAAAGATCGGAGCTGTTCAATTGTGCGTGAATATTGTTCCGAATTTTGATATTGTGGAAACAAGAGATGTTCCAGGATCAGACGTTTAAATCAGTGTCATGTGCTGGATTTATCCATATCTAAGTTGTAATACCTCTGAGCCTGTCTCACATTGGAGGCATGTGTGCAGTTCTGTTTCCATATTTGTGATTTCACACATTGAGAGTCTCACAGTCAAACCTTTGATGATTTCATATTTGCCTTTACAGTAAAGTTGAGGTACTGAAATCCTGTCTTTAAAGATGTAGATCTCTGACTCTTTAATCTTAACTGAGGGATCAGTGTGCATCTTTTAAATGGGAAAAAATGAATCCATCATCACCATGAATGTGGACCTCTTAAAACCTCGATGCGCTGACTCAGCCCAATTAAGCCTCTTACACCTGATTTGCTTTTTTTCCCAGTCTGCCTATCTTGACCATTTCAACACCGTTCCTTGCTGTGAGATCTATGCTGTGAGGGAACTTTCTGACATTTAAGCTCATGCAGGAAGGCTCACAGCTTTCCATAAATTAAGTAAAAAGGACATTTTCTGGTCCAACGGTCTGCTTTATCACCTGTGGTCCCTCTTCCCCCTGCGATCTTCATTTAAATGTCTTTAAAAGTCATAGTCTCATTTCAAATATAACCTGTTTTTACTATAACTTCCTCAGGCTGTGAGAGTACATCTACTTCCTGGAACTTTGAAACATCAAACTGAACATCTAATTATGTGTGATTTATGAGCCTTCCTTGTCCTATTTTGGTCAACGTGACCTCCCCGGTTCCTCTGATTTGAATTCCCCCATGTAAGGGCAGGACAGGAGCTGAAGGGAAGGACTGCTCAGCCAAGTGTGAGGGAGATGTGTATCGTTTAATTAGACAGGGCAACTACTGACCTGGGACTGAGCCAACAGGGAGCTCCCAGAGCTTTGGACCAGATCTGTGTTTATGGCCCGAAGAGAAATAAAGGAGTCAAAACAGCCTCGAAGATAAATGAGGGACAGACCGATGAAACAAAGGAAATGGAGAAGATTAAGTTGTTGTACTTTTCCAATTGAAACGGGTCATATATTTTCCCAGAAAAAGCAAATAAAAATGACACGTCCAGTCAGGGAACAGAGCTGTAAAGGTGTGACGCACCACAGCTGTCAGCACAAACCGTGTCTGAAGGACTTCCAAGAATTATGGGCACCGCTGGGAAACTAGATCTGCTTTGATGAGTCAGAGGGACAGACTCACATTTGCCTCCAGGTAGAGATGAAGACAAAACACGGCCTTTCAACACTGTCTGTTGGTGCCTCATTGTGCTGTTGCCATTCACATTTCGGCCCCCCACTTTTTTTTCAGATGACCTAGAATGACTTAAAGCATCTCTTCTTCGTTGCAGTGCTGCCTGAGATTATAAATCATGTCAATAATGTACTATGATAATCATATACTACTTATCAGATTTTGGGCCTGCTCCATGGCAATAAAGTCCCTTTCATTTAAAAACCCTGGAGGAAAAATAAATCCAACACGATGCTTTTCTGCCCAGTTATTTAGTATTGTTTTATTGCCGTATTCCTCAATCAGCCAGTTATTCTGTCCCGTAAACTCAGCAGGTGGTCCTGTAAGTCTTTAATGTTGGACACGGGTGCTTCGGGCAGGCGGGCGGTCCATGCCTCTTGGGCTACGTGAGAGTTAATAAGGCGGCCTCGAGGTGGGTGGGGGAAGTGAGCGGTGAAGTTAATGATAGTTGCTGGATCGGGGCATTCCTGTCCTTGGTTCTTGTCCACAGGGGATCATTGTAATGCAGCAGATTATATGTGGATATTATCATCGACCTAAAGACCTCTCATGGTTAAAATGTCAGGCTCGCCTTTTCTTTCTGGTCATTCTGTTTCCTCCTCAGATTCCCCTCCGGTTACCACCTAAAGGGTTCCTTGATTTCTGTGCTCTTGTGAAAATAGATCAGGCTGATGTTTCCAACCTGTTGCGATTGTTTTTCTCTTTGCCTACAGGAAGCTGACTCTGTGCCAGGCCCTGACCTTTGCCCTGCTGCTGGCCGCTACCGACTGCCTGTCGACGCCGCAGAGTGTAAGTCTGAAAGACATATCTTGACAACACAAATCCCTGGATGGAGTGAAGAAAGGCTGTTGATTCTGGACCTCCTGTCAATCACAACAACCACCTACCTCCCGGTCACGTAACCCTGTGCACGGCTGTAAAACTGAAACAAATGAAATACAACCTGCAGCCCCACAACGGAGAACCAATTATCATCTTATTAATCATGAGTCTTGGCCCCCTTTTCAGAAACTTTTCAGGTCAAAGCAACTAGTTTGACTAAAACATGTGGAGAACAAATGTGTGTGATTGTGTGTGAGTGTTGTAAGTAGGGAGGGTGCTGAACGGTCACCCCTGCAAAACTGGTCAGCGGTTGTGCACATGTTCCACCGTGAAGCTGAGCGGCATAAATAATGAACAGACTCAATGCGAGATGCAGGTGTTCTCAGTGTGCTACCACACTGCAAGCATCACACTGGTTGGTGTATGCAGAGAAGACAACAGCAGCACTCGGAACAGGCTGATTAGGGCACTTGGACAGATATTTAAGGAGCTGATCTGAAATTCATTCTGCAGCCATGATGTCAGCCTTTGTGGTGCGTTGGACAAATATACAAAGCTAATAGCATAGCGACGGTGTCAGGGAACCACACTGAAGCCTCGGGTCTGTCAGGGCCCCGCTGACATTTCCCACAGCCTCTCTGCCTTTGTCTCATCTGGCAGTGGTAAATTATGTGATTAAGCTAATTAGTCCAGAGGAAAAGGCTGCTCCATCAAGGAAAGCCCTGCTCATTCAGAGGGTAGAGCAGAGTTTTAGAAGTGCCATTAGATCGTTTGATGGTGCATGTTCTCGGAAATGGTGAAGTTCCTTCATGGTGGCATCCTCTTTCCACTCTCTGATTGCTGCTGTCCGCCCCCCCCTTTGCACCATCTCTCATCACTGTTTGTCTTGTCGTCAGGCAGGTGTCCACCAGCCTCCCCCAGGCTCGCTGGAACAGCCAGGCGTAGACAGAGATACGCACTCTGAAGCATCATACAACAGGAATGTAGAGGAGGGTCAACATGCTTTTTCATTCCCACCTGTCAGGAAAAACAACCAATCAGTCTCACACCAGTGTCATTTAAAGAGAAATAATGTCAATCCAAGGAAAACACACCTCTTCTAAGAGTTGTTTTAGGCTGCTGGCACGTTTTCTGTATTAGGTCATCATCGGCCATGCTCGCATGGACCGATGTCTCTGATTTTTCCTTTTTTAAACACCTTTTTAATTCTCTAATTTTCTCTTTATTTGGACTAATCTGATTAAAGTGTCTATCCCGTATATTTTCTTACCTGCAATCCAGGAAATACTCAGCGGATGGATGCCTGTGTAGAAGGTTTGCTATCTGAACGTATTTGGGCAGCGGTTGAACACTTTACCTGCTGGGTTCACGTTGCCTTTTAGGTGGAAAATTTCTCCAGTTTGTCTATCAGCTCAAGGCCGTCTAAAACAGACTGGGAGAAGTGGTCATTTTGATGTTTTTGGAGACTATTGACTGTATGCTTGGACAAGAGCTACTTGTGTGTGTGTGTGTGTGTGTGTGGTGTGTGTGTGTGTGGTGTGTGTGTGTGTGTGTGTGTGTGTGTGTGTGCATGGGGGGGTGTTAATGTAAAGGTCAAATGTCACTTTCATTACTCCAGAATGCCAGCTGACCTCATCTCCAACTGATGTCCATGCTAATTTGACTGGCAGTAACACTAATGAGGGCAACCTCAGGTGACCCCCACCATGGAAAATGATGCGAAGTCATAGAACAGGTCACTCTCAACTGTGTGTGTGTGCTCGCGCGTGTCACAAGTGTGTGTGTGTTTTTCCATAAAAGCCAAACACCAATACAGTTCATCTACTTTGAGGTTTTGCTGTGGAAGATTTATTGCAGATGTGTGTTGAATTTTCAGTTATGTTAGAATGTGATCTTGTTTGCGCTCCCTGTTATTGTGTTAATACCTTCATTTATCCATTCAAAAGCTATGCAAACATTAAAAATGAAACGGCTCGATCCAGGTTCTCTTGCCAGATGTCAGCCAGTGATGCTTTTGCGTTGTGTACGGGCTGGTGCAGCATTGCTATAGGCAGCAGTGGCTCCAGGATTTCACAACTTTGCAGCTGTCTCTAAAAAATTCCAATAGTTTAGACTTCTTCTTTGTAACTGCTCCTTGAAGTCATTGTCAACCAAGTAGAAACAATATCTCGCTCCAACTAACTATGCAAAGACCATATGTGAAAACTCCAAATGACCCCTTACAGAGTTGTAGTCGGAGCACTTGTTCCCAGTGTGTTTAAAGAGTTAAATGTGTGTGTGAGGCAGCTCCTTTGGGAACACTGCCAGTGTCGGTCCTCCAGGGCAAAATCTCTGGAATGTGTTTGAGAGATTTTTAATTACTTTTATTGTTTGGCTCAACCATCCGGATCCTTTTACCTTCCTAACGCAACGTTTTATAAATAGATTTATCTGCCGATTGTATCTCCCAGCTACTCTAAGACACCCCTCTCCTTACTGGTTTTAGCTGATACACACATTATGAGCAGCTGACAGTTGCCAAGTGACACAACATGATCAACACACACATAACATTTGAAGAGCTATCAGATAGTCGGCCCAGTGTCGTGTTCTGTCCCGGAAACAAACCAAACAAATTCCAGTAGCACAACAGGACAGAACGTGGTAATCCTCCATGAATGCAGAGGACATTTTCCACTGATCATAAATGTTTTCATGCTCAATGCTGCTGTTAATTTAAATAAAACAGCCGTTCCCATGAGAGTATGTCTTTGTGGAGGTGTGGATCCCCAGAATCAATACAAATGATTTCACGTACAGTCTTGTGATTCAATTTGATGTAGTGAAAGTGGTTAAAATCTTTGTTACATCCCTCAGTCGTGGATTTCTTCCTGGGCTCCTTCTGCTGCATCGTTGGGGCGATCAGTGCGTTTCCGGCGGCAGCTGCTCTTCATGAACGAGTGGTCGGCATGGAGCGGCTGGTCCGTCTGCTCTCGAAGCTGCGGGAGTGGGGCCTCGGTGAGGATGCGCACCTGCATCACCAGGTAAAGGCTAACTGTTTACCTGTTTCTCATGACCTGTTGAAACCAAATGTGCATTAAAATAGCTCTTTACGCTTTTGGACTGGGGTGCTTGGGCCTGTCTGGCTCAGGGAAGGTCTTGTGGTCTTGCGATGGCTGAGCTGTCTCATCTAGTTTACTAACTCTCCAGTTGTAGAGGCTCTCCTGGTTGTTCATTGCTGTATTTATTGTTTATGTGTACTTGTAACACTTGACCTTGGACACTGGGAGGTCTGCTGGAGCCGCGGGCTGCCCTCGTGTTTCCTGATGGTACACATGATTGTAAGCTTGTGCCAGTTTTGTTTGTGTATCAGCTGTAGAACATAAATGAGACTTAAAGCTTTGATTTACATGAGAAAATACCCAGATGTTTCATCTCAAAACCACAAGTAGCTTCAGTGGGAACTACATGATGTTTCTGTCTGAAACATACATAATTAACCTTGTAGAGTTGTGTATCCTTTTCTGTAAATGTTTGTGGGTGTTGATGATCTCACTGGTGTAGTTTGTAGCATGTGTAAGCATTAAGACATAAACTTCTGTTTATAGGAGTTTTTCTTGAGTTTTTTTGCTCAGATATCACACTTTGGCGACATCTCTTTTCATTTGAAGATGAAAAACGTCTCACAAGATTTCATCTCTGAGTTGCAGGAACCCAGTGGGCGGACCATGTGATGGAGACCCCAGACAGTACAAAATCTGCAACACCAAGGTCAGTGCAGTGTAAAGGTTTGTTACCGTACCTGTGAAAGTCAGGTTATATGCAAACATTTTACAACAATGGATGGTGTTTGCTCAGAAAGTGCGCCAGGTGTGTTCGTGCTGATGGCTCTCTGTGACTGACTGTGAGCAGGAATTTAACTGACACATTAACGGGCGTCATTAGTGTCTGAAGGGATTTACTGCCCTACAGTTGGGTTTCAGTCCTGCCTTTATGTTAGAAACACACTGAGGTCAGCAGCTCTGTGTGTGTACAGTAAAGTGGCTGCAACCAAGAAAACGTACATGAACGTAGCAACGTGCTACAACATGTCTGAATGTCTACCTACATTTGTGGCACTTTCAGAGTTCACAGCTCGAGTCACAGGTCATCAGGTCCGGCTGTGGAGATGGCACTGCCCCATGGAACATGTCAGTCACATGCTGGAACCGTTAAACAGATGTTTTGGAGTCTAACACATCAGCTGAAAATGATAGCAAGAGATTAAAACACAGTGTTGTTTTATCCCCAACATACTGACCTGGCAGATGTCAGCGTGTCTGAGGAAGCTAGAAATGGTCAAGGCTTTTTCCTATTACACCAATAAACTCCACTTGATGGGTAATATCTGGGGCTGATGTTGCAGCCAGGATGTGGAGCTGCATTATCAAGTGTGTGTCTGCAGGAGTGCCCCCCCAACGCAGAGGACTTCAGAGAGATGCAGTGTGCTGCCTTCAATGACAGGCCTTTACTGACGGGAAGCTCCTTCAAATGGACAACGTTTCACGGAGGTCAGGTGTCTCCTTACGGCACGGCGCCCATATTATCATGCCTGAATACATGCTTTTCAGTATGTGCCAGCCTTAAACACTGGTGAAGCTACTGTTCTGCTTTACTTACCAATGGTGCCTTCTGAGAGTCCTGCTGGGGATTTACTCCACATGGATTTACTCCTCCGCTGCCTTTTTAACACCATGAAGTAATGAAGCTTCTTCCTTTCAGGCTCAAACCCCTGTGAACTCAGCTGTCTGGCCCTGGGTCACAACTTTTACTACAATTTTGGTCGTGTGCTTGACGGCACATCCTGCGACAAGGAGCCTGGAGGTGTGTGTGTCAACGGGCGCTGCCTGGTGAGTGCTTATCGGGAGTGATTTCAACTTGAATTGAAGTTAGACTTTGTTTAGTCCGCAGACACAAAAAGCTGGAATGATGTCTTATTTTGTAAGAGACACAAGCCTGTTTTTCAGTGTGGATATATGTGGTAAAAGGTCCGACAGGTATTCTTCTGTGCAGCTGATCGTTAGCCCCCGTCAGTTAGGAACTTTCCTCAGGTCCGGCAATAAAGACAATGCAGATTATAGCATACAGCCTGCAGCAGCTCCACGAGGAGCATTTCCTGTCATAGACACACACACACACACACACACACATGCTCACAAACACACACACACACACACACACACACACACACACACACACACACACACACACACATGTTTTTATGTTTTTAGGGATTTGGGGGTAATTGCGGGTTCCATAAATTATTGCTGTCTCGCTGGAGATCCTCCCCTTTGATTGGTTCTGCAGAAGAAGGGCCAGAGAAGAAAGCAGCCACTGTAGTCCATCCAGAAGCAACAGAAAGCGCCATAAACCATCCAACCCATCCTCTGCCTTCTTTGTTTCGGTCTTGTAACATTCACAGAGACAGCTCTTTAATCCATCCTCTGCTCGTGAGGCCCTAAACTGTTTTTGTTCCCACTCTGAAGTAAATGTTGGTAAAGAGAGAAACTAATGGGGAGAAGCAAATAGAAGGACAGAGATGGAGGACTGAGACAGACTGGTCAAAGTTTGCCTGTTGTAGGGACGGAAAGATCTGATGCTGTTCTTGTCTCAAACAGAAGCCCGGCTGTGACTCCATACTGGGATCAAAGCAACAGGAGGACGCCTGCATGGTGTGTGGAGGACAAAACTCCACCTGTATGCATCACAAAAGTGTGTACCAGAGCAGCGGTCAGCAGGAAGGTAGGACACACACACACACACACACACACACACACTCACACACACACACACACACACACACACACCACACACACACACACACACACTCACACACACACACACACACAATTACCATCAGGACCCAACTGCAGTATATTCAGACCAACAAGGGCTGTAGATAATTCCAGACTCTGTCATCAACCATTCAGGGCAAAACCGAACAATAACCATGGCAACGCTCCTGCAAAAGAAAAGCCAACTGGCTGCCCTCCAGGAACAGTCGTGCCATAGTTCAAAATACAGAAAGGAGGAGGAAGATGGGCCCTCCAGGTTCTTCTGTTCTAGAGTGACTAAACCACAGCCAATCTTGTGCTTGATGTTTGTTCACAAATATTTTGCAAAGGCGGATTATTTGTACAAAGAAATGAAAAAAAGATCATTTCCAAAGAATTCACACCTGACTAGAACTGAGAATGACGGGGCGATAAAGGACACTGTCTGTGCGTGTCAGCCTCGGAGGTTCTCTCTGTTCCTGCAGCCGTTCCTCGCAAGGTCAGGCACCAATGGCCTTAATCTCGTCTGTCTGTCTGGCTGTGGCAACATCTCCATTGAGCCAAAGGAGCTTGATTTACACTGGGCCAACCCTTTAGACGCCGTCAGGACCTCATTCTGCTGGTAGTTCTGGAGAACCACGTTCATGTTCTCGTTGCATCTTTTAGTTTGGGTTTGGAGGTGAAAATGTTCGAGAATAAACAGATGGTCTCATCTCATCCACAACTTCCTTGTCTTTGAGTTTTTAAGGAGGATCCTGTCCAATAATCATCATTCCTCCTTAAGAGACTGGAGCGTGTCACTACTGCTGCTTCTTCTTCTGTTGTGTTTTCACCGTTGCCGCAGTAACCACCCGAGGTGACAACTTAATTACAGAATCTGACCTTATATGCAAACCGCAAGGAAATCAGTGATGAATTATAGCTCTGAAAGAGAGAATTACGCTCGTAATCGCTGTGATTTCAGTGATAAAATACCGAACACGCTGCAATTATTCGCCAATCCGACGACAGACGAGCAAAGAAAGCATGTTTGCTGGATCACAAAAATGACAGCCGATACAAACAGCCGCCAAATATCAGTGTTCTTTACAGGAGCACTAAAAGTTCTGTGTTCATTTTTTCAACGTTGACCCGCTGTGACATTTCCTGCCATCGTGCACAGAGGTCAAAGTTAACGTGGGCGTCATCACCTACGCAGATGTAGGAGCTTCTCACTTCAGATGCTGGAGAGTCTCTTTGTCGTGCACTGTCTGCTCTTTGGCCCCAAAATAAGCCCTGATCTTCATCTTTTGTTGACGCAAGGCCACAAAGGTCTTTCTGACAGTCATGACCCAAAGCAAACTAAGCCAGTTCAGCACTTTAATTATTTTACAGCGGGGCCACGTAGGCTCTTTACCTCATCTTGTTTATCATCTTGGTCTCATTGTCTCATTTTCAGCCCTGCAAATTGTTTGAGTCTATAAAAAAAGATGAAAAGAAATGCCTTTTTTCTTTTAACCTGTGAATTATTTTAAAAGCACCAAACATTTGAGCCTGAATCTCTGCTCGCCAGGTGGACCTTTTGGATACAACGAAGTGGCCATGATACCAGCTGGAGCCACTCACATCCGAGTTACTGATAACAGCAGGAATTATCTCGGTAAGACACACACACACACACACACACACACACACACACACACACACACACACACCACACACACACACACACACACACACACACACACACACACTGTGGCTTCAGTGCAAATCAGGAGCTTCAAATTAAAGTCTTAGACTGTGTGTAACTTCCTCTCCTTGGAGGCTGGAGGGCTCCAGCACTTCCATCTGGACGCTCCGTGTTGTTTTCAACTTGAGGCCATCTATTCTCATCCCTGTTTCTGAGACGAAAATAAAGCCATTGTTAACCCGGCGCCTGCTGTGGTTCAGAAAAGGGAGGCTTGTAAAGAGCTTTTTCTGAACGCGGGGCCACGGCAGGTGAAGGTGCTTGTTTCCATTTCATGTCATGGGTAATCCCTCTCTAGTGCTTGAGAACAGACAGCTGCCATATGGAGCCAGCTGGGCTATTTCTCCGCCTGACAGCATAGCTTCACCTCAGAATGTCCCACTTCTCTGGAGATGTAGATTTTCATACTTACAGCTATTGACCTCTCTGAATAGCCTCTTCCTCCTCTTCGCCAGCCCTCCAGAATGGTCGCTCCCAGTTTGTGATCAATGGTGACTGGAAGATCAGCATTCCAGGAGAGTACAATGTAGCTGGGACAAAACTGTTGTACCGCCGCTCTGCGGACACCTGGGAGAGCTTTGAGGTGCCTGGGCCCACCCGAGAGGATCTTCATCTAATGGTGAGACTTCTAATATGCATCTGAATCATTTCCCCTCTTGGAACTGTTAATTGCCCAACACTTTAGCAGATTGTTAGAAAGCTGGCCTTCGCTATAAAGGTTTCGAACATTTCTGCAAAATACTGTGGTTGCAGTCATTCTGCTAATTGCTGTGTGTTTAACATGTCAACGGAGGCATCGGGTTTTAATAAACAGTTGATCGTTTCCAGTCTCACTTAATGCGCAGCTGTTCCAGAATCTGCTACCAAAGCTGGTGGTTATTTTTTCCCCCTCATCAATCAAAACAAACACTTCAAGCTCTGCAGATAACTTGTATTCACTGTTTAACTGCAGCAGGACGAGCATTACCGATATCAACCCAGGTAAGTGGTGATCATTTTCTGAGTAAATCCTCAATGCCTCCTCCAGGGCTGAAGAACTAAGTAAAGCCTGGGCTGTCGGGCCTCACATTTAGTTTATTTCAATGACGATGTGTGTTGTAGCGCATAAAAATATTCCAGCTGGACAATAAATCCAGTGTAAAAAATAGATGTGGATTGCGGCAGCATTATGGTGGCTGGTTTCTGCTTCATCTGTTTTGTGCACCTGTGCAGGTTCTTGCCACAGACAGGAACCCAGACATCGAGTACGAGTACTGGTTGCCCCCAGACCAGTATGCCCTGCACCATGGGAGGAAGAGCCCGCTGCGTCAAGCTCACCACACCGCCAACTACCTTCCCTGGGATGAACCCTTGACTCCAGCCACCACCACCACCCGTGCACCTCCCATCACCACCAGACCACACTGGTGTAAGTAGCTTTACAGGATTCTTCCAGTTACCAGGAAATTGTGAGTCTTGATTAGAGTTTTAGGGTTTATGATGAGGTCTATGTTTGTTTATCTGCCATTTTTGAGATAAAAATGGCTTCGTCTGCGGACCAATGTGTCTGCTGGGAGGGAAGCAGCTGGTGTATCTCCATCACGATAAGCCTGCAGAACACATGTTCGTTTTAAAAACACTCTTCTGGCGGCTCGAGGACATGTACTGTAAATTAATGAATCTGTCTGTGGAGACATGTAGCAAAATCCTGCCAAAGAAAACCTGATTTAATGCCAAAAAGTGTGTTGATGGCTTTGATGGCAACGGGGAAATTGACAATTGAGGATTTTTCTTAATGTCTGAGACATAACATGATTAGAATGATATTCATTTTAAAAGCTAATGGGAATGTCTGTTTTGATTCTGCCTCACCATGGACGGTTTTATGAAGGTTTTATGAAGCTGTGAACAGAAGGTTTTTGTTTTGTAAAGCGGTTTTTGGCAGTGAAAGTGATCCAAATAATGGTTTCTTACTTGTGGCATTCTACCTGTTATCCAAAAAGTCCCCATTCACATGGGAACGCAAAACAGACTGTGTCTTCTTCAGATTGCAACAGACCAAAACGCTGAGAACAAGCATATTTTAATGAAATTGGTTCAATAAAACTAACTGGTTCTGATGGAACTGGTGATATTTTTCAAAAACATATTCACATTCACCAGCTTCTTGCAGGGCGCTCTTTCAACATTAGGTGTTTGGTACCTTGCTTAAGGGTATCTCAGTGGTGCTCTGAAGGTGTCGTGTCACCTCCCAAGTTGGGCCTGCACTGGCGCTTGAACCAAGAACCCTCCACATCTAAGGCCAGTCCCCTAGAGACTGAGCTACCGCTGCCCCGTAGACCTAACAAAAGATGAAACTGTGTCATTTGACAGTTCTAAGACCCGTGAAGCTGCCACGCCAGTCTCCTCAGCAGCGCCCCCCCCAGCCAGCGCTGCCCCGACCGGAGCAGGAGAACCACAGAAACCTTCTTCCCCAACCTGCACCTGGAAGTACGTTCAGTAGTTCCCTGCGTGAAAACAATGGGTGATTTCTAGCGATACGTGAACTTGTGTCTGTTTGGGTTTTCCAGGGAATTGTGGGAAATGTCAGCGAGTTAAAGGCCGAACTGAGCGCAAGAGGCAGTATTGCCGGAAGGACTTTGGTGAGTTGGAAGCGTTTACGATGTTTTTCTTTCATGCTTTGGAAACTTGCCAGAGTAAATGAATGTTTAACTGAACTGAATTTGTTTCCTGTTAGTTTTCCGGGCCAAGGTGGTTGGGAAGGTGTACAGAGGCGAGGAGACCCGCTACGACGTGCAGGTGATCCACACCTACAGGAACAGCTTCCGCCTGGAGCACAGGGAGTTCATCTGGGCCCCCAATTTGTGCGACTGCCCCCACTTAGAGGTGGGGAGGCAGTACATCCTGATGGTGCGCCGTCACATCAACTACGAGCACACGCTGAACCGGATCCTGCTGGAGGAGGACAGCTACGTGGTGCCGTACAGACCCAGAGAGGATGAGCAGCTGCGGCAGCACGAAAAGCTCTGCGGGAATCGAGGACACAAACACGCAGAACAGTCGTCAGGATCGTCCTGACGCTTTAGATCACGTCTAATCGGGCCCCCTTCTCTCTGCTTCAGCTATTCTGATCATCACATGATCCGGCTGTTTCCAAGTGACGCCACAGGAGGAGAGCGGGAGTTCCTTCATTGTTCTACCTTCTTGGAAAAATACTAGAACGCAGAAGAACTTCATCAGCTTGCCGTATCACAGAGAGCACTTTAGGTGGATGCTCGAATCCACCTTTAAACATACCAAAGAGAAGAACATGGATGCAATTTAGTGTATTTTGGGGGGGGGGGAAATCACCTCAGCACTGGTATATTAAGCATTTAGTGCCAAAATCTTTGATGTTACAGCTCGCCCATACATCTCCTGTAGCTCAGAGGGCACTGACAGTGGATCCTGTGTTCCAACACATCCCGTGGATGTGTGACTGATATGGATCTGATAGCTCGGAGGCCTCAGGCTTGTGCTCACTGAGCCGTACCCTACCGGTATTTGGCATTTGGTGTGACACATTATCCTCCCGGAGACGTGATGACACAATGAGGTGGATGGATTTGGCCTGCAGTCGCATCAGCCTGACTGGCAGAACCCAAAGTTGATTAATTATTCCCTTGGCCTTTGGTTTTAAAGGTGCAGCTGATGGATGCAGCCTTCAGAGTCGGACTGTCAGTAAAACTGATGCAGCGGTGTCTGATTTTGTTTTTCCACACCCATTTCAGATTTTTGCACTTTTTCTGCTTTTTTTGCGGAGGTCAGCGTACTTCACGTGTTTATTTGTTAGTCGACAGTGTGATCATGCATAAATGTACTCCTATAGCTGCCTTAAATCATTTTTATTACCTCGTGAACATGTTCTTATGGACTCTGAAACCAGTCATTTTGGCTTGTCCAAAGGTTTGTGCAGTTTTTCTGCTATCTTCCTGTTTCTGGCTTAGAAAGGTGAGTTAAAACAGCAGGACAGATGCATATATATAAAAGAAACACCACTCTTGTACAGCTGATGCTTCTTCTCTCTGCTTCAGCTATTCTGGTCAAATATTAGAACTCTGCCATTTGTCACTAGGGGCTTGTTTAGATGTAAAGCCAGCCCGCTGAAGAGAAGCAGTAAAACAGAAACACACTCCAGGCTTTGAGCACTTGTTATGCATACACAGCCCTGGCTGCAGTAAATGCCCCCCGAAACCACAGATGTTTTCATGGAGAACTCCTCATCCGTCACTGCCGCCACGATGAAAACATGCAGGATTTACAGCGGATCAAATGCACCAAATGTTACATTTCCTTTCATTTACTTCCTTCCTCTGACCCACACAAGAACGTAGATGCCTATCTGTGTGCGTGCAGATTTCAGACATTAATTATGGTTTTCTCAGGCAGCTTATGCCTCCTGCAGTAGAACACGGCATCATTTCATGCTCATGCCTGAACCATATGCTGCTGACCTCCTGTACCTATATGACTATAAATTATATAACACTAGTTGGAGCGTGCAGTAAACATTTGGTAAATCCAAAAAAACACACAAACATTTAGACTTGATGTAAACTTGGTATGCTTTTAGATGACGTAGGCTAGCAGCATAGCAGCAGACCGCACACCATCAAAAGAACATCTATGTTTTTTGTCTAAATCAGGATTAAGGAGTTAAATAAATACGATACAACTTTAGATTAAATTTGCTGGCTCATTTTGCTTTTTATAAGGGTGTGTTTTTATTGTTTTAACTCAAGATATATTCACAATATAATGCTTCACAATGTATTTATAAATAAGTTTAAACTTTACACTGTGTGTCATTTATTTAACATTTTTGTGGCCGTGTTATTCCTTTGAGGTATTATACATTGTTTTAAAGATCATGACTGCTTTGCTTTATATAAAACAGATGTAAATCTGATGTTTGGAATTAATGAGTTACAAATGTCACAAAAGATTTGGCCAAATACCTTGTGTGCCTTTGTGTTCTGGGTTTGCCAAACATGTAAACTTGTTTTTTGTGTACCATAAACCAGGCATGAGAACAGTTGTTTTTTTTTAAGAAAAGTATGTATTTGGAAGAAAAAAAAGACAAACTCCATATCTACGACACACCAAAAAAAAAAAAAACCCTACATCGAATCCAGACAATATAATTATGCAAGTATGTTTTGAAGGAGCCAGATTGCTGC
Source organism: Takifugu flavidus (assembly GCF_003711565.1). Lineage (NCBI taxonomy): Eukaryota > Metazoa > Chordata > Actinopteri > Tetraodontiformes > Tetraodontidae > Takifugu > Takifugu flavidus. Next base: position 10,117,682 of record NC_079521.1, read on the forward strand.
TCATTAACTGTAACAGTCTTCACAGCTCAGCGTCCTCTCAGCTGGGACACCTTGAAAACATTTGACTTCAGGTGCGAGGCAGAAAGCAGCGATCCCCTATGAAACTCAGTGTTTCTGCACCTTTTCTATGTTTAAGCACTCTTGGTTTCAATTTATAAAATCCAAAACAAAGTAGTGTAACACAAAATGTAAACAAGAGAATCAATGCAGAAGTTTCTGGTGAATTTAGTGAGCTGTAAAGCAAAAGGGAATGCAAGCGTGCAATTTTGAATTACATCATACGTTCCCGATTAGCTGCCTCTCAGTCTCTCTGGCAGACCATCACTGAGAATGTGAACATATGAAATAGGCAGAGAAGATCGATAATCTGTAATTCCCACAATCCTGAACGCATCCCGAACAAATCTTTCATTGTCTTTGGGCTGAACATCAGAACCTGAGGTTGTGTCTCGCAGCGCTTTCAACAAGACGACATTTGTACATTTTCTGCTTTGTTTCTGCACACACTAAATAAAATACACTTCAGAGCAATATTTTACGTAATGAGAGTGTGACTTTTGTTGCCTGGATTTGTAGATTTTGTTCCATCTTGAACTTTATGACAGATTTCTTCACCCTTGCTTTCTGATTCACCTGCTGGTCACTCTTAGTCACTCACCAGCTAAATTTCTCCTGAGGCCAGTGATGGAAATTGTTTACAGCAAGTGCAAACAATTACGCATTCTAATACGATCCATTTAACCCTGCAGGGATTTTTTTTAACTCACCTTCTGACAGGGGCCTGCAAGATAAACACTGCTGTGCAGAACTAGAAAATGTTTTTGGTTTATCGGGTCAAATCAGAATCACCCACATCTGTGTTGGGGGGGGGGGGGCATGTAAAACATGTCCAGCTGCAATTTAAACTCACACATAACCACTATTGTTTACTCTGCAGTACAAAATGAAATATAAAATATAATATATGAGTTTAAGGGAAATAAAACACTAAACACTTCCAGCTCTCAGAAAAAAGCCAAAATGATCAGCTGCAGATGAAGTAAATTGGTGTGTTTGAGATGTTGTACTACTTTATTACACCAAATAACTATAAAACATCTAATATAGGGTTAAAGTCTAAGAAAGTGAAAATTATATTACCGTTACACTTAATAAATCTTTCCATGTTTATGCCTACATCCTGTAACTCGCACACTTTAGAGAGCGGGTGTTCACCCCTTCTGATCCCTTTGGCAAATGACCTCGTTCAGGTTCCCACCAGTGGCTTCATTTCATGACGTCCACACGGTGATGTTGGGCCTGGGTCCGATCTGCCGAGCTCTCCACTCGCTCGGATCGCAGAGCACTGCGAGTCTTTTCAACCCCACGACCCCGGCGGCCTCCGTGAATCCTCTTGAGAGGCGGGGAGTGGAATCCCCTGACCACAGACAGAGTGTGTCATACGCTGACGGAAACATGGCGGCAGGACGCCGAGCGACGTTTGATGCGTGAGCGCCGAGGTCTGGACTCGGAGTGACAGCTGCAGAGAGGACCCAGGAGCAGCCACAGGTAGAGGATGACACAAGCCCAGCAGGATGACATCTTCACCCAGAAGGTAGACCAGCTGCCGTGGGTGAAGGTGGTCTCCAACACGGCTGATTCGTAACTGCAGCAATCATTCATTGGATTCTTTGGTTTGAACTCAACAGCATCTTAACTTTAGTATGTATGGAAGCAAGAGGGTGTGGTTAACTAACCTGAACCAGTTAGTGAGCGTCATCATGACGTACAACGAAGCCAAGAAGAAGACAAAGTGGAAGAAGAAGTAGCTGTACGCCACCCTCTGGGTCTCGTTATGAATCACCTTCTGACAGCCTTTGTTGTCGTCGTCCATCACAAACTCCTCCTCAACTGAGAAGGATACATTTAGAAAATCAGAACTCTTGTAATTATTCGGACGTCTTGAAGGAGGTCAGTGTGGCAGCAGCAGCAGCAGCTTGTACAAACCTTCCTCTTCCTCAGGGCAGCAGAAGCAGCAGGTGGCTTTCTGGAACTCATAGCGGTAAACTTTGATCATCCAGAAGGGGCCAAACACCTCTGCCAGGTAGGACGCTTCATTGCTGCAGGGATACAGAAAAAGCTGATGGCTTGTTTTTTAACCTCGAACTGTCAGGAAAGTCAGCGATGACATCATGGGCTCACCAGGCAAACAGGACGCAACAGTACATGATGGCGGCTCCGATGATGGCCACGGCGTTGCCCTCGTTCTGGATGCCGTCCTGACCCACGCTGGGGTAACAGACGGTCATGTTCATGCCCTGATACACCACTGAGACAGAAAACCACAACATGTTCACCATCACCGGAGGAAGGAACTGGCGACAAGAAAACGGACTTTCTTAAACGAGTCTTTAAGATATTTCAATGTGTGACAGATGACCTTTAGTAGTCAGCACCACAAGGGGTTTTGTTCCCCATCATTTCATTTCCTCTGAAACTCATTTCTTTAGTGATTACTGACGACATGAGCTCAGAGAAAACATTGGCTAAATACAGCCTGCTGTTTCTCCCTCTCTCTCTCACACACACACACACAAACACACATACAGTAATTGTTATGCCTTTGACTTTTGACAGTGTGTGTGTGTGTGTGTGTGTGTGTGTGTGTGTGTGTGTGTGTGTGTGTGTGTGCGTCTGTGTGTGAGTGTGTGTGTGTTTGCATGATAGTGAGGTCACAGAGCAGACTGAGCCTTCCAGGGACAGACTTTGGAGACCAGGACCTTTTGAAATAGCAATGAGGATGGATCTATTTGTCTTACACACACGCACACGAACACACACGTGGGCTGGCGTGTGTGTGGCGCGCGTGCAAGCCTGGACGTGTTAAAGTGACAAGTGCTGAACCCTTGAATTAAAGCATCTGAGAAAGGAACCAGTAGGTGGAAATTTAATATTACAGAGCGGACTGTTCATGTGTGTGTTTGTTGTGTGACACCGAGCACTTCACTGTCGTTGAAAAGGTGTTTTTATAACAGACCCTGAGCGCATATTTCCTCAACAAGTTGCTACAAAGTTCTGCACTGCCCTTAGGACACACACACACACACACACACACACACACACACACACACACACACACACACACACACACACACAGTGCACACTCATACTGTACATTCACACAGACATACTCAGTTTCTATGAAACACTGTCCATCAATGACAAGGTAGCAGAATAAAGTACCAAAACAAAAGCAGAACACAAACAGAAAACCAATTCATCTTGTATACAAAATTACAGAAAAGTGATTCAAAGTGATTTTGAAAGGAAGCAGAACTTTACATGTGGCCCTAAATTTAAAAATAAAACTATTACACTACAGATGTAATCTATAGTATAATAGTGGATTACCCCGCCCAGCAAAACCAGTTCTGTGGTCACATGTCTTGATCAGATGATGGAAAATACTCCAGCAGACAGTCTAACATATATGATAAATATGTGCTTTTTTGCATCACATTTTTTTGGCTGTTTTTATGGTTATTAAAGCAGATGACTCTAAGAAAAACAGCCAATGGCCTCTGTCCTATGGGTGACTATATTCCTTGCCCCTCTGACCATCAATGCATCCAAGAGGAATGTCAGATGAATATCTTGACTCACAGGACAGCAGACAGCATGTCCGAACACCTCGCATCACCGGCGGTGAGTCTGTATCTGCTTCAAGATGTAAACCCTTGATCACATCTCTGAACTCAGAGGTGAGGAGGCCCCGTGTCTCACCTTGGCCATTATGAGGCAATTAAAGCGAAATCATGAAAGTTTTGTCTCTCTCTTCTTCTCTGATGTACTGAGTAAGCAAATGCAGGTCAGATGTTATCATGACCAGATAGAAAGTGACCGTGATCAATCCTCCCTCTGGAGACATGCAAGTAAAACTGGGAGCAAACCAGTAAGATACGCAGGTAAACCTGCTGTCTCAGTGTGTGTTTGTGTGTGTGTGAAGAGTTGGCATACCTTTCTCTGGTGGGCGGCTGGACAGCGCAGAGAAGGTCAGGTACATGACATAACAGCTGATAATGGATGCCTGAAGGAGGCCTGAACGAGGCTGCTCTGTAGACACACACACACACACACACACACACACACACACACACCACACACACACACACACGCACGCACACACACACACACACACGCACGCACGCACGCACGCACACACACACACACACCACACACACACACACACACCACACACACACACACACACACACACACACACACACACACACACACACACACACACACACGCACACACACACACACACATTATGATTAAGAATAGAAAAGCTGCAGCATGTGTGGCAGATAAGAGTGCTGGAAAATAACATTGAATTATTGATTTTAAACATAAAACTAAGATGTTTTTTGTCAACTGACATTTCAAAATCCTGCAGCACAACATGCCAAAACTTCACTCTGTGCTGGAGAATACCTGGATAAATACATCTACTACTGTGCGGTTCTGTATGTTTTTGGTCATAAAAAGCAGGCATGTGCGGGCAAATCCGGCCTGGTTTTAACATTTGCTTTTTAAAGGAACATAATATTAGCTCACATCTAATCATTATCAGAGGCAGTGCTGTTTGAGGGGGGGGGGAGTGTTTGCAGAGGTGGACTAAGTGTTATTTCACTGCTGAACATCGATGACAGATGTGCAAACGTGTTTCATCAACTTACTCTGCTTCACGCACGGTGTGACAGCAATGAAGGACATGAGGCCGCAGAGCCCCAGGTTGATCCACAGCAGGGCCTTGTTAAAGTGGCAGGCGATGGGGTGTGTGTAGTACTTGTACATGAAGGTGAAGGCCATGGTGGCGATAGTGTAGAAGAAGAGGGTGGCGCACATCACGGCCAGATACCAGCGCTTGTTTTCTGCCGCTCCAGTTAACCTGAAGGACATCAGGCAAAAACATCTTGATTTACAAGTCCTCTGCCTCTCGTGCTTTTACTTTGAAAATCTGTTTGAAAAACTGTGTGCAGACAGGATGAATCAAATTCACTCCTGATTCTCCTGACGTCCTGCAGCTGTACGAAGACTTAATGGCAGACGACTGCTCCGCAGGTTCCTCTTTGCCTCTTCCTTTAACAGAAGGTTGCAGTGGACAGGTCTGTGTGTCCAAACACCGTTCCAAAGGTAGATGATGTTCTAACGTAGCTCAAACACAGTGGCAGTAGCAAAGATGTCATATGATCTTTTATCCTTGAATCGGTTGCGCTGTTTTTGACTGTCTCTCACTGGCGTTATGAGTAATGTCCTGGAACTGAAAACTTGCAGGGACATTCTTGTGCATGTTGCAGCAAACCAGTTGGATTACCGCGCACGTGATGACTTTGTAGTGGCGCCGTACCCACGCAAAGGAGACGCAGACAGATTACTCCCTTCAATCCTTTAATATTTCTTCACTGTAGAGGATTTTTTTTTTAGATCTGTAAAACATCCCGGGTGAATGGATCCTCTTTAGACCACTTCAGACTGATGGTGCAACAGCAAACAGCTGGATGCAGTAAATAATATCTGGGTTGTGCCGGCTGGTAGAGGAGCGGTCTGGTGGGGCCACGATGGAAAAATGTAGACAGGGAACATTGACCAGTAGGCAACTGATGAAGACCAACTAAAGGAAGTGGCTGTAATTGTGTCATCTATTGATCAGCTGGGAGCTGTGGACGTCACAAACAAAATGAGAAAGAGCGAATGAGGCACAGTTCTGGTGGTTGTTTGTGATTTACGCAACCTGACAGATGAACACGAACGCATCCCGAACGCTCTTTTTCCAGACAATATTTAACATCTGATGGGATCAGTGTGATGCAAGGATGCAGCACAACATCCTCCAGGCACAGCCTGTTAATAATTCTCAGGAGTAAAAACAGAGAAAGATCCTTTTTGTTGTCCGGGCCACAAAGTTCTGGACTGGCCGAACTTTGTATATAAAAATATATAACAATCTAATTAAGTACAGTACAAAGTTCCAGCCTGTTGTTATTTGCAACAATGTGATGAAATCACTCAGATGACGAGGCCAGAAATGTGAGGACAAAGAAACCTCGTGCCCATGTGTGACTCTAAAAACGTCACCCCAAAGTTATCTGCTGCTGCTGGTTTCAGTTTTCCCACCAGATGTGGTGATCAGCTGCAAGGATTTATTCCCACTGAGCCAAAAAAAGAGCGATGAAGAGGTCAGAAGCTGGTCGCTGAGGTCAGGGATGTGTGTGTGGACACAGGTGACAGAAGAAGTTTGTCCTAAAGGTTTTTGTGTCATGGTTTGTCATGATTGAACATAATATGGAGTATAATCATTTTTGCTTGCTCACTCACCAGTTCTTGTTCCAGGTGTGTGCAAAAGCAGTGATGAGGATGAGCTGGATTAGGATGAAGGCAAATCCTCCCACTACACCGACATAATGCCAGGCTGAGACAAAGAAGAAAAACAGTGAAATGATTTGTATTGGTGGGCTGAGGCAGGTTGTAAATCACAAAGAAGTCTGATATCAGGGTTGTATTGGGAGCCAGATTAATGCTCCAAAAAAAAAAAAAAAAAAAAGAGAAGAGATTTATGGTGCAATAATTCACAGCTGCGAGGCAACGTGGATAGATTTCAGGACTCGTCTGCCCCCTAGCGGACTATAGGTCGAACTGTTGCTAAGTATGTGCGTAATTCCATCCATCCATCCATCCATCCATCCATCCATCCATCCATCCACCCATCCATCCAGTTTATCACATTAAAATCAAATAAGAGCACACAAACTCACAGGGTGCAGTTTCTCACCGTGGAGGAAGGACTCTGTTGGGATGAAGAAGGCAGCAGTGCACATTCCAAGCAGGGTGATTAACTTTAGAAACCAGAAGCTGTCGAGATATTTCCAAAGAACTTAATTCAAACTGAAGTTTTACATGCATCAGTGTTAAACTAAAAAAAAACCCAACAGATAAAGATTATATCACTCTTTTAAATCATTAAAATGATTAAGCCATAACACTGTATGAATCTGGATCGTCAAGGTTCCAACAGGCCTCTGGGTCATGATTCTGATTGTAGCAGTTGATGGACTCAGTGAGTGGATTTATTCCAGAGAAAAATCTAGTCCAGCCTGTCAGATCCTAATCTGAGCAATGTCAGGCTCTAATCTACAGCGGCGCAATGGAAAGTGTGACAGGTGAGGGGCTTTAAATAGACCAGCAGCTCAAGTGAGAGACAGCGCGGGAGAAAACAGACGGCTAATTTAAGATGTTCTGGGAATGAGACAGCGGATTGTTGTTGTTGCTGCTGTTGAAGATGATGATGATGAGGAGAATGTTGCATCCTTGTGATTCCACAAATGTGTGAAAGTCATATTTAAGAGTGAGATGTAGTGAATAAACATACAAAAATACAGGAATTGCAGTCGGGTAGATGGAGGGATGGAACTGACCCGTTGTGGATGAGCGCTCTAAAGTCCTGACTGGACTTCACATCTATGAGGAAGATCGCCAGCATCAGGTAGAAACAGGAAGTGCCAAAACACACTCGGTAAACTGCTGAGTATCCAACAAGCATCTCACAGTGACCACCGCCATGCGCCTGGTCACACACCACGTTAAAGAAAGGCACCTGGAAAAAATATGCAGACACACACAATAAAAATATCGGCACCATCCTTTAAGATTATAGTCTGGTTTTTTCGGAGATTAGGGGAATTCAGGTGTTTTGGTTCAGTGCTCACGTTCTCCCTGACGAGCTCAGAGACGGTGCGTGAGAGCATTAGGCAGGAAACAGCACAGCTCATGATGTGGAACAGGGTGTACATCACCCGCGTACTGGTGGACGATTTGACCGGCGGGCAGAAGGCACAGCAGAGCGAGCACGGCGCTGGTCCACAACAACAGCATATCTGAGGAGAGGAGAGGGGGGAGGACAAGGCCGCACGGCCACCATTCCAGGTAAACCAGTGAAAATGTGCACAAAGCATCCACATAAAAGCAGACGAAGCAGCAATGAGCAACCTCTGTGAACAGGAAACACACTTCAATTTGTGCTTATGTGCACACGCAAGGATGAAACTGCTGCAAATGTGTGATGAGACTCATAACTGTGCCTGCATGCAGACATAGACGTCACCTTATGAAGCTCCATATATATGAAACTGTCCCAGCATGTATCAGACTTTAAATACACAAAAATGACTGATGATGCTCAGGTACCATGATAACATATTCTGTGAACATAACCGAGACAATATTCAACGAGACCATATTCATGTTCCATTTCCTAAGTCATTCAGTTCATTGCACACGTGCAGTTGTCCAGTTCCAGGTGCTCTTTATTCCCATCAGGACATGGTTCTGTCATGTACAATCACCAAGATATACTTTATATTGTGGCCACCTTTCCTTTAAGGAAGGGGGACATTCAGGCTATAGGTATTTTAAGGTGAAGCAATCATCAAAAGGTGAAGCCTCATTACATCCACACATACTGCATATGTGAGGTAGAAGCGGCCGACAGCACCGACCGGTATTATCAGGAACCTTTCTGGAACTGTGTCTATGAGAAACATTTTTGCTTTGTAGTTGATAAGTCAGGTTGAATTGGTGAGACTGTATCCATGGGAAAAAGGTTCAATTCAAGAGTTGGTGAGGCATAAATTAAACAAACATTTCTTTTATATTTACATGTCTGATACTGTTATGTGCAAAATACAGACAAAATTAACAATTGCACCAAATTCCGTCACATTCAAATGTCCTTTGGGCTTGCCTGCTTACTAGTTTGGACTTTATATCTAAGCTGTCTGAAGACATTCAAAGGTCATTTTGTCCATCAATTTTTGACATTTTCTGACTGACAAATCAGAGCTGCACAGGGCGATGGTTAAGATGCAGTCGAGCTGTCTGTTGCCTCAGCAAACTCTGGAGATTAAAGTCTAGAGTTTCCGCTGCATCCTCACAGTCATGAAAAGCCTTCAGTCCAGCAAACGGGCCTATTTTTCTGCTCTATGTGAAGTGATGCTTTCAGTTTCAGTGGGATTGCAACAGAAATAACAATATTCTGGAGACAGGTTGCTGCAGGTACAGCAGATCTGTTCATGCTGTCTACCTCATGTGCAGCAGCAGGACACAATATAATCTGACGGATGATGCAGAGATTATGCACCATCATCTCATTTAGTGAACAAATGGATAAAAATAGAACTTCAATCACGAACAGTAGCTCAAAAAAAGGACAGCACAAATGCCTGCTTATGGTGGTCAAACCCGATGACTCAAACTGAGGTTGCTCATATTATCGTTCAGTCATGTTAGCAACTCTGTGATTGAACATAAACCCTGCAAATTAAAACTAGCAGCTTGTTCACAAACACAAGAAAGTATCCAGCAAATAACTTCAATTCAAGGCTAAGGCAGAACATAAACATCCAGCACTCATTTAAGAGAGTTCATTATCAGAATGTTTTACATTTTTGCTTTTTAAATAAAAGGCTGAGGGTCTTATTCACTTCCTGCAACACATCAGCAGGAGGCAACAGAGGTGCTTTGACCTCTCTGTCTCTCATTACATTGATCATCACCCAGAGGTGGGAAATAAAGCAGCAGGGCTTTATCTGAACGCAACACTGATATACTGATAAGGTCAAATGGAACTTTCACCATGCTGGGAAGTATTGTTGTTTTCTTTTGCTTCAAGATGTTGCAGGAATGACACCAGCGGATGTATTCACTCTGTTTTGCACGACACATTTTACTAAATACTGAATTTATTTTGCATACAGTGATAAAAATCTTAAATATTTGACCAAATATTTCACAGGATTATTATAATTTTCAAGTCAGGGAGAAAACAGTGCCCCAAAGTCTATGATTTTCACAGTCCTGCAGCAGCAAAGTGATGTGAAATATTTCCTCCTGTTCGACCGAGATGTGGTAATAATTGACAGTAATGGGTTTATTGCAAATTCCAATGTGTCTTCGATCAAGAAATAACCCCCAAAAACAAACCAAAAAATCTTTTTCCGTATCAGATCTGATGTAAAAGGGCCGCCGTTACGAGCACCTCTCACCTGATAGGCCACCATGTTGAGGAAGTAGTTGTACATGCCACTGCGGTTCATCCCCTGAGTGGCCGACATCGTGCCTCTAACCTGCTTCTCCTCGGCTACCACCACTCTACATTTGGCCATAAACTTCCAGCACAAACAGGTTTGGCCAAAGATGGAAAATTCACATCTTCAAAATGGCCTCGACCAAACTTCCACCAACTGCTCTGCTCAGAAAAATGGGTAGGAAGAAAAAGTAAGAGCTTAAAGTCCTGCAGGTTATCCCCTCCGTGTCCTCCTTATGCTGGATTAACAATGAATTTAGTCCGGAGGAGTTGGCTGCAGCCAAGGCCCTCGGCATGAGAACCGTTTCGGCTGCTTTCAGTCCACCCTCACTGGGGAACAGGTTGTTTTGTTGCCCACATCCTGCGTGCTTTGGCTCTGTGACTCTGGTGGGTGCTGCCAGAAAAGAGGGAGAGGTGGTGGTGAATGCCCAGCGTCCTCCCCCACCCTCCTCCTGTCCTACCCTCTCAGATTAGGCAGAGAGTCGGCGAGGGGAGGAGGGAGGGGTGAGAAGAAGGAGGTCGACAGGGACCATGTGTCAGTCCCATCTGTCCTTACTTTCCCTTCCCCCAGCTGGTGCAAATACTACAGTGGGATTGGGCGTAGCAAACTGTAATCCAGATTTGGAAAATTAAACAGTTACTCTGTGTGCGTGATTTATAGATGCTCACGCTTGACACCTCACAGCCGCCCATCTACCTCTGGCCTCAGCCAACCCGGGCGCTCACAGAAAGAGGCCACCTCTCTAATCCTAATAAGTTATCATGGCTGAATATTGCCCCAGAAATACCGAAATGGGGCAGCGAGTCTGTGATGGAATCCACACACAACCAGGCGCAGCCCTACATGCACTCACAGATTATTAATAAATAGGCCAATTGAAGTTTGGGGGCACTTTTGGGGGGGCTGAAAGGGCATCGGAGGAGAAAAATTGGAGATAAAGTGATCTGCATAATTAGTTTATTACACGAGACCAATTGCACTGATCATTTTTACTTGTTCAGTTTTTCCACATTGTGTTCGAATAGTTTTACATGAAAATGACACCAAGGGTGATCTTAGTTACCATGGTAGTTACCACGGGGCCGACCTGTATCTGAATACAGGCCCTTTCTAAAGATTTCCTTAACATTAGGAGATTTTGGCTTAAAGTAAAACTGTTTCCAAAAGTGTAAAAAGTGATGGTGAGCCATCTTCCTCGCGTCCAAGAATAAATAAAATAAGAATAAATTATGTGCAAGAAAGTGCAGCGGGTTCTTTTGTCAGCAGGCACCAACGGTCATCCAGAATCCTGGAACACGATGTTGGGATTCGGGGTCATTTTGACAGCTTGAATGCTGCAGCTGCACTAGGGGGATGCAGCGGAGCCATCTGACAAAAAAGAGCTGAGTGCATGAGGAGAGTTTGAGATTAGATTCGGGTAGTGTGCAGGGCGGAGCACTGGGATAATCCCATCCTTGTTCTCATCTCCGTCCTCTCAGGCACGTTGACCTTCACGAGCCTAAGTGGGTCACCGGGAGCAGCGCTCCGCTCAGCCCTCGCCGACCACGGTGATACGGATTTATCCTGCTGCAACAATCAGGGGAAGTTTTAAATGTCCTCTGAAAACCAGCCTCTGTCTGACCCGCGCTGTTCGGATTATTCTCTGCAGCAGCAGCAGGTCAACCGTTAGCCCACATTTTGAAGTTGGACCTCCATCAGTTTATCAGATAATAAAGCTCAATTCACTTCCTAACACTGATTACTAAAAATAAAAATGTACTTAAAATATTGAGCAATTTAACTGGAAACGGCCCATTGTTGGGACATCTATTCCCTGTGCTGGTCAAAGACATCAAACTTTGCATTACTGTACATTATTTTGGCTTGATGGATCGAAAAAGGAAAGGAACAGAAAGATGTGTCGATATCCAAAAGTCAGACATTCAGCAATAAAGTGAGAGACTGACTGACCACTGAACTGTGGTGGGAGATTACCAGAAGGTGCAAGAACTCATGTGCTGTATCTCCTTCTGAGAGGCAGACGTCTATCAACGGGCCACTTTTCATGACCTGACCAGTGAAGAGAGAGGTTAAATGCGGAGGTGTCGGCTCAGTTCAGACAGTGTTAAGAGGCTTGGCCTTGCAAACCTAGTGAATGAACTCACAGTTGTGGGATTATTACGCAGAAGAGCAGCTAATTCTGTTAATACCCATGACCTCCATGAGCAACTAGAACCTGACACTTTCCTTCACAGTGCAACAGAGGAGCTCCTCTGTTGCACTGTGAAGGCTCGTCAGCAGGTGTTACAGGGGGTAGATTGAGCCTCAACATGATGACTCAGCCGTGCCTTAAGGTCAGAAACGTTTGGAGCATGATAATGTGGTCCCATCTCCAAAACCACTAATCTTTGCTTACAAACTGGTGCAGGGACAATTAAAACAGAACTATAAAGGCGTAGTGGCGATAATCCCTCTAATGTAGTGACCAAATAAAGCAGGTCACCCTTTGGAAATAAGGTAAAAATCGAACATATCTATAATATCTGTCAATGGATGACATCTCAACAACCTGTGGAGAGCCGTGTTCAAAAGTTTCCCTAAACCGGCTTCAGACTACGATGAGTTTGTGTTTGCGTGGCGTCCCTGTAACAAACACATGTTGACTGAGTGGTCCGGGGAGCCGAAGGCCGGGCATTCCTAGGGGCCCCCTTCACTTCCAGGATAATTGCCGCTGCCTTGTGGGAGAGGAGGTAGTGCCAAAGAGAACAAACGAAACCAAATAAGCGGATGCAAATCGGCGCTAGAGCGAAAGCATTCAATCTATGGCTACAGCAGGGTTGCGCAATAACACTTGGCTGAGATCCAGGCTTGTTTGGAAAAACAGACAATAAAAATGTGCCATTCATAAAATCATTTGGATGAAAATGCAACCACTTTTGGCTCACTGTTTGAGCTGAAAAGGACTACAATTATGAAAGGTGTGAACATATCCACATACTGTGGCAGGAAAAAGTGTCACAGGAACACAATGTTCCCACTCATTAATGTGACATGACTGCATGAAATCTTCAAGGGCCTATAGTTCAATTTGACACGAGCAAAGTGTCAAAGAGAGAACTTTTAAGGATTATTTTCACAAGAAAAGCACAAAAAAATCCAACAAGTTTATGTGACTGATCACCTGGTGGCCCTGTGGCTTTTATTGGTTTAGATGGAAGTTAAAGTTTCCAATTCAGAGAGTCTATTTATATAAATCATGCATAACAGACACATTTTGGCATTCAAGAATGTAAAAGCAGAAAAAACAAACAGCTTTTGGTGAAACTTCTTTTTGTCTGACTCTGAGCGAGTTTTCTGACCTTTGCAAAGATGTTTTGGATGCATCCTGCACAGACTTACCTGAGCTTGCAACTTACGCCCTGACATCACGAGGCAATGAGTCTTCACACATTCACAAAGTCATCAGTCATACAGCAGGATGAACGGGTTGGTGTGATGACAGCATCGCTTTTCTGTCCTCCATTCCATTTCTCCTGATTCCAGACCCCACACACATCCTCTGAAGGGCAGGAGAGAAAAGCCAGAAAGCACGGGTGTGGTTTTAGTGTCTAGCTCAGCCGCAAGCAGGTTTCCTTTTGCTTTAATCTGATTATTGCCAGGTGGATGGAAAAGAGCTCAAGTACCCAGAAGATCTGGAAAATTCACAAGAATCCTGTTCTTGTGCTTGAATGGCTATCCAAGCAAAAGTAAACCTCTTAAAAGCAACAGGAATAGAAGAAGGAGGAGCACTGAGTGATGTTGTTAAAAGTCAGCATAATCCATTTATTGTCCTTCTACATCATCCATAAGTTAAAAAAATATTTAAAATCATTTAGAACTTATTTACTAAAATGAATTCACAAAACAAACAGAAAACCCCAACAAAATAAATAAAGAAACTCCTCTATAATAGTTAATTAATTGGCTATGTGACGATTTGTCCTCCAGTTACCCTCCGCAATATATATTATCACTTAATGGGTGAGGTACTACTACTACTACTACTACAATGCATTTTCATTTATATTAAAAAAAAAATACGCATAGCTTCTAATTCTACCGTCGCATTTGAATTCTAATTTACCACGACGTGACAGAGAAATACACTAATCTATCAACAGATGGCGCCCACGACCGCTACTTTACTGTCCATATTTATTAGGGGCATAAAATTTATTTTAGATTTTGTTTACAATGCAGAAATTACAGTTGAACGAAATTTTAACATTGCATGCTATACAAATACTCTTAATTAATAATTATTACACCTTTTCTTTTTAATCTATCGTTTCCGGTACTACTCCATTATCCCTCCGCCGTTGATCGGAACCATCCTCTTTGTTCCGGGCTTACTGGAGCGAACATGGCGGCAGAGGGGGACGTCGATTTGGATCTGGAAGCAGAGGAAAACTGTACTGGAAAACCGGCAGAAAAGCCTCGGAAACATGACAGTGGGGCCGCAGATTTGGAAAGAGTGACGGACTATGCCGAGGAGAAGGAAATCTCCAGCTCCGATTTAGAAACGGTGAGAAACCAGGCTGACGCTAGCTAACATGCGGCCCCAGCAGGCTGCGGTGTCAGCAAACTATAAAAAAAAGAGTTAAAATTGACACACAGTTAAATTGTTTAACCCCCTAGTTTTCTAAAAGCACATTGTTCTACAAAGATGCCGTGACTGCCAATTGAAAGACTCGTTATTTCCGTATTGTGGTTGGTTGACTTCGTGACCCATAGTCTCATTGGAGCTGTCCCTCCCGTTTTATTTTATTTCAGAATGCTTTATGAAAATCACCTGTGCAAACCATTATCACTAAACTATTTTCACACATTGTGGATAATCTTAAGACGGGATAGAGACATTTAGCTGTGGTAATAATCACAAGTGCCCATATGTCTTCAGGCCATGTCGGTGATCGGAGACAGAAGATCAAGGGAACAGAAAGCTAAACAAGAACGGTAAGAACAGCAGAAGCCTTCACCAAAGTGCCCTGTTGACTTATTTAGACTTAAACTGAATGCAAAATTGACTTTTTCTTTCAGTGAAAAGGAGCTGGCCAAAGTCACAATCAAGAAAGAGGACGTAGAGTTAATTGTAAGCTGCTTTACTTTACTTCCATGAATCGATTTTGGCTAAATAACTTAATGGCATGCCCACATTTTTAGAAAACAAGTGCACATATGCTGAAAGGTTTTCAGATTTTCTCCCATTAACACTGCTAGGTGACAAGGACAGAACTGAAGTCAAGATGTATGTGAAGCTTTCATTCATTAGCATCCAGCCCGACAAGTATTCACATCAAATGTTTCAAGTTGAGGCTGGAGGATGTAAACGCGACACATTGACCTTTCCTGCAGCCTGGCCGAAATTTGCCTGATTTGTCACCGCCTGTGTTCTGTTGCAGATGTCTGAGATGGAGATTTCCCGAGCTGTTGCTGAACGCAGTCTGAGGGAACACATGGGGAATGTCGTGGAAGCCCTGGTGACTCTGACCAACTGAGCCCATTTTAAACAGCAGACTGCTTTTTCCAACAACATCCAGACAACAATCCTGGACTGGACCCTGAAGATCAATTCATTTTAAGTTGACATGCCTACTTTTGTGCCCATTGTTAAATTAAATTTTGTAACGAATGTTTCTCTGAATTTCTTCCTCTGAAAAATTGAAAATACAATTTTTATTCAGACAGTTGAAGTTCCAATGTGAATTGTTCTCAATATACAACGAAAGACCGTGTGGGAAGAGTAAAGTTCATCATTCTGAACAAATGTACACAGATTTACAATGCAACAGGTATAAAACTGAAGGAGCAGTTGGTGTCCAAATGCAGTAGTCCACAATATATCACTAAGAAAAAAAAAAAATCCGATAGTAGAAATGCCCCTTAAGCAAAATCTTACCTTTTAAAACAGAAATATCCATTTAAACTTGTGACAAATATCCACCTGACATTTCTAACTTGGGAGAAGTGCCTCCCAGTAGCTTTAGGTGGAGTCAGTCCAAGATCATCAGATGAAGCAGTCTGAAGCTGCAGCTGAGACTGATGCAGTATGTTTAGAGTTTTAAGTCTTCCTCTTCTTTACTGTGGGCCGATCAAACACATCTCTCACGCCTGCTGCCTTCTGCTTAAAGAACTTGCTGTTCTGGGCGCTCTCCTGGGCCCAGGCAGAGTCAAACGATGTGGTGTCCTGGTCCACCAGGTGAGTGTACTTGGTACGCCCAGACCGACCAAAGTTTTTGACCTGGTGACAGATGGGGAGGGGGTAAAGGTGAGAGGTGATGATGGCATATAAAATAATAGAATTGCAGAATATGACCTAGAGTTTAAGGTCATGTTCAAAGCTTGTGCCTCCGGTGCCGTGACAAGGCTAACCTGCATGACTTTGGGCAAGATGGTTTTGTTGAAGTGATCCTCCAGAGTCGGTGCGCTGAAATCTCTCTTGAAGACGTCCTCCTCTTCATCCTGCAGCAGATGACATTTACAGTTAAGAGAACCTCTATCTGACAAGATTCACCCTCTAACAGCAAGACTATTCAAAACCTTGATGACATTCAAATTTGTAAAATCTAGGATTAGAATCTTGTCAATGGTCCATTTTATCTCTATTCCAATCTCTGGGGGTGAGTGGGACAATAAGCCAGATTTACAGTACTTAAGAATTTTAAATGATTATATTAAAAATGTGTGGGTTTTTTTTTAAGAGACTCAACACATTTAAATGTGTTAGGTGTCACAACATTTGAATGACAGTACTGTGAAACATTTCTGCCTGTTTCATTTAAACTTTGCGTGAGGTCTTATTGTCGTTTGATCCAAATGGAGCTTGCTGTGGTCCAGCTGGCGGTGCGACTCACCAGGAAGAAGGCCCCTCTGTGGTAATACTTTTGGAGGAACTTGTATTTTCCTTTGGTGCCTTTATTGGTGATAACTTTGCCATTGTTGCGCAGCTCAGCCCGACGTTCTTCGTCTGTCATGTTGTGGAATTTCTCAATTTCAGTCTTCTCTCTCTCCATCCTGGGTGGACACCACATTAGCCTTCTTAGTACCATGTTAATGTGTTTTATGTTTTAATTAATGAAAATCGCACCCCTCTACTCACAGTTCTCTGGCTTCTCTGTCTCTCTTAATACGTTTCAACTCTCTGACTTTCCAGCCTTCGTACTCTTCCTCTTCATTCTCTCCATCGGTATCCAAAGCCTCCAGAGCTGCCAATGTCCTTCGATTCTCCTCAAATTCTTTCTTTGCCTCCTCCTCCACTATCTTGAGTGTGTATCGCCGGCGTTCCTCAGCCTGCCTCTTAGCCTCGGCCTCCAGCTCTCGTTGCTTCTGCTCCTCAGCTTCACGCTCTGCCACAGTGATTCTGTCTTTTCTGTCATTCAGAAAAGAGGAAATTTGACAAAATCAGAAGCTTTAGGGGACACGTTTCCACTACAAGAGTGTTCATCAGGCACTGCGTTGTGGTGTTTTACTTGCGGATGAAGACAGGTTTGAGTCGTGGTTCTGCTTCGTCCTCGCTGTCAGTGAATTCTTCATATTCGGACTCGGACTCAGACTCGTCACCAGACTTCCCCTCCTCCTCCACCTCCATCACCTCCATCTCCTCATTCTTCCGTTCAACAGCACGCTGCCTCATCATTGCTCGCCTCCTCTCAATTTCCTGCACAGCACAAACAATGCTCCACATAAAACGGTTCCTAAACCCACCTAAAGCAACACAAATTCTGTGTTCAGGATGCTCAATAAAATTAAATGCAAAAAACATTAGAACCTCATCGTCCACTTCCTCCTCTTCTTCTTCTTCCTCTTCCTCCTCCTCCTCTTCTTCTTCTTCTTCTTCTTCTTCTTCTTCACTGCTCTGCTCCCGCTCTGGGTGCCAAGTGCCTTCATCAGAGTCCTCACTGCTCTCTGCTACAACTTCAGGTTCTGAAATCTGACGGTGTCTTGCAAGCCTGGTGAGGACAGGAAGCAGAAGCAGCATTGATTTGAATGCAGATTTCAGCACCACAATAAGTGAATCAAATCCTCAGAGCCAGCGGGTACCTCTCTTCCACATCCTCAGAGACTCGATTGAGAAGACGTCTGAGACGAGGGTCAGAGACATCATCTTCCTCCTGCTCCACCTCAGGCTCAATTTCCTTTCCCTTCTTGATAAATTGGAAGTCCTCCTCCTCCTCGTCCGATGACTGCATGGGTGCATAGTCTGGCCGTTTACCTGACACATACCTCTTCACTTTCACCTTCTCCATGGACAGCTCACCTAGAAAGTGCAGAGATGTTAGGACCTCTAATAAATATGCAGACTGGGGGGGATTGGTCAAATTTGGTGAGGAGATTATGTGACAGCCAGGGTTTGTCTGCTAGCAAAATAGAAAGAGGGGGTTATGTAACTTTGTAATAATACTGCTTATGTACAATATATACTATACTATGAATGTAAGTCACAATATGTGTGGAAATGACCTGCTTATTATATAATGTATAGATTATTATATGTATTGTGGGGCATCAGCAGCATATTCGTCCATAGACTAAGCTATTATTTTTGCATATGTATATGCTGAACATAGTGTTACAGATATGAGCAACTTTAATGACCAATAGTTATATTGATTCTTTAGGTGGGAAATTCATTGGACCTCCAACGATTCCTACAAGATAATTAGCATCTCGCTTGAAACAGAGTCCAAATTATACAGTGACTGTCTGTGGGGATTTATTTACATCAACGTTATAGTTTTTTGTTTGTTTTTTTAAACTTTGTTTAGTATCTTAATCAAGACATTTAATAAGGTTACGTTACATTAACCGATTTATTTAGCACGCGGCTAGTCGTTTACCAACTCTTTATGCCTCACCTTTCTCGTTTCGGACCGGCACGGCTCCGGCCGTGGATTGGATCGGGGGCAGATTCATGCTGAGGGTTTCTCGACTAGACATGGCTGTCTGGTCGACGATAACAGTTGAACCACAACAAAAAATGTATACAACTCCGCACAAAACGAAATGCTAAATGTGGCTTTAGCCAAGCGGAAGTTTAGACGGTGGACAGGAAGTAGATATGTTCCGGCAGAAACCTCTTCCTCAAAGAGCGAATTACTCAAAAATGTGTTATGCCGTGCCATCATTGTAATCATAATGATGTTATAATGGTTATTGTTTGGAATAGAGAATTTCCCAAGTAAATACTTTTGTTGTATGACGAAAAAGACTGTTGTAAAATGGTTTCTGCATATTATTATCGCCCTCTAGTGGGCGCTGTTTTAAACGCAGGTTCAATTGCGCTGTTTCCTGTTGCCATACCATTAATTTTACTTTTACGTTTTAAGATTTTTTTAAATGTATTTGTTTCCAAGTTTTTTTAAATTTTAGTTTATTCTTGTGTATTTTGTCTAATTCTGTGCTTTACTGAGCTGTTGCTGAATTACTGTATATATTTTCAGACTAAAAAAAAATAAAACATTCTGATGAATTATACTGGAATCTGGTCATCTATCTATGATTAATAGGAGAGAGAGTATTAACTCCCAATCCCCATTCTTCTCCAGGTTAACTATAAATCCATGACACAAACAAATAAATATTTAATAAACACCAATAAATAAAATATCATTTTATTTGTATAATTTACAAAGAAGATGTATATTTTGTGTGCTGAGTGTGGCCCTGCAGTCAGAGCTGGACTCCTCTTTGTTTGAAAAGCTCATCCAGCTTCTCCTCCAGAACTGAGTTAGTTCCTCTCAGGCCTTTCACAACCTCACAAGCCCACAAAAAATATTCTTGAACCCGCTCAGCCGTCCAACCTGAAAACAAAGAGACCGAACAACGGTACCTCAAACATCAAGTGAAAACATAATGGCTGCCACCCTGGTATAAAATATGTCAACAGTAGAAAATCAAGGGGAAAATAATAACAGAAGTGAAATTCTAACCGACGGGTGTGCAGCGGTTCAGGTCCCTGAGGTTGTACAGTTTGTCAGCCATCTTCACCAATTTGGCCTGGGGGCTGCAGTGTGGTGCATGTTCCACCTGTTGACGCTTCCGTTCCTGCTTGGGCAGGCTTTTGTCATCTGTTACCTCCTGAACAATACGGGCCACGACGGGTCCAAATGTTGCTTGGATTTCTGCTATGGAAGTGTCCGTATCCTCAACGGTGTCATGAAGAAGAGCAGCCTTTGACACAAGACAACATGCAGCCTCAATTCTAAATCCCTACCTCAAAACAGCATTGTACAGTAACACTTGTGGCATACCTGCAAAACCTCAACGTCCATCACGCCACCTTCATGGCTGAGGATTCTGGCTACTCCTTAAAAGTGTACACATAGGGCAGAGAGCATCAGAGAGAGAAAAGTCTTCCCATTTTCATCTGCCACTGAAACACTATCAGGATCATAATTTCAGAACAATTCAGGACACACTTGCTTCTCCCAGTACTGTATTCCTGTGGAACATTACGTTGGCAATTTCAACTGCTGTAGTAGTCTTTGAAATTCTGTAACAAGCTTTTAAGAGTTCTATATGAATCTGTAATAGTTTTATGTCCTATTTAATAATCTTAAATATATAGATAACAAAACGTAACCGGGTTTGTTGCTACACACAACGCTAATTATTAAAAGAACATGAGCAAACGCCTTATATGTCCATATCTATATAAAATTGATGAAATGTAATTTATTTTATAGTCCCTCCTGTCTCATAGGTTGTTACATATGTTAATTTATATAAAAAACATTTTATTTCTAACTTTCTTTTCATTCTAGTTTCTCACTAGTTTTCTGATTTGCGTAACGCTCCTGAAGGCGTCACAAGAAAGTCAAGACATTCGTACCGATAGGGTGGTTAATGTACGGCGTCTGTTCTGTGTCTTTACGTCGTTGGTTACGGTGTTTCTCTGCGGCAAAATGAACGGTCTCTAACAACAAAACTGCTTCTGAATTCATTATTGAACTAAGAACAAAAAGTAGTGGAAAAACGATAACTATTTACACTCGCCCTAACGCGAGAGAAGCGTCAAGATGAGACTGTAGCAGTCCGCCACCTTTTATGTCCGGAAGAAACAACTCGACTTCTATTTGTTCCGCCGATTTAGGTACGGAAGCAGGTAATGTTGGTTAATACTTTTTCAAATGGTATTAGCATGTACATTGTCCTTACCTTAGAATTATTATTATTACATATAATTCTTGAGTTGTTTTGGTTAATCTGTCAACGACTATAAACGCTTGTCGAAATCGTGCTTCCCGAATGGAAGTATTTTTAGCAAACAAGCTAACCTAGCTGATGGTTAAACATTGACAGAATTGTTCTGTTTCCGATGTTCCGAAATTTAGCTTTTATAGAGTCTTTCTGGGGCACTAACGTTGTGTATTTTCTTTGCACAATAGATGAGTGATTGTTGGCTCCGTGGTGCCCCAGTATGGCTCACAGTGCCAGGAAAGATTCGCCGGAGCTCCCTGACTTCTCTTATCTGAAGAGCCTGGCCAAAGATCATCTCATTGACCAGTTAAGAAAAGTAAGGTTTTCTGTTTCTGTTTGTTTGTTTTCATTCTGGGAGAAACAAGTGATTTGTAAAGGAATGTTATGAATCAATGTCACCATCACCACATTGACCGTATACAAATATTAATGTATAAAAACAATAAAACACATTTAGGCATCTATATGTTTTGTTCTATATGTCTTTTTTAGAACATACATCTAGTGATGAGAAGAGTGGTAAAAAAATATCAGTGTTATCTGACAACACTGTGTACAACTGTGAAATGAAGTGTTAATAACAGACCAAGATGTCATGTGACAGAAAGCTTATTGATCATGGTTGGTAGAGCCTTTAACATCCTGCATTCCCTCTTCGTCTTTCTCACTCAGATTCCGGGGAAAAAGGACCTTTTCATCGAGCCAGACTTGATGAGCCCCCTGGATCGTATTGCTAATGTGTCAACGCTAAAGGTGAACTTCATCAGCTGCTGTGTCACTTGACAGTTGGAAATCATTTTAAGTAAATTCTTTTCTGTCCGTTTTGCAGCAACATGAAGTCGACAAACTCTTCAAAGTAGAATATAAACCAATTATCAGCACCTCAGATCAGTGAGTCCTTCAACTTTCAAGCTGCTATTCTAAACAGACACAGGCTGATTTGACATGTCTGGCATTTCTTTCTTTTGTAGGCTCTGCTTTTTGATCCGCCCGAGAATACAAACTGTGAAGTGGATTTGCGGTAAATGGTGTTAATAAATGCTCAGTATTCCAATATTTTTTTTATAACAAGGAATCTTTTCGAAAGACTAAACTCTGATCATACCCTCAGGCCAACTACCCACCAGTCTCCCGATGCTTGAAGAAAGATACCTGTTAAACAGCATTTCAGAAGCAATGTGCTTTTAAAGATACACATTTTTTTTATAATTCTTTTGTTGTTTAGATCATATTCTCCAAAAAAGAAACAATCCATATATTTTTTTAATGTTGGATTTGGATGTTTTAATGCTAAAGTGAATTGAGTATGACAGAAGATGCAAGAACACAAAGTACATGTTAAAAACTACTGGACAAAATGAATAGAAATAAATTCTTCATCGAGTAAAACAAAAATAAAAAGGCATTTCTGAGTGGTTTAAGCAGTTTTAAGAGCACAACTTCTTCTCTTCTGAAAACTGGATGTGCTGTTTGATGTGTATATGGTTTTCCTTGTTCCAGATGTGGCGAATGCAGACAAGGCAGCCGGAAGGTCTCGACGGTATAACATCATCTTTACCCCTCAGAAGGTACTTCCTGTCTTGTTACAAAGTTCGATTTATTTTGCATCATGCTGATAATTCTCTGCTGGCTCCTTGTCTGGTCCAGTTCTATGCCTGTGACGCAGTGCTGGAGGAGCAGGGACTCTTTGAAGGTAAATTCTTTTTTATGATCTTTTAATATAATTGATTTTAGTCAGTAATTCTTATTGATATTTGATCTTATGAACAGAAGTGACCACCTATGAATGGGAGTTCTACCTTCTCCCCCTGGATGATGACATCATCAGTTTAGAGCTACCAGAATTCTTCCGAGACAGCTTCCTGGTAGGCTGCAAATCATGGTGCTACCCAACACTGGTTCGCACTTGTGTTCACATTTGATGTGTTTCTTTTCAAAAAAGCATTTAATGTCAACTAGGCCCATCAATCTTTGATTTGGGGTTATTTTCCTTTATTTTGTTGCATTTTGATAAAAAAAAAGAAGATAAAATTACATCTTGGATAGAAATTTGCTTTTAAGATTCCAACTAATAAATTACCACATTTTTTTGGTAAAGCCTGATTAAGATTAATTTTCTTTGATGAAAAATATTTCTTTTGCTTTCCTGCTCCGAGATTATATTTATGTAAATGTTTGCTAATGTGGGCTGAAGAAATTCAAACAAAGCTATTTTAATATTTCAACAATTTGAAACACTGTATTAAATCAAATGATCTTTAATGGTCCATCACACAGGCGGGGGACCAGCGGTGGGTGAGGACAGTCAGCAACTCTCTGTGCCTCCTTCAATCCCTCTATGGTCCCTTTTCCAATGTTTATGGGATTGGACGAATTTCCAAGGTTCCCCACATTCATCTGTTTGGAGAATCTGAATTTAATACAACCCACCAAAGCGATTTTTTGACTTGAACTGCATTTAATTTTGTTCAGATGGTTGAGAAGTGTTGGAGAGAGCAGGGTGAACGGGGGCCGACGAAGAATCAACAGGCTAAAATCGGAAAGGTTTTTCTCATTGACAGAGGTGAGACGCAGCCCAGGCTTCTTCCACGCGCAGTGCCACACTTTATTCTCTTAAATGTGTCTTCACAGATGTGGACTTCGTCACTCCCCTGTGCTCACAAGTGGTTTATGAAGGACTTGTAGATGACATATTCCGGATCAAATGTGGTGAGTATGAATAAATCTCAAGTAGATTAACTTTAACCCTCAAGTTTCAGTGATTTTTGAACTTTTCCAGTCTTATCCCTTTCCTGAAAGTCACAACTGATCGCTACGACCCTGCAGCTGGTTTATGTTGGTCACCTGTTGATCCTGTGACGTGTGATCATTGTGTCCCCTTCTGCAGGCTGTGTGGAGTTTGGCCCTGATGTTACCTCATCTGACCGCAGCACCAAAGTCATGCTGAACTCTCAGGATAAGGTGGGTCATCGCCAACAATGGCTCCAGATCAGTCCGACGTGACGTTCACGTTCAACTCTCATTCAGGTCTTCAATCAAATCAGAAACGAGCATTTCTCCAACGTCTTTGGCTATCTCAGTCAGAAAGCCAGGAATCTGCAGACCGCGTATGATGTGAGGATTTTGTCAGTCATTGTTGCTGAGGTGACTAACAGTTGTGATGCTTAAAGCTGTGATCCCCCCCCACAGAAGCGTCAGGGGATGGACATCAAGCAAATGAAGGCGTTTGTATCCGAAGAACTCAAAAGCTTAAAACAGGAGCACCGGCTGCTCAGCATGCGTGAGTTTTGCTGCTCTTCACTTAGGAATTGTGGTCAGACGTGCGTTTCTCACTGTCCGGTGTCTTTTTCAGACATCAGTGCCAGCGAGTCCATAATGAAGACGAAAACGAGTCAGGACTTTCAGGAGCTCCTGAGGATCGAGCACTGTAGGAGTCGTCGTATCTCTATGTTGACGCTGACTGTGACCGTGACTGTGACTCTGATCTTATTTTTCCCTGTTGCAGCTTTACTTGAAGGGTTTGATATTCGTGAATGTATTTCCTTCATAGAGGAGCACATCATAAGACAGGTGCGTTTGATTATCAGTGTCCAGAATCCAAAATACTGATTGGATGTCAGAAACTTCAGGAATAATTTTTTTTTTTTTTTAAAAAGACCCTTTTCTTTTTCAAAAGGCCTCCATAACAGAAAGTATGAGGCTGCTTTGTCTTCTGTCCATGACTGAAAATGGTGAGCTTGCTTTGTTTAAATGTTAAATGCATTAAAAATGCATGAAGTGCCGTATTACTAACACGTTTCCCTTCCACAGGGCTCCTTTCAAAAGATTACCGCTCGTTAAAAACACAGTTTTTACAGGTGAAGTTGTTTTCCTAGATGTTATTATTAGATGTGCCGTCAAAGGTTTTCACCTGTCACGAGTGTAATGTTGTATCTGGTTGGCCTCCTCAGAGTTACGGCACAGATCACCTGTTCACGTTTGCCAACCTCAGACAACTGGGGCTGCTGGTGGAGCAGCAACCGGGCGAAACGCTGACTGTGATGGAGAGCAAAGTGGGCAAACTGGTCAATGACAAAACGGCAGGTGATGGAGCAGAGCTTTTCTAGGAGTATTGATCACATATCCGATGTTTATATTTCTTTTTTCTGTTTTTTTTCTTTCGCACATAAATGTCGCGCTTGTTTTTATATTTTCTTTACTGTCGGATTTTCAGGAAAGCTGACCGATGCCTTCTCTTCTCTGACCAAGAAAAGTCATTTCAGGGCTCTAAGTAGAAAACTCAATCTGGTTTGTATAGTTCAGGATTTCACTTGAGATCAAAGTGCTAAAATTGGAGGGTGTCTCATGTCATCACATCTTGTGTAAAGGTGCCAAAGTCAGATAAGGACTATGACCTGCGCGTCCCAAAAGACATGGCTTACATCTTCAGTGGCGCCTACAACGCTCTGAGCTGCAAGATAATCGAGCAGGTGAGAAGACCCGTGAAGTGGATTCCACTTGCCTGATCTCCATGTTTGCTATTATTTCCTCTTGCGGTCATGTGCAGGTGCTGGAGAGGGACAGTTGGACAGGGCTTGAAGAAGTCACAAGGCTAATAAACAGCCCTGAATTTACTGTTACAGGTTGAACCGACCGCACATCCAAATGTAATATTTGCTCCTAGATGTCTCGGCGCAATGAATGTTGAGGTCTTTTTCTTTCTTTAGTCAGCAACAACGCCGAGTTGAGTCCAAAGAGTGATGCTCAGCGTATTATCTTTGTCATGTTCCTTGGTGGCTGCACCTTCTCTGAGATTTCAGCCCTGCGTTTCCTTGGCAAGGAGAAAGGTAAATTCAAGAATCGGCTTTTCTTTCATTCACACAATACTTTAGGCATTAGTTTGAAATCCTTTTATTAATCCACTTTTTTAATCCTTTATTTTCCAGGGTATAGATTCATTGTGGTTACAACTGCAATTACAAACAGTTCCAGAATGATGGAGGCTTTGCTTGAGAACCGTGTTTGACATTCCAATTGCATTTTTCATTGCTACTTTGTCTTCTCCAGCCTACAGTTTGCCTGCATCAAAGATTAACAGTGTCCAATACTAAAAGGCGCCACAAGAATGTACAAAGTAAATAAACATTTTTTTATCATGTGCATGTTGGAGTTTTCTTCCATTTTAATTTTAATTTCATTTTAAGTTGAATAGCTGGATCCTTGGTTATAGAGGGGACAAAAACGACACTGTTCGTTGAAACAAGTTACCGACCTCCAACAGCCATAGTGGTGCGTTTTCTTTGATCATGATTGTTGCTGGAGGGGCGGATTCTGCAACTGTTCCCTTGAGGACGCTCCTAACGGCCGGCCCTAGCTTACAGAACAAGGGCACTCTGAAGACGGGCCAATCAGCGCGCGTGACGTCACCAGACGCGTATTTTGAACTATCCAAACGGACCAGACTCACGGCTGATAGAGACGAGACGCTGTGTTTCGCATAGATTTTGGCGTTTATTTTCTTGCTACGAAAAAATAAAATTGCGTCCGAGTTTGGAGCTTAACAATGAGAAAGAGGTAAGAACATTCGCCATAGTATGATTTACCTAATGTGTGGAGTTACTCCACGGCCATGTAAATAACTAGCTAACTCGAACTACTTGTGATCAAGCGAAGCCCCGTAATGGCAGCTACCATGTTCGTGGTTTAGCGCAGTTAGAATATGTCCATTGTTCGTTACTGGTTTAAAATATTACCAGCTATGCTATCAGGCCTTTGAGTTTACTGAAACCGATTCTATTGATTCTTTGGACACCGTAGCGAGGTGCTTGCAGCGGAGGCGGTGACCTGCTTGAATAAAGCGCTGAACCATCTGAAGGACATATGGGAAGAAATCGGAATTCCTGAGGATCAGAGACTACAGAGAACAAATGTAGTAAAGAACCATGTGAAGGTGAGACACAGATTAACGCATGGAGTCTCTAAACGAGGTGCTTTCTGATAGGTTTCGATGGGGGTGGATGGGGGGCAGCTTCACACTTATCGTCAGCATCAGTAACGACCAGTGGAAAAATCCATGAGATCATTGGTGAACAAAGTTAAACGATATTTTATGTGTTTTAATGCTCTTCAACACGCATAAACAGTGCAACACAAGAGATCACCAAGAGATAATTAGATTACGGTAGATTAGAGAGAATTCAATGTACAAGAAACTAAAATATTTACAAATGCAAATTAGTGGTAGTGAAGTTGATGTCTACCTTTAACTGATCCTTTACACTCCAGTAGTGAACACACACATACACACAAGCCATGTGCGGGAGTGGTGGGCAGAACTTTACTGCTGGGTCAGAGGAAAGAAATTGGTCTTGTGAACGGAGGATTGCTGGTTTAGGGGTGGTCCTAAGCCATGATCTGCCCGATTCTACACAGGTTTTTATTCTCATCACTCCCTTGTCTTTATGCGCCAGGGCCTGCTGGACATGATGATCCAAGAGGAAGAATCAATGAGAAAAAGGCTCATAACCAGCATTCAAGCATGTAGGGCAGAAATGGAGACGCTCTGCTTCGAACTTCAGCTTCCTATTTTTGAGGTTAGAGCAATGAAGATAATTCAATGTTCTCCTCTTCAGCACAGTCACCTTTCTTTAACTGTTGCTGACTAAAGTGATTTGTAAATGTGATCTTGTTATTTCAGGAGGAAAAAGGCATCAGCATGCTCCAGCAGGAGAAGAACATGCGCACTCAGGTGGAGGTTCTGACTAAGGAGAAGGCTAATCGAATGCAGCAGCTGAAGATTCTGCTGGAGCAGGATCAGGATCTGTGCGACATCCTCTGCTCCATGCCTTATGGAATTGCTGCAGACTCTGTCCCCTCAGTGGAGCAGCTGGAGAGCTTCCAGCAGCACATTCAGAACCAGAATGAAGAGAAGGTAGAGGATCAATGCTTTGTTTTCTTAATTTTATCTTAAGCTTCTTAGACTAGTCACTTTTGTGTCTACAGGCGAGGCGGCATGCTGAGTTCAAGGCCCTGAAAAAGCAGATTATATTGTACATGGAAGAGCTGGACCACATCCCAGAGACCAGCATTGAAAAGGATGTTTTATGTGAGGATGAAGATTCATTTTGCCTTTCCAGAGAAAATATTACATCTCTAAAGCTGCTCATCTGCCAGGTAAGTCTGACCGAATGTCTGTGTGATCCAGCTCGAAATGCCAATTGAAAAAGTCTGAACCTGAATGTAGAATCCCTGCAGAAGCAGCTGCACAAAAATATGATGTTCTTCTGATCCTGCAGCTGGAGGAACGTAAGGCCGAGAATGAGGCGACGTGTGAGAATCACAGAGAGAAGATCCAGCAGCTGTGGGACAGACTGCAGGTCCCACAGGAGGAGAGGGAGGCCTTCAATGAACATATGGTGTCATCTAAGAAGAGGAACCTGGAAGCAGTGAGCTTTTAAACATTTTTCATGTTTGAGTTTAGTTTTTATCTCTGTAATGTGTGATGATGCTCATTTATTAAAATCAACTTTAGATGCCATAAGGACATGGATACTCTTTAGCCAGAATCAGCTATTTCTATGTCATGTATTTAATTTAGCTGTTATTATGGCTATTTATTCTGTTTGTTTGTTTTTTAGTTACGCTCAGAAGTTCAGCGTCTGGAAGAGCTTAAACTTCTCAACATCCACAACGTCACTGATGCCATTCGCTCTGAGATTGCTGTGCTTTGGGAGAAGTGCTTCTTCAGCACAGAACAGAGGCAGGCGTTCACACCATACTTTAGTGGTGAGTTTCTCTTTGATTACATTTTGGACCCAGTCAGAGCTGGAGGGTTTGGGAGTGTGCTTAGACTCTGCCTCTGCATTTTAGAGGATTTTACAGAAGAGCTGCTGAGTCAGCATGATGCTGAGATTCAAAGGATGAAGCAGCATTATGAAGACCACAAAGAACTTTTTGATGGAGTTCACCAGTGGGAGGAAAACTGGAGACACTTCCAGGAGCTCGAGGTGAGTCTAGATATTTTAACAAGGCTGTCTTTATCCTGTGAGTTGTGCAGATTTGAACAATTCCAAATTCCAATTATGGGTTTACTTGTATAAGGTGGTTAAAAAAACCAACATAATTTCAGACCATAAACGTGTGCCTTTATTGTTTTCATTCACAGAAAAAAGCAACTGATCCAACACGATTTACAAACAGAGGAGGTAATCTCCTCAAAGAGGAGAAACAAAGATCTGAGCTGCAGAAACATCTCCCCAAGGTGAAACACAAAGGCTGTCATATTATTTTTCTCGCAACCAATAGTTGTTTTTTCTTGTAATCATCATTTCTTCGATTTAAAGCTTGAGAAGAAGTTGAAATCGGAGATTGAAGCATGGGAAGGTGAACATGGTCGAGAGTTTTTGGTGAATGGGCAGAAGTTTCTGCAGTATGTGGAAGAGCAGTGGGAGCTGTATCAAATAGAGAAGGAGAGGGAGAAGCAAGAACGGGTAAAGCCTTCATCTTTGTGTTGGAGGTTCATCCTTTCTACAGGAAAATGCCTAAACTTTTCTCTTTTTCAACCAAACAGCATCTGAAAAAGAGCAAACAGACCGAGGAGGATATGCTGTATGGCACCATCATACGAACCCCTACCAAGCGCAGATTCCTGGGCACCCCCACACCAAATAAATCCAGAAAGGTGTCAAACCTGTCTCTGTTTGAGCGTGTGGTTCTGAGACGTACAAATGCAGCCCCGCCTGTCCTTTGTTCTAACCTCCTGTCTTATTTTAATCAGTTTAATGCGACATCCAGCAGTTCTAGTGCCACGCCCAACAGCACCATGCGATGTGCCTTTGGTGGGACAGTCTGTCGTTCGCCTGTGCCTCGTTTACCTCTCTCAGCGAACAAGGTTCGTTTTATTGTCCGGCTAACGGAAGACTTGTGTAGATTTGGGTTTGAGTCTAACACCAGCTGACCTAGCCGTGAAATGGATGAACAAGTTTCATTTGATTATGAACAGTGATAATGACCTTCTATTGGAGCAGGTGAACTTTCACACAGATGTGCAGAAAAAACACTGTTCCCCAAAGACTGACCTTAACTGCATAAATCTGGAATCTTTTGGGAATTATTTGTGACATGGTTTTTGTACAAAACTGCACAGATCCTGACAACTTGTCTTTTTAGGTTTCTGCTGCACGAACGCCTGGTGGCGCTAAACCACCTCACCCACCATCAAAAGGCTGTAACAAGGAAAATGAGGTGCAACCAAAGGGGACTCCCCTGGCCTGCCCTAGCCACTACAGCATAAACTCTGTTGCCAGCACATATTCAGAATTTGTGGTAACTTGCATTTTTGTTTCTTTTCTTCTGTGCTTTTTTAAAATAAAAAAAACTATTCATTTAAAGGTCCTATGTCATGAAAAACACCCACTATCATTGGGGGGGCTGGTTTATGGGCCTCCAAAAAGCAGCCTGTCATGGGATCTTTAAGTGCAGCAACCAATTCAATCAAACTAGATATCCTAATATCTAATTAGGATTCATTTATATCTTAGAGGGACCTGGTCAACACCGAATCTGTTCAGTCAAGGTCTGTGCTCAGGTTGAATTTTTCTTGTGGAAGTTCTGACTAATGCTTTAATTTGCTGTGTTGGTTGCATGTGTATTAATCACCTGCAGAAATGACATTAACACACCAGTGTAGCCTTAACACATCAGATAGTGGGCATCCAAGCCAAAATCAGCTCATTGGCCAATGGTTGACCAGGGTGACCAGTTTGGTATTTATACTCTACAGAAATAACTTATCTTTAAACAAATTAATCTGAATGAAGCACTAATGCTCTCATCCTCCACTGCTTTGCTCCATCTTTTCTTAATTGCTGCTCAACTATTACTCTCGAATTGTAATTAATTAACTTCAAGCCTTTGTAACGAATTCACGGCAGGATGATTTAAACTGCTACATTAAATAGCAACAGCAAACTCTTATCTTTTCTCAGACTAGATAAGCGTGCAACATGAATGCAAAAGAGACAGAACCCCCCTTTTGCAAAGTTCCTATGTCAACAATAAATTATAATGATGGTGTTGTCCTCCTCTACAGCGAGACCTTTCCAAGGCCTCCAACACCAAGAACCAGCACGGCGTCCTGAACTCAACCATCACCAACTTCTGATCGTCACAAGCTGTTGGCGTCCTTTCAACAAAGTCACCGCCTCACTACCTTTCACTGCAAACTGCTTTTATATGGAAATGAAGGTTTAATATATTGAGTGTTTTTTGGCTGATGAAAAAGGATCCTGTTCCATTCCTGAGTGTGATATTATCACATTGAAGGGTTTTTGGCACCATCTACATATTTGAACTAACACTACTGTAGTGCTCCAAGATTGATAAAGATGTGACAAAAATTGTATAATTCACTGCACATTTAGAAAAAAAAAATGAAATTGATAAGTTTCTGAATTTATGCAATCTGGGGACACAGGCCAACTATATTTTAGATACTTTGCACTTTGTTTATAAAATCAGCGCATTGTTATTTTAAGCAAACTATTCCATCAGAATGTGTTATGTATTTATGTATATATTTTTGTATCTATTTTCTATAGATTCTGCACAGTTTCTGAAAGTTGTCCATTTTAAACATGCTGAACTGTTGCAGGGCGTCATCTGGACGCTCGATAACAGTTTTAATCTAGATAAATCACATGAGGTCAGAACATTGTCATGTCTGACTTTGAATTTTTTTTTTCCAAAAGACAATAAATTTTTATTTTCCACTGTAAAATGTTTGTTATTGAGGATTCACTGTGTTATTTTTGTCTTGATTGGTTTGAGTTTTGGCACAAGTTTAACATGTTTTTCCTCACTAAACAGAAAAACTGATTTTTCGGGTTAGAGCAGGAGAGTCAAATATTGACAGTATGAGTATCCCACTACTAAATTCAAGATATTAATAATCCTCTTACCTATCATGCAAAAATGTGGACAGAAAATGCATTGTTCATTTGACACTTGTTTACATGGAATTGATTCCTTGGATATATCGAAATATACCTAAATGATACAGGTGAATATAATTTCTGGGAAAGGTGCCACTACAACCTGAGTCCTAATGCATCTGTTCTTTGAATTAATCTAATGAAATATATTGCTACTGCCAATTTTAATAACAATATTGTTACGCTGATATTAATGTATCTTTATATGGTATAAGAGTTTACCTGTTGCGGATTTTAGACTGAAATGGTCTCACCGGAAGTGTTGATATTGCTTCCGGAAGTGGATCCCGGCCATCGCCGCTGAACACGTTTAGCGGTGACAGGTTGGTCTGAGCGAAGATTTGGTGCAACAAAGTTTTCTAAGTGTTTTTAAAGCCATTTTAGTGTCGGTGGAGTCATGTCGGGAGCGCTAGCAAGGCTGCTCTTCTACCCGACCTTAGCCTACAATGTAGTGATGGAGAAAGTGTCGTTGAGACGATGGTTCGACCGGGTGGACGAGACTGTCATCCTCGGAGCGCTGCCGTTCCGATCCATGACCAGACAGGTCAGACGTTAGCATCCGCGGCTAATTCTTAACAACTGGCTGCGATTATGTGAATTTAGACAGATCTTCTTAAATATTTATTCAGTTTATCTGTCGTTGTTTCACATGTGTTTGCGACCAGTGTCTAACAACTTTGTCAAAGTCATTCTGTTTAGGAAGCATCAGTTTTCTGTGACCATAAAGATTTTGTCCAGAATATTTGTGATCGACAGCAAATGTCATTTAAGCTTGGAGGATCTGGTATTCTGTTCCTCTACAGGTATATAAAACACTAGAATGCCGTGGCATTACATTTAAATTTCATCCTCGATTATTGCACATTTGCCTCTTGGTGAAGTCTGGTTTATCTGACACTGGAGACTATTCTTTCAGCTGGAGGTGAAAGTCTTTATGAGGAAACTCAGAATTTACATTGTGTGAACAGTGTTCCGATAATTGTCCTGACTTGTTCAACCAGTAAAGCTGTTTGACAGATCAGGTTTGAGCTACTTCAGGTTTCCACTTTTGGTTTGTGTCTGAATTTAATGAGCAGATGACATTAAATATTGAACCGGGCGCAGAAAGGTCAGCGTTTTTCGATCTTTCCACTCAGCATTTCAAGGACTCTGCAGCGAAACACTCCACAACACTCAAACTGCTCTGTCAGTATATTGATGTGTTTGTTTATTTACAGGGTTGTAAAATTTTGGAATCTATGACATTATGAAATTTACTTATTAACCTTTTCAGAAGGATTGAAAGCGTGAAATAATTAAAAATCTGGAGAAATTGTAACAAATAGGATGTTAATAAGTAAATGGAAGGAGAAAGTTTTGGTTTTGTAATATTTCACAGTTGCAGGAACATAATTCACCTCCTCAGACTCAAGTAAATATTGATCAGTAGTAAATACAAAGATGATCTGTTTTGTTGCAGCTGGTGGAGAAGGAAAATGTCCGAGGGGTTGTCACTATGAATGAGATGTACGAAACTAAATATTTCTGCAACTCTGCTGAGGTGAGTCCACCTGTACTACTTATAGTCACTGATATAATCACCATTTGACAAAATATAAATAAATGAGCCGCCTAATTTGGCCTGTTGCAGGAGTGGCAGGCAGCAGGGGTGGAGCAGCTCAGACTGGACACTGTAGACCTTACTGGCGTTCCCACCTTGGAGTACCTGCATGAAGGTGTGGAGTTTACCCTAAAGCACCGAGAGCGGGGCAACAGTGTGTACATCCACTGCAAGGCTGGACGATCCCGCAGTGCCACGCTGGTTGCTGCGTACCTCATTAGGGTCAGTGTAAAAAGATGAGCAGGACACACATGCTCAACTCTTAATGAGAACATGTTTTCAAGAGGGACCACACGAGTGACACATGTTGTTTGTCTTCTGATTTCGGTGCTTTCCTGCCTACAGCTGCATTGCTGGACTCCAGAGGAAGCCTGTCAGATGCTGGCGTCAGTTCGACCACACGTACTGGTGCGCACTGCTCAGATGGAGATGCTGAGGAGGTATTACCGGCAGGTGTGTGGGCAGTCAAGCTGAACAGGCAGAAGGGCGATGGCGGTGGTTCAGCCGTCAAATTCACAATCTGTTGGCAGCTGGAAAGGTGGACACCAGGGACATGGTCCACACCTCTGATTTTCATTTATTTCCTGTCATTATAATATTTATTTTTAAGAAATATTTTACAGGCAAATATCAAAGTTTCAAGGAAAGCTGTGAGGTTAAAAAGATGAACATTTTGAATATGAAAATCAACTTTGACAACAATTTCTTCTTTGGATATTGGTTACTGTCATTTCTTTTTTTTTAAATCAAAAACTGTACATTGTGCATAATGCAGGAATTGTTTATTTTACCTTATTTAATTTAAAAACGGTGCCTTTGTAGTTTACAATGCTGTGGTATAAAATAAAATATTTGTCTGATGATTGCTGCATGATTGTTAAGTTAATTTTTAAGTTGGCTGAAAATGAACATTACACACAGATTGTTAAAACTGATCTTTTATTATGGTAGTTTTATTTATTTAAGCACATTTCCCTTTGCTGACGTGGAAAATCCACATAATTATAATAAACCGCAGCCAACGTAATAATTCCTGCTAGACTAATTTCATAAGGACCTAATTTCCGGTAGTAATTATAAATAGGTATTCATAGTAATTGCGCTTATAACTGTACACGTTGTACCCCTCCCATCCACCAGGTGGCGATAGAGTGCACACAATTTTGCTTGTGGAGACGAGCCACACCGGCGCAAAGATGGCGGCCTCATTAGTGCGGTTTGTCCGCGGGGGTCTTGGAAGGAGTATTAACGGTATAACGTCTAAATATTCCAATGGGAGGGCAGGCGATGCTTGTTGTTTACAGTTGCTTCGATATAACTGCCCTTGCTTGCCGATGAATTCTTTTTTTTTCGTATTCAGCAGTCAAACGTCTCGGGTTTGACCTTCGAGCTAGCTAAAGCTAACATACCACAGCGATAGAGAATAGTTTGTTATTTCAGCAACATGCATGGAAAAAATGCCCATATTTAAGTAAAAATCTTTCGTTTGTACCATGCCCCGTCATTCATGTTTATTAGATATCAGTTGTGTAGATTCCCTTATGCAGAAACGTATATCTTATGCAAGGTTTTAAAGAACGGTCTTTCGATGTTCTCATAGTTGCAAGATCTTCGTGTGTACTCCAGCAGCACAAAAGACTGCAGAGCTCTACATCTGACACTCAACGTAAGTCCGCTTTAAGGTTTCCTTGGAGCACATTATTGAGATTGTTTGTGGTCCTTGATATATGTAATTATTTCTGCCTCTCTGACTTAGAT
Source organism: Takifugu flavidus (assembly GCF_003711565.1). Classification (NCBI taxonomy): domain Eukaryota; kingdom Metazoa; phylum Chordata; class Actinopteri; order Tetraodontiformes; family Tetraodontidae; genus Takifugu; species Takifugu flavidus. The sequence continues at coordinate 10,153,349 of NC_079521.1, forward strand.
ATTGTCAACATATGACAAACCCACAAAGCGACCTAAATAATCTGCAGGGTTTTGGGGATGTTTATTTTGGTTGTTGTTGTAATAATGCTTTTCTGTATTCATATTTATTGTGACCACGTGTAAGACATTTACTAATATATTTATCTGTCCTTCCTGCAGCCACTGTCAGGCCCAAAGATGCTGTCATTCACAAACAGCTGGCTGCATTTGGGGAGTATGTTTCCGAAATGATGCCAAAATATATCCAGCAGGTCCAGGTCCGTTCTCTTCACCCTCTTCTTGAATCAGAAAACCTCTAATCACTTTGAAGTTAATTTCAACTTTGTGGGTGTTCACAAGGCATTGACTAATTGTAAGATGGCCAGCTTATGAACCCATACTAACTGGTGGTTTGCAGGTGACCTGCTACGATGAGCTGGAGGTGATGATCCATCCTGATGGAGTCGTACCTGTTCTGACCTTCCTGAGGGACCATACCAATGCTCAGTTCAGGAACATGATTGATCTGACTGCTGTTGACATCCCAACACGCCAGAACCGCTTTGAGGTTCTCTTAAGCATACACAAACACACACATTGAAACAGGCTCATTGGGTTTTTTATATGTTATTAGAAGCCCCCTACAATCTGACTGAACCTTCAGGAGTCCTCAGAAGTGAGACGAGAATTGGTTCAGTGTGGTTGCAGCATTGACATTCCTGTCTGGGCTTTTATGTGTGCCGATTTCTTTGGTGCAACTCCTGGCTCAATACAATGCTGATGTCAGTTACCATGGCAACAGTAGCAGCTCAAAGGGATACAGATTAGCTGTTTTTGTAAGATTGAATTATTAATGTAGAGACTGGGTTAATCTGTGTAAGATGTAAAGGAGCAGCTAGCATTTATTTCTAATGGTGTTCGTTGTTTCTTATTTTCTGATCATTTACAGATCGTTTACAACCTGCTGTCACTACGCTATAACTCTCGTATTCGTGTCAAGACCTACACGGATGAGCTGACACCCGTGGACTCGGCAGTCCCAGTCCACATCGCTGCCAACTGGTATGAGAGGGAGGTGAGTTTGAGCCTGCGCGGCCAGCTTGAGGTTGGTGTGTTTTCATTCTGTTTTGTTGAGATGAATTGAGTCTTTGTTTGTGCGTTCAGGTGTGGGACATGTTTGGTGTGTTCTTCGCTAACCATCCAGACCTGAGGCGCATCCTTACAGACTACGGGTTCGAAGGTCATCCCTTCAGGAAGGACTTCCCCCTCTCTGGATACGTAGAGGTGAGTTCTCTCAATCTGAGAATCTGATTACTTTCAGATTGATGTGAAAATGCTGGTGGTTAAAGAGAAGATACATTTTTTGCTCAGAAAATGCACAAATCTTCAGGTCATCACTAAATTTAGATCCAAGCCTTGAAGAGCTTTGATACTCGGTGTTGGGATGGAGATTTGTTGGCCAAAACAAACTTAAAAGAATGAACTTTTTACACTTTATCTCTGTTAACTGAAGTCTCGTCTCTGTTACCTTCGGTAGTCTTTGATTTGAGCGAATGCTGGTCCTGTTTCTACAGGTGCGTTATGATGACGAGGTGAAGCGTGTGGTGGCTGAGCCCCTTGAGCTGTCGCAGGAGTTCAGGAAGTTTGATCTGAACACACCCTGGGAAGTTTTCCCAGCACATCGCGAGGCCAAAGAGGCTGCGCCCAAACTGGAGGCCGGCGAGACCCCCGAAAAAAAGTGATGTCATTACCATGTTCATGTCTGTTAGTCACCAGAACAACCACACCTGAAATATTTATGTAAATACAAATACTAATAAAATAACTTGAAAAAAAGATCTTCTGGATTCTTGGGTTTTGTAAATCTTTTAGCCTAAATTTGTGGATAAACCTGAACTTCATCAGAGTTTTATTCCAAACCAGATCAAGTTTCTGACCTGTTCATATATTGTGTTTTGTTTTTTGTTTTTTGTTTTTTTCTGTCCCACATTGAAGTTTGTCATCAGGGAAATAAATTGTACAATGTTTGAAGTCAAGAGGTTTGAGGAACAACTTATGAGGCAAAGTAAAATCCTACACCTGGAACCTTCAAAGAAGAGCACAATTAAAACTTTGGGATTAAAGAACAAAATTCCACTAAACTGGTTTTATATTTTCAATGTTACTTATATCGGAACAGAAAAAACGATTCAGGCGTTTAATGACCCTCGATTCCTTACAAACAGATGGCGCTGTACAACCAATGCTTTAATTTTCAAAACATCTTTATTTCACATGTAAAAATTCTCAACAAAATAAGTTCTCGCCAGAATGCGTTTGAATATTTTGTGATTACGAGGAACAGAAAAGCTCATATTTGGTAGACTTATTTAAAGAGCCATATTTTTAACCAGGTGCACAACAATTTTTAATTCAGCAGAAACAAAGATGCACGGATCAGGAAAATCCACCACGTCAATAACAATAACTGCTATACGGATAATTCATTTAGTTAATTCATTTAAAGTAGCTGACAGGGACTGTGAAACTGTCTAAACAATTTTATTCTGTTACATGCATACATCACATAAATTCTTCACTTCTGCTCAGTTTCTCTTGTTTTATCTTTTACCCGGCCACTGGTTCCGTCTCCAGGCTCCAGCGATTCACTGAGGGTCTCACTTTGATGTGTTATTTTCTAATATGAGATGTGCTCACTGTAACATCTCATACTGTGAAAAACAAATTAGTGCTTCGCAGCCCTAAAATGGCTGCGTTTTAGAGGTCAGGCAGGACAGGCGGCTGTTGATGAGCAATGAGGAGCTGAAATGGAAGCGTATGAAGGTGTGAGACCATTTCCAAGATGCCAAAAAACACAGTCTACATCATCCTCACACTTCCAGTTTGAGAGCAACCAGCTGCACTTTAGTGCTTTAGTGTTTTTCTAGAATACTTTCCAAGTCTTAGTTTTCACACAGGCAGTAGCCTGAGAGCAACGATACTGTTCTGATCCCTTAAAACCTTTACTTTGAGAGGGGAACCGTGGCAGCTTTAGGACTTTCTCCGACCTTATTCTTGTGATTTGCTTCACCTTTGCAACTGTGTGGTTCCTGTCCAACCTGCTTTAGCTCAGCCTGATAACTCACAACACCACGCATAGGCAACAAAAACAATAAGTTGTGTCGCAGCAGAAAGAGAACAGGAAGTGACGTCCATTAGAGCTGTGTTGGATCAATAATAGAGAAACATTTTCAGATGTATTGGGCACCTTCAGGCCTTTTTACCCAGCCTAAAGTTTAAGGACTCTTGTACTTGTGTTTCATTAAATGTTACAGAGGTAAAACTTGGTGCCAAACTACTTTTCTTACTTTTGGACTGGAGCAGAGGCTTTTACCTTTGGCTGGAAACAAGAGCATGAGACTAAAACACCAGGATTCTGGGCTGCTAAAACCTGAGCCTTGAGGTGAAACAGGCTTAAAGTCAAGACTAACAAACGTGGAGTCCATACAGAACTGGATTTACAAATCTGTTGAACAAAAAAAAAAAACAGCAGCAAAATCAGTTGAACCTTCCATTTATAATAAGAGAGTAATCATTTAAAACATAGTCCAATTGGTGGTACATAATGTTCCAAAAACCCGGTCAGCTTGCATCACTTAATTGCTGTTTATGAACTCCGATCTTTTCTTACTCTACAGCAATTTAGCCACAGAGAGGTCACGCTTCACATTCCTGTGCAGCTCTAACAGCATCATCTTTCTCCTGGTGGCGTGAAATTAAACAGCCATGCACGCTGAAGTGGCCCTGAAGGAGCGATCCAGTTCCCCCCACAGTGGTCGGCATCTGAGGAAATGAATCCTACGCCGTTGGAAATAGAAAAATCAAATTAAGGTCCCAAGTCCCCGCTGGCCCATGAGCAGCATGTGGCCACCAGCTGGGGTGGAGGCACAGTCTGCACTCCTCAAAAGTTCATCTGTTCGATGCGCTCATCCTCATCTTCCTCTGTGAATGTCAGGGTGAAAGCAAAAAATAAATAAAAAAGGGACAACTGACAGCGGACAACACTGCTCACTTATGGTTTTCACATGCCGCCAAAGACACGGAGAAAGTAGTGACATCGTCTGTACAAGCAGAAACATCAAGTCGAGTATAACGAACACGACCTTCAAGACAGCCAACAATACACAACTAAGATAACAGATTCCTCTTCTACTTTAGTTTCTTTTCCTGTAAGTGCCATGATTCAGCAGAGTGAATATCAGAGCTTCACAGAAGAGGAGCCAAAGCATCTTAATTATCTTCAGCAGTCATAAAATGAGCCCCCCCATCGCCACCACTGCAGGCAGGACTCAGAAGCGGTCGCCTCAAATATATCCTTCATACTCTTAATCGGGAGTTAATTTCAGATCGAGGGAGCGACATCGTGCTTGACAGCTGTACTCTTTTTGCTCCCGCGGTGCCGACTCCCACTTACAAACCTGCGGCACAAGTTAAATATGGTCATTTTAACATGTCGTTGCTTCACTTGTGGACCACGGCGATGCCTCGGCTGTCTGTCTCTGTGTGAGTCGAGTATGCTACATCTGAAAGAGGCGTAAAGCTGCCCGTCATTCTCGATAACATCTTCACTTGAATATAAAATACTTCAGTCATGCAGCAATGGGAGCGGGTGCAGCCGCACAAAACACAGAAGTACTGGGAGAGGACTCGTCGTTGTTGTTGAGATGCAAGTCTGGAGGACACAGAGGTGAGAAGGTAACCACGGAGTTTACATTATGGAATGAAATCTTTGAGTAGTTTGCATTTTTTTCCTCCTGGGAAGCCATTAGCTGGAAACTGAAGAGATGCTGCCAGTCTGAGATAAGGAATTCATTAGAACTAGAAACCCTTATAGAGCCATGATGCAATTCCATGTGGGAAACTGCTGTTGTGGTGGCCCAGAAACTTTCCTTTGCATGAATTCCTCCCACAGTCTCCAGCTCACGCGTCACAGCTAGGGTTTCTTGTCGGCATACGAGTGGTTAGTGGGAGCTGTGGGGAAGTCTGGATACACCAGGAAGCCAGTAAAAGTTATGTACTTGGCATGGTTGCTGTAGGCGCCAAAGCCATCCCTCTGGTGGGAGTAGAGCCAGACTGTGTCTCCAGGTTTCAGCGACAGCATCAAGCTCTGGCTCTGGAGAGCTTTCTCTCCCTGGCTGTCATCATAGATCATCGCCTGCACCTCCAGGTGGTTCTTCATCAGCTTGACGGAGAGCGTTTTCTGAGGCATCTTGCCCACATTGAAAGAGAAGTAATACGCGCCTGGAACGCGGCAGGTGAACATGCCCTCGGTCACGTTGAAGTCTTCCCCGATGTTGACAAATGCCGTGTCGAAGCTGACCGGTTGGTGATGAGGTAAGCCCACTTGGTCTACCCCCACAATGCTCTGGGTCCGTCCTACAGAGAAGGCAGACCTCTGGTCATCCTCATCACTGGCCTCCTCCTCTTCCTCCTCATCCTCTCTCTGGGCCAACACACCGTCCTCCACTGCGGCGTGCTCATTGGCCTTGTCTTGGAGGATGCTGTCTTGCGGGGCAGGACGGCTGTGGCGGTGCTCAGTCTGGTAGCCAAAAACATCCGGGTAGATGAGGTAACCATTGAAGGTGGTGTAGTGGCCCGTGTTGCTGTAGAGGGCGTAGCGGGGGTCACCGTGAAGACGAAGCCAGACGGTGTCGCCAAAATCCAGCTGCAGCATGACGCTCTGGCTCTGCACCTAAAGGAGGAAGCAGATGTTTACTCAGACGCCTCCGTCCTTCTGCTTCACCACCCAAACTCAATGCTGGCGCCCGCCAGGAATCAGGCAGCTCTCTCCACAGGAAGATTTGCTCTTTCAGGTTAGAATGTTTTAGATGAGTAACTCTGAACCACTATCATCACCGGGGAGATGAGATCAGGCACTGCTCGTTTAGCTGAGTTCAAACCATTAAAAACAGACGCTTTTAGCACGTTTCAGCAGTTTAAAAAACTGTTTATCTTCATATTCTGACCAATATTTGATATCAAATGGGATTTCTGATGTCAACCTTTTATACTACATTACTAGAACACCTACAAGGACAATGACAGAGATTATTAGAAATAGATCAAATTTACAGTAAATTAAAATGAGGAGACTAGAACATTTATTTGTTTTAAACATTCAGTCTCTAAAACTATAAAGTGGGATTTTCCCCCTTTTTGCAATAATTTTGTTCACAATGTCAAAGATTTATACTGAAATTCTGGCCTCTTAAATTTGGTTACTTTTAAAGGATTGACTGAAATTCCACATTTAAATAAAAATGCATCATAAACTCTGAAACTATTTTGATTCAGTCTTTAATTTGATCCCATGAAGACGAGGGCTTTGCCTAAAAAGCTTCAAAAACTGGACTTATTTTATCATGATTTGTTAGACCAGATGAATAACTTTAATCCCACCCAGCCGATCGTTAGATGACGAGTGCCACGTACCTTCCTCTCCTCTCCAGCATTCTCTTCATAGACAATGGCCTGCACTTCATTCCTGTTCTTCATCAGCATCACAGAAAGATCTTTGTGAGGGAACTTGCCCACAGTGAAGGAGAAGTAGTAGGCCCCGGGGATTCTGCAGCGAAACAAGCCAGCTTTGGGCTCAAAATCCCCTCCGATGTTGACATAGACGGTGTCAAAGGTCACCGTCATCTTGGGCCCACCCTCCATGCTGCTGGTACGCGCAACAGAGAAAGCCGAGCGCAGCTCCACATCATCCGGCAGGCGAGCGAAAGCCTGGGCACCGCCTGCATGGCTCATACAAAGCAGGCCAATCAGAAGGCTCGCTGGGAACAGCATCATGTCTGCAGGAAAACAACATAAAACCACAACATTTGATCCAGCTTCCAGTTTTGAACTGCACCATGGGCAGAACAGAAGGAGCCACCTTTGGGCCTCTCTTTTGCTCTCCTGCTGGTGCAGGGATTTGAACCAGTAACCCTAGTCATAATCGTCCCAAATGTGGTGTGTCCCAACACCTGATAAAGACCTGATCTGGAATCAAACCAACAACCTTCCTATCATGTGACTGTTTTAACTCTTATATTGCCTGATTTATTCAGTCATGAATCCAAGTGTTTTTCCCCAAACTTCTCCCATTTTCCCATGATTCCTGATTAGCTCAACCTGACACCCCCTCCAGGCTTTCCCCCTCTCTATTTAGCGTTTGTTTGTTTCGTTGACTTTTATTTTCAATTTTTCACAAGTGGGTGTTTATTTCCTCTGGTGCTCCGATTCCGACCCGTGATAAAAATAAAATCTTACCTGTGAGTTTACCTTCTCTCATCAATGAATTGGCTCTGCTTTTTACTCACTTTCTCAGTGTGACACTCGCTTTAATCATAACCTGTGCACTTTCACATCAAAACTGATTTGTTTGAAAAGGTTCACACAGGTGGATTACAGCCTGATGTTAAGGTTTAATTGTTGCGATTCACTGATGTTCTCTAATTATTTGATGTCCTCCAAGAGTTTGAAATTCAGAGCATCAAACATTTTGTGCAAGAAACCTTTATTTTATGGGTTCTGGATGGTAAAACTTTGAGGATCTGCTGCTCAAGACTTGAAGTGGTTCAGAGAGGAGTAATCTCTGCTGAGATGTTTCTTTTTCATACCATCTGCATTTCTTTTCAGAAAAATGTCAAAGCTGGTAGCTTTTTGTGGATTTTTTTTTTTTTTTTGGGGGGGTATTTCCAGTTTTGCACCACGCTGCCAACATATACCTCTTCAGTCTTATACTGATCATGTGCCAGAGCTGAGAAAAGACCCATGAGGGAAACTGTCCTGATGTTGCCTTCAGGTACATGCTTGTGTGTCAGATTCCTCTGCGTTGTAAGCGGTGATTAAGTTGCCCGTGTGAATCACTGCTTATCGCAGTGTTTGCCGCCAGCAGCCTCCTCTTCATCAACACCAAACAATAAAACAGCCCAGCCAGCGTCTCCTGTGAGCTGCTGATGTTTCTGTTGTGTCTTTAAACTGTCGGCGGTGCTGCACGACTGCCAAAGCCTTGAAGATATTTACTGTTGGAACTGGCTCTTCACGCATGTTTATACTAAGGCGGCGTCTTTAAGTGAGAACTAATTATAGCAGGTTGTTTTTCTCCACTGGGGGCTCAGAGGCCCAAATGCTGGTTTTTGTGAGAATATTTCTCCCGTTACGGCAGAAGAAAGGAATTCTGCAACAAAGCCTGTTGCAGCAGTTCTCAGCAGCTTTTCCGTATTAATCTGTGTTTTTTTTTCTTGCTATGAAAGTTACGTTGGAAAGAAAAGTCAATCGGCAATGCAGCACTTCCATTAGGCTTGTTTGTGTGGCGGCTGAGACGGGGTTGGTTTGTCTGCGTGATGGCAGCAGGTTTTAAATAGTCGCGTCGACAGGCGAGAGCTTCAGGTTCAAACGGCAATGAAAGAATAGATCTAACAAGCTTTTTCCGTAATGAGCACCCACGGGAGGTAAGCACAGGCGGCAGCAACACCACCGAGCGAAATTAGTCCAGGCAAACATAGAAAAACAAGTTATGTGCAAGATTTGAATTTAAATGGAGTCTTTCTAAGGAAGCATCTTTCTCAGCAACATTAACACAATATTAACACAATAATACCCTGGTGTGAGCGCTGCCATCTTGGATTTGCAGCCAGGTAGTGGAAAAGCACAGGAAACCCCCCCCCCCTGGAGTCCACACCTTTCCCCAGCTGCTGCTGGATGAGGCATTGCGTCATCAGCTACAGATGGAGCCCCCGTGATCTCATCTACTTGAAATGACTTTTAAATTCCTAAATGTTTTATGTCGCCCTCCTGATGCTGCAGCGGCAAACGAGTTTCAGTAATAGCAACAATGTGAGCGTTTGCATTTACAAACACACAGTTTATTCCTTAAAAATAGAACATCATACTTTCAGTTCTGACAAAATAGAAAAAAAGCTTCCGCTTCCTTTTAAAACAGATATAAGCTGATTATTTTTCAACATTTATGTAACCTACTAATGACAATTTTAGAAATGAGGTGAAAAGCGGCGACAAACTGCGATCTGAGAAACCTTCTCGACAATTCCTCAGGAAACCTGTTCCGCCAGAAGGTGGAGGGTGCTGCTAACGGAGGGGAGGGTGATAAGACGTAGGTCCCCACGTAGAAAGGTGCAGGATCAGACGTAAGACTTTCCAACATTGCAAAGATGTTTTCCATGCATGAACGTCTCATGAATCAGTGCAAATCCTCCTTGTTGTTGCTGAGGATTAACTGTTGCTTCAGCTGCCAGATGTCCAAACAAACGGACAGTTTGGGCAAACAACCCCAAGACGTGAATGCACGCAGCTCCCACTGATGAGGAATTAGACCCACATCTGAACATTGACGTAGAGATTTGTTCCTCTTAAATCCCACTTAAGTTAACACAAGAATGAACTTAAACATAATTTAGACCAGAACTGCAAATCAATGCTTTGTTGATTGATCTTTAATTGTAATGAAGAGCAAGCTCAGAATCCACTTGTGTCATATTATATGATTATCCAAATCATCTAGCAGCCCCCACTCCCAATCCAGTTGCAGTTCTCATACAATCACAGCTGGATGCCAGAAGCCATTCCCTAAATCCCATCTTCTCCTTTTTTATGGTTCTGGGTTTCATCACAGTCCAACAGTGTGTAACAATGTCAAAGAGTTTCACAGGGGTGCCCAAATCTAGTCCTTGAGGACCACAGATGGGTCAGGTTTTCTGTCCTACCAGGTAGAAAACACTTGCTCCAAAGAACGTGGGATCCCAGGTTCAGACAAGGAAGCACTTCCTGCCTGGTAAAATCTATGGAATAAACCTGAGATTCCCACATGATTCCTTGATTAAGGGGCCACGCCTCAGTGACCCTGGTGGGACGATTCACTTGAAGTTAAATCCCCACGAATCTGCCAGGTAATGTCTGACGATGCTGAAAAGGGCTGAGATGTCTGAGGGAGGATAAGGTCTAAGCAGACTTGCTTTACAAATGTCCCGTCTCAGCCAAATCAAACAACCAACCAGTGCGCGAGCGTGTTACAGGTCCACTTCAGTAAAAATGAAATCACTTTTCTGTGATAATACAGGTCCATTATTGGTAATCTGAGGTGAATGTGGGGGGAGGGGCTTTAAACGTGAGGTATTGGAAATGTCTTGGCTTGTCTGGGCTTAATGCTAAAAACAGTTGCTCTGAAATCTCCAGGACCTTGATCCTAACAGTGCTTGACAGGCAGAATTTGAGCGTTTCAGCTGAAACGGCTGACGCGCCTTTCAAAGAAAAAGAAAGAATCGACATATCTGCACACAACATCAGCTGTTTGTGTCCTCAGAAAAGCTCCTGTCTCCAAAAGGTCAGCAGGATTTCAAAACCAGCCTTATTTTTAGGTTGACCTTCATGATTTTTTTTAATTAATTGTTTTTTTCTCTGCATTTCCCTTCAGCTGAACATCAAAAATGATATCTTACAGACCCCATCTTTAATCTGCTGTGACCAAATTAACCATCATCTCAGAGAATCTACGCCCATATTCCAGGTTGTGTTTGAGCTCTTGGCTGTATGTCTAAAAATAGAGGTTGGGGTTGGTTTCTCCCCCCTGGAGACAGATCAATAACTGATGATTGAGATGAGAGAGAGGAAATGGACAGGGGAAAAATGCAAAAATGGAAGAACCGTGTGGCAAAAGGAGGAACATGACCTGAGCTCCTGGTTACATTTTGTGATATGAATCAAGGTTGGCTGGAGTGGACTGAAATTGTCTAGATTCTGGGGTATTTGAGGATGAAGTCGATGCAGAGTTCCAACAATATGTGTGTGTGCACGTGCTGAGATAGCTGAGGATCATTCCTCCCCTTCTTCTCTGAGAGCCTCCTCCTGCAGAGGAACATCTGCGGGTCTCAGGAGGAGGCTTAACCTTCACTCCTGCCACCATTTCACAGCTAAAACACAGGAGTTTGCAGCAGCAGTGGGCTGGGTGGTTCAGGTGGAAGCTCGGTGGCGGATCAGCTCATTGTTTTGTTATCAACTGTTTGAGCAGCAACAAGCTAAGACACTGAGGCGAATTTCTCAATTCACAGGTGCGGTTTTTGGAAGCATACTTGGGCAGCGACTGATGACAACTAAATGACTACAAAGAAATTACCCGTGTCAAAAAAATCAAACAACAAAGGTCAAAGCACTAGCACGACTTTTGAAAAGTGCCTCATTCTACTTCCTGTGTGCTCCCGGTGTTGCCAAACAAACTAAAGCACTGAAATGTAAAACTTTATAGATTCCGGTGAGGAATTATTAGCGGTGTCTAAATGAAATTTCAGTTTCTTTGCTAACCCAGGGTCGTCTGTGTCACTAATTGCATTTGTTCGTGCTGTTTTCTTTACGGATGCGCAGTTATACTAAAACATTTAGATTTGATAAACGGCTCAAGTCAATGTTGATGTTGTCCAACGTGCTTCTTGTCCTTCCGGGCAAGCTCAATATCAAAGACACAAATCCCAGTTTACACACGGACACCGACACATGCGATGATTCATCTTTTGATTCATGAGCTCAGACAAACGTGCATTGTGAAGGGGCGGCTCAAGGCCAAGCCCTGCTCATCTCCTTACAACAAAAAAGGGGGAGGTTTGGAGGGCTGTGTGTGTTGGGGGGGGGGTTCTCCCCTCCAAACAATAGATTCATCAGAGATATCTCCTCATCAAAACGTACAGCCTGCAGCAGATCTGGCAACAATTGATCAGCGCTGATTAAAGCAGGATTTGACGGCAGCGATTTCTTATTGAGATGCACATTTTCCCCTCTCCTGGTATCTACTGAGCTGTCAGATGGTATCATGAAAGCGATGCTTTCATTTTCAGACGGCGTTCAGCCCTCTTTCTTTTTTTTTTCTTAGATGAGATGTATTTAATAATTTCATAATAATAAAATATCAAGTACGAAGAGAAAGTTGCACCTCTGAGTTACAAGGAAAATTTTTCCATTTAGTCATATTTTAAATTCTTTGTTAAAACAAAAAGAATATTGGTAATTGGTTCAATAAATGTTAATATAAGCTATTAAAGGCCTTTGAGTTGTGAAAATGGATGTTTGTAGGTAAATTAGTCGAATTACTGAGGAAATGTGATATGATGGGAGGTAAAATACATGTGAGAAAAGAAAATAAACAACACAGACATAATAAACTCATCCTCTTGCTGCTGGTCTCAGCGCAGCAGCTCAATTCAAACCTGATCATAGGGACTCGGAGCTGCTGCTGTCTCCGGCTCTGCAGACAGAAGCAGTAAGCTGGACCTGGAGACATGAGCCCTCAGGGTGTGAATTCAGCTGGAACGCTTGATTGTCCAATAATATGCTCTTAACTTTGAGTTTTTCACTTTGGAAGAGATCTAAACTGCAGATCTGTGGACTAAACCCATAACACAGAAACGCAGAGTCAATGTGCAAAAAGATTTTAAACCGAAAAAATCTCCAAACCAAATTAAGAGAAGCTGCACTTTTCTTCTGTCAAATTCCACCATGCAGCCATTTTCCTCATGCTTTTATCCTGAATTTCAACAATCTTCTGCATGACCTTGATCCATTTTGTTCATTGAAATTGTTTCGTAGCAACAGAGCATTGCCTGTTACCGGGCAGGTAAAGAGGCTGTTTGCTAATTCTTCACATTGGTGCGACCGTTCCTGACGTTTTGGGTGTAAATATTGAAATGTGACGATACTATTAGTCCACTTAAATCAGCTTGGCTGCAGAGCCTCGTAGTTCACTCATGTACGTTCAAACCCCCGCAGCAGGTTCTTTCTGATCTATTGAGTGTTGCTACTTTGAGAGAGAAAGAAAATCAATAAACGTTTTACCTGTTTCTGTCAGTGGCCGGTGTGACTGATTACAACCTGAAAACATCCCGAGGATTATTGTCCTCTGCATGGAGGCAGGCTGGTTCACCTCCTCCGATCAATTTCACACAAACACCAGGAGATCGATACTGCTTCCATCCACACGCACCATAAAATAGGTGCAAAACAGTACGGTCTCCATGATGCTGACGGAACTCTTCTGGCATTGTTTTGGCCCAGTCCTGTGAGCCATTCCATGTTGATTTGCACTCATGAAATCTTCCCTCTTATGTCCTTCAACAGTGCAGAATCATCCCGGAGTTGGTGCTGCTGGGACCAGCACTGGTTCCAGTACTAGTCCCAGGAGAACACTACAAATCTGACAATAAAAGCCAGGTTTATATTGTTCTTTGTCGAGAACTCGCAATTATTTTGGTTTGGTTTGTCTTTTCAAAATAGAGGAAACAAAAACACATAGCTAACAAGCAACCCCCCCGGCTGCCACAGACTGGAGACGGAGCGACCTGGTCACTCTGGACAGAAATCAAAGGGACTCGGGTGAGCTTTTATCTGGAGGCGCAGTGACAGACCCCTGCTGCTGCTCGCTCCCTCATTAGTTCCCCTTCCCTGCTCTTCCTCGCTCCCTGAGCAGCCTCTCATGCTCCAGACGCGTCGCCAACCTGTCAGCTGTCTGCCCGGCTGGAGACACAAGCCCAGCCAGGGGACCCGGAAGATGGAGAGCAGCACATGAAGAAGGAATACAAAAGAGTAGGCAAAGGGTTGAGACACGAGTCAGGACTGTCAGCTTCAGGAATCCCATCACATAGATGCTCAGTGGCCACCGGGACCTGCCGGAGAACATGTAGGGAGCTGGTGTCTGCTGCTCCTTATCTGTGTATTTACCAATATTCTGTGCTGAGCTGAACAAAAGAAGGTTTCAAATTAAACTTTGAAAGGAAAAAAAAACACTGCAGTAATTTTATCTGGCTCGGTGTCACAATGCAATTAAAGGAGTATATTTGGTACTGATGCTCCAACTGAACCAGTTTTTTTTTTGGGGAAAAATTAGTTTTCCTATTGCTTTTTTGTGCTAAATTAAAAAAAAATATGTTAAGTGTTTTTTTGTTTTTTTTTTTTTTACAGATTTTTGCATCATCTGGGCTATTTTACAGAGGCCTGCTGTGATTGGTCTGGAGAGGATCTCTGGAGATTCTCATGGTGCTTGAAGTTTGGGGACATCTCATCTGGGGACAGGCAGAGAAGTCTGGCTGTCAGCATGATGTCTGCACAGTGAACTTCCAGGGAAAAATGTCAGACCAGAAGAGTTGTTTCTTTCGCACAAGAGTGAGCTGTTTATGGAGCCACGAGTTTTCAGGATGTTGCTGGAGACGGATAAGAAGCAGCAACAGAGGGATTATGAGATGATGACTCCAAGACATCCTCGGCTGCAGCGCTGTCATGTTTCTCGGCTCAAGCTCCTTTTATGACACAGAATACACTGAAACTCAAGGTGTGAACTGGAATTTCAAAAATAGCACCACTTCAGAGCTCTCACACTCGTGCAGTTTTCACTCAGCAGCTCTGCTCACGACACCTCGACGATGTTGTATTTTTAAGGTTTGCTGCAGTTGAAAAAATAAATTCTGGATGTTGCCTGCAGAGGTGTGATCAGGGCTATAAGCAGCCTACGTTCTGCTTTACACGAGCGCATTTTCAGCAACCTGACAGCAGGTTAGTCACAAAGTCGGCACCTAGTACTGGGCGGAACTTTTCTCAAATGTGTTGCTCTGCAGCGAAGTGTGGCACACAAAGATGGACATCCAAACGTCTACATCTACAGGCATCCAGGACTGAAAACAAAAGAACCTCAGGTGTTGCTGCAGCAATTTATTCTCAATTCTCAACAATGAAACTGTAATTCTATTACATACCAAGTTTTTTTTTTTTGTCTAATTTTAACCTAAAAATTCTAATCCTGCAACGTGTATAATCCTCTAATCCTTCAGTGTGACAGCTCGTCTCTTCTGCTGTCTAATGTTAAAATAAAGTTAGTGAATCAGAATTGTTACGCAGGGAGGGATTCTTACATATTTATGATCTCAGTTGTAAGAAGAGCTCAGAATTCTCTCGAGGAGGAAGACTCCATCTAACGAGTAGAAAAACGTAGTCAGATTGTGACTGTGGTGGGCACATATATACATTTTATTTAAAGTGGATCTGGACCAGGAAAAACACTGTACAGTGGTCCAGCCCTCCTCCTCCTCCTCCTACACCACCTTAAAATCTTTCTGCTCTGGTTCCCTTTCATATTGACCAGCCTGTTAATCTGGTTTGGAGTCTGAAGATGAGTTTCATTTTGTTCTGGGTCGAGATGCAAATCTCCAGCATATGTGCAGCATAAGGGATGTGCAGGTGCTGCTGTTTCCTGATGAGCGTGGCTGCACAGATGTCCCCTTTATTAAATGACCCGGCCACAGATTGAAGAGCTTACGCTTGTGTGGAAAATCCATTCATTTGCCAGACATATAAGATACACCTGTCTACCCACAGTAACAGCCACACCGTGTACACGGACAAGACGAACGTTTAGTCTTGGATTCTTTTTTTAAATGTTTTTAAGAAGCTTTTGGGTCCAGGAAAATCCAGAATATCTATGGTCACGAAGCTGCTAGTATTCAGACAAATAGATAGTCAGACACGGGTGCTGAGTGCTCCTCACTGAGGTGTGAAATCCGTGTCGAACGGGCCAAATTAACTGGCTCAAAATGGACAGTTTCTGCATGTTGGGAGCTGCAGAATTCAATAAAAAGAGCAGAACACACATATACATCCTTGCACTTCTATCTTTGTGAGGACTTTTATAGGCGTAATGCATTTCCCAGCTCCTTACCCTAACCAGGACCATCACAATTACACACCTAACTCCATTTGTAACCTCAACGGACATGACCCTCAAACAGTCCTTTGAAGTTGTGGACCAGCCAAAATGCCCTCAATTCCCAAAAAATGTCCTCATTTCAGTAGTAGAATGAGTATTTTGGTACTCAGCAAGTACAAGAACACCTACACACACACACACACACACACACACACACACACACAACACACACACACACACACAGTAGAAAAACATAAAGATAACAAGTCTTAGAGGTGTGTACTATGCAGCCTATCTCCTGCAGTAGCAACAGCGTTAACACTGATGCAGATAAAGATCCGGAGTATCTGCAGACAAAAGGAGTCGACCTCCTGAGAGGAGCTCATGGGCTCATCTGCTGCTGCGGCACAAATGATGGAGGATAAACCACAGGACATCTATACGTACCATCGGCAGCCGTCGGCAGTGTTTGCCAAAAGACTGAAGTGAGCACAGCTCAACCGCACGTAATGAAAAAAGGTGCAGGTTGTCAGTTTTCTCTCTGCTTGTGCAGCACACAGTCACATGATATTAACGCTCTGAATATATCACACTGTGTGCACCCCCCTCCCCCGCCGATGTAGAGGTATTGCTTCTTCGGGAGATCAGTGCCGATAAATAATGCATGCTGCTCACACGAGCCATAACTGCTAAAAGCACACACACACACACACACACACGCACACACACACACACACACACACACACACACACACACACACACACACACACACACACACACACACACACACACACACACACAAGCGCGCGCACGCAGATCGTTTCAGTTTTCTGAGTTGTGGTGGAGCTGCGGGCTGTCCTCCTCATGTGCCCTCAGGGCATGACAAGCCTCCTGAATGATGCCACGGTTCAGCCTGAGCAGCAAGTTGACACGTTCTCACCCGAGCGTCACGCTGGTGCGTTCAGACATCCAGAAGCCTCCCAGAGAGGTGAATAAGAGGAAGAGGAAGAAGTGTTGTCTTACCTGACTGTGGTGTGTGTGAGGTATCTTCTCTTCTGCTTGTGTGACGGCTGAGATGAAACTTCTGTCAACAGTAGCGCTGCTGGAAAATCCTCCCCTTCTTCCTCACTCCCTCTCCCTCTCCCTCTCTTGCTCCGTCTCTCCTCTCTCTCCGGCTGTCTGCCCACCCCCTCCGTTTCCCATATTGTTCTTTCCCACCAGCCTGCCCTTTTTTGCTCTTTTCCCCATCACTTGGTTGTTTTCTTTTCATTCATCAGCCTTGATCTTCTTCCATCAGCATCTTTCTTCAGTCACTTTCTTTGCGGCTGCATCACCCACAGGAGGTGCAGCCTGGATCACTAGAACGGACCTGTTAAAGCAATGAGCTTGCGTGATCGGTGGGGGCTTGAGGAACCAGAAAAAGCTTCTGTATACAACATCTGAGTCTGTATACTGCACCTGATTCAATGCTTAGACTTCTAGATGTATAAATTAAAGGTGGGCTGATATGAGCATGAGATGAAGATGTGGAGTTGACCACAGGCGGTGGGTAGACACCTCCAGCACCACCCAGAATCAGTCCTGATGGAGTGTACGCATCTCTAGTCAGCATCGGCTCCTTCATCTCTTTGTTTTTCTCTCCTTTATTGAGTCGACCGTTGTCATAGAAGAACACGTGAGGTGTTTTTAAAAAAAGCAGCCAGACTTTGTTCCTTCTGTGTTCCCTTCATTTTGCTGCCTTTAATTGGCAGTGTGTTGCACTGGAAAAGGTCAAACATCCGCCTGGCACTGGCCTGACGTATTCGGTGCGATCGGTTTCTGAGCGAAATAAGTACGGACGTGATGTCATTGTGAATTCCTCCTGCTGTTTGAGGTCGTAATTTGAGCTGATTTGAATGTCGTACTCAGATTTTTCCATCTGTGGTTCCCCCACAGCTGAGAAAGCTGCCCCGGAAGGATTCCAACAGGGAATTCCAAAACAAACCACAGGAGCTTCAAGCTCCTTGTGGACAGAGGACGGTTGGTTCAGTGTGCATTTCAACAACAGTGTCCCCGCAATGGGGTGTGTGTGTGTGTGTGCCACAGAGGGAGAACTAGAAGATATATTTCACAAGCAAAGTGAAGAAATTTTGGCTCACAATTTCAGAGGTGTGTTTAAAGGGCCAGGTTAGAATTTGGGAACACGTATGTGTGTGTGTGTGTTCATGTTAACAGGGTGGGAGGAGCGCTTGCACCGGACTCTGTTATTTGAAGGCAGAGCTGGCAGCTTCCTCCTTCTATGACTCATTATCACATCTCGGGGGGGGTGGGGGGTAGGAGGGTGGTGGGGTGTGTGAGAGGATGGGGGTAAGAGGAGTATGTGTGCGGGGGGGTATATAATTCTCTCAAATTGATATTCATCCTATCACGTCTCCTCTTATAAGCTCATTCACATCGTGCCGTCTGTTGTTCACTCATATTTAAATGAGCAGTTTGTTTTTTGCAGTTCTTGGCCCTTCGGTTTGCTGGCAGGCGTCGCCGCTCTGGTGCATCCTGGGAGCCGCGTCTCCATAAGCCAGCGTGCTCTGTGTGCTGCCGCCAACACGTCGAAATAGAATTTCAAGAGTGGGAGCGGATCGGCACGCAAATGGCTCTGCGGAACCCTGACAAAGTCCACGACTGCTGTGTCTAATGGACACGTGCACACGTAGGAAGAACCAACACAAACACCACTGGAAACGGGCACATTTATTTGATGGTCCCAGTTTGTTTGCAGATCTGACACTTTAGTGTTTTTAAATCCATGACATTGTTTGTGTCTGAAAGAATTCACAACAAATAATGTTTAAAACATTAATTCTAAAGAATAGACTGGTTATACTGTGACAGAGTGGATACATAGACTGGTTGTACTGGAATATAGAGGATAATTTGACTGGTTATGATGGGAATGGATATTTTAGCTAAATTTGAGGGTGAAACACCGGAAGCCTTTACAAAAACAGAAATACAGGATCTATATTTACAATCATACATGTCGCACAGGTTCTCCTTTCTATGTGAATGGACAGTATGGTGTGTGTGTGTTCTGCATTCCACTACCAGAGTGAGGACATTGTTGGGAAGTGAGGACATTTTGGCTGGTCCCCAGAATGTCAGACTGCTGTTTGAGGGTGAAGATGTGGTTTTAGGGTGGATTTTAGAATTGGGTTTAGGTTAGGGTCAGGGTTAGGGAGATAGCTGGAACATTTAGGGTTAGGTTCTGCCCTGGGGAATAAATTATGTCCTTGCAGAGATAGAAATACAGGGATTAGTGTGTGTACAGAGAGTTCTTGACTGACAACAGAACCCATAATTGTGAAACTCTGTTGAAATGGACAGTTAAGCTGTGTCTTATGACATAAATCCTATGTTATCTCATCAACAACATAAGTACAGTAACACCGACAGGGATGCAACCACACCACACTCTCCTCCACCCGCATCGTGAGATAATTCACTCATTATCCTCTACTTATGTTCAGACGACTGTCGAAGAGGTGACCTTTAGCAGCAAAGCTAAAAGAAAACAATCAAATTTAAAAGCTTAGCAAACACAATCAGAAAGTCATTTAAAAACATTCAAATCTCACATCATATTACGCAATGGGGTCTGATACAAACCCCGAGTTAAGCTGGTTTGTGTTTCATAACTGACAGCCTGACAAATGTGATGAGGCGTTCTCATTCTCACCGGTGCGTTTTAGCACCTTGTTTGTGGAACTTAAGTATGACAGAGAACCTTGAAAAGTTTCTTAAAGCCTCCTTTTGTTGACTCGTGACCCTTGTGTGGACTCGTGCTGTGGGTTTCTTGTTCCAGTGATGACATAATATTCCCGATGAATGTCAAAAAACATAGACACTTTCAATTCAATTTGGAACCACAAACAAGAGAGGGTACTGATTTGAGATTGGCCACGACTGGAACCTGCAACCACCTCCTGACCGACCCCCTCAGTCCAAAACCAAGATCTGTCTTTCCTGTCTTTCTTCTGCAGGTGCCGATAATTCACCCAAAATAAGAAGCATCAACGTGACATTATTTGAGGGGGGGTGGTAAATCTCCTTTTGTGTTTTAAAATGTAAAGAAACCAAATATATTCATAACCACGGTCCCACTGTCATCTGCATCGAGCTTGCGGTTGTTAATCAGAACAGTTTAAATTGGTTTTCTTCATCTGTTTTCCCACGATTATCTATAATGAAGCTAAATAAAGAGCTGCATTCTTCCGTTGGTCGGTCCTTTTGCCTCCATATGTTGTCACAGAACATGAGTCATCCATTCACAGCCTTTCTTCCTCCTGCTGGCTGAATCCATGTTGACAGATGAAGGTTTTTGTTCTCTAATCTTACGAAAGTAAAAAGAGAAAAACGTCTTAACTCTGGCTCCTCACTCAGCTTTACAATAATCTTGTTTTATTTTTTACTGACTAGTGAATTAATGAGTAAATGAATGAATGATGCGACTAATTAACTTTCTCCTCTTTTATTATACCTCTTCTTCAGGG
The DNA here is from genome assembly GCF_003711565.1 of Takifugu flavidus. NCBI lineage: Eukaryota > Metazoa > Chordata > Actinopteri > Tetraodontiformes > Tetraodontidae > Takifugu > Takifugu flavidus. The sequence continues at coordinate 10,173,573 of NC_079521.1, forward strand.
GTTGAAAATGTACCAAATTTCAAAAAGGTGGAATTTTTTTTTTGATCATTTAAATAGATTTTGATTGCGTGATTGAACACAACTATTGTGTTCACCTGAACTCAGGACAAATGAATCCTGAGTTCAGGTCAAAATGACAAAAGGACTTTTTAAAAACAAATTTGAATGTGTTAGTAGTTACTTGTTAAAGTAAAATGTATCACCAACTCATAAAAATAAAGATTAAGTTGTAAAAAAACTTCTTGATTAATGTCTTTTAAGTCATCTTGATGGCACAAAGGAGTGAAAGTGTTTAGGTAGTTATAACTACATTTATACCATTAGAAGAAGATTATTTTCGCTCAGAAACCAATCGCACCAAATACTTCAGAAGAAGAAGATTTTTTTTGGAATTCCAAAAAATTCAACCTTCAAAAATGTGAGGTTTAAAACGTTAGCTTGGGAAGTTCTTTGCAACTTTGCAACATCTTCAGGGGGACGAACCCACATGTAGAAATAAAGTGTTTTTATATGAAGTGATTGATGAGCTGATTAAAATCTGATGCGTCACACTGTGATTACATCATTTGGATGCCAGAAACTCTGTCTGAGGTTTGCATGCGAGTGAAGCGTTTCAAAAATGTGGCCCCTCCCACAATGACCTGGTTATAAAGAGCGAGCAGAGCAACCTGCTGCATCTCACCACTTCAGCATATCTGGACCAAACCGACACTTTGTGTTTTCAGCTCGGACGCCACCATCATGACCCCGTTCTTCTGCTTCCTCTTGGTCCTTTTCCTGGGGACCCTTCCGACAGTGAGTGTCACCAACGTTGCATGTGGCCTTGGTTTAAAAGTGTGCTTTAAATCTGTTAAAACCCACCGAAACATTTGAAAACTCATGTTTTCATTTCTCTTCAGGGTGACTCCCGCAGTGTGAATGTAATTGCAGGTGAGTTAAAAACCTTCAATTGGATGGTGGGAACGCTTTCAGTGGAATTGGTTCTGACTGTTATGACCTGACTCTGCCTGCAGATAAGCCAGAGGACCCATACACCTCCATGGTCATTGAGAACGTCAACAAAAACTCCAGTAAGGCAGATTTGTGGCAATGTGTTATCTGTTTTAAGAAATGTCAGATCTTCCTTTAATTTGAAGTGGTTGGAATGAGGAGAGTCGGTCAGGATCCATCAACGGTGTTTGTTGTTCTGCAGCTACGGCGCTGGAACACGGGGACATCAGGAGGTCATGGCGCAGGAACGCGGCTCCCTGCGCCGCTGCGGGCTGCAAGTGGCCCAAATCCCAACGTTACGTCTACGTGCCAGTCAGAATCTCCTCATCCTACTGTAGGTTGCAGCAGATTGGGCGGGTTAATCTTCGAGGAACATTTTCCTTCTTCTTTGGATATAAATGTGTTTTAATGTAACATTTATTGCTTTTGTGCAACCGCAGCCAGAGAACAGCAAAACCTCATCATTACGGCACTGTTGACCTTCCACCAATCCACCTGCATCCGTTTCATTTGGAGGCAGTACCATCACCGCGACTACCTCAACTTCTTCTCTGGATCCGGGTAGGATCTCACGCACGGACACACACAAGAAAAACAATAATGAACCTGTGCTTACTTAAATTTATAGAAATATTCATGAAAATAAGACCTTGAGTTTCAACAGGGAAGTTGATGAATGGATTGTGTGTTTGTTTGTGTCAGCTGCTGGTCCTACGTTGGTCGTCAAGGGAACGAACAGGATGTGTCCCTGCAGGCCAATGGCTGTTTGTACCTTGATGTGGTGCAGCATGAGGTTCTCCACGCTCTCGGCTTCCATCACGAACAAGTGCGCTCTGACCGGGACTCGTATGTACGAATCCTGACTGAAAACATCCTCCCAGGTTTGTGCGGCCACACACACGCTCGTGTTTTCATTGTTTTCCCTCCGGTCATTTAACCCGTTATGACATTCTTCTCTCTCTTTACAGGCTTGGAAAATAACTTCAGGATCGAGCAGACAAACAACTTGAATACGCCGTATGACTTCAACTCTGTCATGCAGTATTCCAAGTGAGTGTGTGAATACACACGCAGTTTAAGTGTGTGTGTGGGGATCCTATTCTTGATGCTCTTTTTCTCCTCATGAAGCACTGCCTTCTCCAAAAACGGCCAGAAAACTATTGTCTCTAAGAGCAATCCCGACCTGATCTTCGGCCAGGCCAGAGAGATGAGCCAGAACGACATCGACCGTGTGAACCGGCTGTACGAATGTGGTGAGTGTCCGTTCTGCCCTCAACCTCAGCAGTGTCCTTATCTACAACTGCCTCGGCGTTAATGTCCACTTCTGTCCTTTTGGAAACAGAGTGAGGATGCAGGAAGGACGCAGAGGAACCCTCCGCTCTCACGAGTGCGACAAAAGAATTTCGTCTGCCTAGCATCAACACTTTTAAGAGGATTATCTGTTGCTTTTCTGGGAGCATTTCTGTGGGTGTTTTTCTACTGCTGAGGATGTTTGTTGTTTTCTGTTGTGTCTTTCACCATAATCTGATCAGCAGAATAGAATTAACATGAATAATTAGGCAAACTGATGCTTGTTATGATCTTGAAATAAAACACTTTGAGCAGCAACCAGAGTGACGCTCTAATGTCTGAGTGAACACACATTTAAAAAAGAAAAAAATGAATCCACTTCGATAAGGGTAAAATACAGAAACAGGACCTACGAACATGACTGAGTTTGTAACCTATACACAAAGGATTTGGGCATTCTTTAACTTTTTCCAATAAAGCAACAACACTGCAAAAAATTAGGTCTTTATTAACCACAAAAGTCAGTTTCTAAACAAAAATCACGCACATGTTATACTGTAAAGTTGATACGACAACGTCGCCTAACCTGATTTTCCTCTTTGCTGAAAGGGGAATTAGGAATTACTGAAGCAAAGTATTTAATTAGTCATCAGGTGAACTTAATCCCAAAAAGATTTTTAAAAAACAATTAAAGTCATATTTTAATCTGAGTCAGTGAGTCAGACACGAGAGGACGACTGAACAAATCCAATTAACCCACTCAAACAGGCAATAACTGTTATGTCAGATGTGGCAATATTTTAGGATTGTGTTTGATGACTGATGCTACAGTTAATCTGTCTACAAACCAGGCAGGAAATCAGACAGACAATATCACCATGGAGAAACGTAAAAAAAATGGGAGGACTTGTTGTACAAATGCATGTAATACAGCTTTATCCTAATTGGAGGACTGATGGGAGCTGATGCCCTGACTGGCTACAAATGTCTGGGCCCCCTGGTGGGCAGGTGCCAAATAGCAGCTTTCTAAAAGACTGTGTGATATAGCGTATTTGGGAGGAGTGAAGACAGTTTCCAGAAACCAATCACTCAGATCACTGCTGACGTGTAGAGAAGGGATGCTTGTCACAGAAAGATCATTTCCCTCTGCTGTTTGTGTGACAGACCCGAGTCATCATACGTGAGTGCTGGGACTCGACTCGTCTCCCGGATCAGCTCCCAGCGAAAACTAAAATTAGGCCCCAGCAGGAAGGTGGTGCTTCACAGAGACGTTTATTTTCAGAGATGTCTCCTCTTATCTAATGTGCTGCAGGCTTTCACACACCAGCACATGGAATCAATGTGTCTGTATGTGTGTGTTTACTTCCTAAAACAAGTGTGTGTGAGCGACAGAGTCTCTGCAATTAGTATTATTCCTTCCTACCTTCAGCAACTTGAAGAATTATTGGTCTCAAATTGAATAAATAATAAAGCTGAAAATGTTCTGCACTGCAGCCCCGCCCCCAAAAGTAAAAGGGAGTACCACAATAGAAGGTCTTAACAACAAGAAGTTCTCCAAAGATGGAAGAATGAGTCACAAATCCATCTCATTAACCTTCAACAGAGTCAGAAATCAGCTTTATTGTGGTTTTCTACTCCTTCACTGTCCGAATGTCTTTACTAGATTACTGGGAGAAGGTCGGTTATGATTGAAGAGAATTATTTTATCTTATTAGCATGTGTTATACTATATGTTTTGTTTTATGTTACAGTTAGTTTAGAAGTTAGGAATACTATATACTCTTTAGTAGGAATACACATAAGCAAGTCAGTTGACCCTTCCTTGACCTGAATACTGGTCAGACAGTTGGAGCCAGCCAGGCAGGAAATGGTAGATCCCCATCGTAAAACATGACAACGTAGTTTACTGGTGTTGATAAGTTCCTTGGCAGGAATATGACTTCGGACCTGGCCATCTGGAGAAGATAATGGACAAGAAGGACCACACCAACACCAAAGGAGGCTGGAAGAAGAAGATGGGGTCATCCAAGAAGAAGGACTGGATTGGACTGAATTAGCATCAATAATTTACATATATCTTTCTATATAAGACTGGGTCAAGGGATAGTTAGGTCGTCAGACTTCATGCCCTGACAATTGACTTTGTTGTTGCTAGGGTTATGAACTGGCCCAGAGCTCTGTAATATTTGTATCTTGAATTGATTCTGTTTGCTAAATACATTTGTTTGCTAAATACATTTGTTTGCTAAATACATCTGTTTGCTAAATACATTTTGAAATTGACATTTGTTTACTTGAAGTCTTCATTTAAAGAACACGCGGATTGGCAGTGACACACGAGAGGTACTGCAATCCAACAATTTGGTGACCCCGACGTGATGAAGACAGAGAAGTCATCTGAGGCAAAGAATTCAACAATGGTCACTTCGGAAGACAACTGACGACAAAGGGATCCCTAATAAAAGGTAAGCAGACACCTGTTTAATCAAAAGCTCTGCACATTGGCAATTTCCAAAAGATTTGTTGTCACTGTCAATTGAAGTGTCCTAGTTATAAATTCCAGATACAAATATAAAAATATTGAAAAAACAGGGAAGTACTGTTGAAAAACAGGGAAGTACTGTTGAAAAACAGGGAAGTACTGTTGAAAAACAGGGAAGTACTGTTGAAAAAAACAGGGAATTACGGTTAGAGTAAACCGTAACTAGTACAGTGCTGTATTGCTGTATGCAGTGCACTGTATATCAAAAATTTGGGTTGGGACTCGGAGCGCAGTTGACGGGACGGACACTCCCGACGCCCGAGATTTGTGTTTTTGTGTGGGTTGGAAAGTGCCAGAGTGAACGTGAATTAAAAGGCTCTTTGTCCTTGGGAATTAACCCCCAGAGTGGAACCGGATCAAAGACGTTTGATCTAGAAGCTTGTTTCACTGAGGCATTGAGTTGACCGTTGGAGTCATTCACATTCAATCTCACTTGGGAGCATAGTTAAAGATGGAACTGGAATGTGGTAAAGCGTGTTGGGATCAGGGAGAATGTTCTCCCTATCCTCGGTCTGTGGAAGAACAGTGGAAGTGGACTCTTGATCAGGTGGTGAGTGGCATGAAAGAAGAGGACAGGGAAAGAGAATTGGATGCAATAAAAAAGTTGTGGAAGGAAGCTCAGAAGCAGAAGACACTTCCCCCTCCAGAGGTGAAGGTTAACTTAGCTGAAGCATTGTGTAAGGGGGAGTCAGAAATTCACACTATATTACAGGATCATCTTGATAATCCAAAATTAGGTTGTATAGCAGGAAAATCGTGGCAAAAACAGGGTAAGGAGTTGGAAGATAAGCGCCGAAGGATACATGCTGTGGCTGTGACATGTGCAGCGGTGCACAATTGCAGAGCTAGGGGGGTTACACGAGTGCCCAATGCAGAGAAGCCTCCATTAGAAGATCCAAACCAGACACTGACACTTAACACCACTCTTTACCCATCATTACCTACTACCTCTTCCCCACCCCCATATCAATTGCCAGTTTTGACTAGTAACAGTGGTCAGTTAGATGTGGACAGAAATGAAGAAATGCAGGAGTTACGTGAGACAGTGGGTGAACTTTGGAGACAGGTTAGCAGGATCAAACAGGGATAGGAAGAGGTTGAAGATAACTTAGGAAAAATTGAATTTAGAGAAGAAGCCCAGGTGGTTCGCCCTAAAATCTCCCAACAAACTATATTTAAAAAACAGGACAGTCAAAAATCTGCATTAAATGTCTTTAAAATACTTAGTAATCAAACAAAACAAGTGAAAAGAGCTGATCCCTCAGGAGGATTTGCCAGGGCTGAGCACAGGGAGGAGAAGGCAAGATTGATTTATGGCAGTGATAAAGAGGAGAGCGAGAATAAGACAGATACCTACAAAATTCCGGCTACATTTATTGGAGAATTGGAGGTTCAGGAGCCTGTTGAAGCTCAGACAGAATTATATGAATTAGAATCATGGGAAGAGAGTGAGTGTGAGTATAGAGGTGTACCGTTGACAGGGACCATAAATAATGAGGAGGCGAGTCAGATAGGAATACACACGCGGAGTAAGGGGCCTGTTTTAGGAAGACGGCAGCTACAGGCCCCTCTGATACAGAAAAGAGGAGGACAGCTACCAGTATATGTTCCATTTGCTGTCACAGACATTAATTGTTTGGTGGATAAGATGCCCCCACCCGCAGAGGGAGGCGGCAAGTGGATGTCTACCCTTTTCAGTTTAACACAGAGCATGCAGCTGGCGGTGGGAGACTTTAGAGGAATTTTAGGGAGACAAGTGTCTCTCTGGGATTTGGATAAAGTTGAAGTAGCAGCAGGCATTAAAGACAGACCTAATGCTGCACGTTTTGGCCCTTGTGCAACCAGGGTTGGTGAAGCTATGAGACAGATATTTCCAGTATCTCCAGGAGCAATGCAGAATTTAAGATTTAAGTGGGTGGAAAGTGAGTCGGCACATGGGTTCCTTATGAGGTGTAAAGAGGAATGGATGTGTGCCACAGGGTGCCATCCTGGCTCAGATAATCTACACACCACTTTGTTCCGTCAGGCAATAATTTTAGGACTTCCACAATCAGTGAAAGAAGCCATGGAAGGAAATCCTGACCTTCCAGGCAGTACAGCGGAAGTCTGGGAGAGACATCTCTCTCACCACATCACACATTTAAAGTTAAACAACAGGGAAAGAAAGAGGGGGTGATGACAGCCCAGGAACAGCTCCTAAAAATGCAGTTAGATGAGGCACGGAAAAAGCTTAATGATAAACGAAAGGAAGAGAAACAGATGGTTCAGGAGTTTCCTCAGCAGGTGCAGCCAGATCCGTTAGGTCCGCAGCAAGATTTTGTACCTAGAAACCCACATTGGGTGAGTCCTAGGGGAGGCATGCGTGGGAGACGCGGTGGGCAGGGATACAGCTCGATGGGTGGATACTTTGGCCGAGATCAGTGTCACGCCTGTAAAGGGTATGGTCATTGGCGAAGGAACTGTCCATATCGCAACTATCCGGATGTACCAGGCGGTGTTCCAACATTCAGATCTGGCCCAAACCCTCCTTTCTTCCCCCAGTCTAACAGAGGAAACAGAGAAGGGGAAGACCTCAATATCGTGCTCCAAATCCTGAGGTTGCTCCACAAGGCCAATTCCCAGCGGGAAACTGGCACTACGATGAGTGGCAGTGATGGGGCCCAGGGGCCCCCGCGGACGAGGCACTGGCAGATCCCCTCGTCCGCATGACGGTGCAGGGAAGAGGACATTCTTTCTTGGTTGACTCAGGAGCCCGCTATTCCACTATCTCATGGAATTTAACACCGGAGCTGATTTCATCTGACACCGTCGTCGAGCTTGTGGGGTTCTCAGGGAGACCGGAGAGACTGCCGTTTTCTGTGCCATTAGTGACTCGTTTTGCTGACAGACTGTGTTGCACCCCTTTGTCATTTCACCACATTGCCCTATCAACCTGTTGGGACGAGATCTCCTGGTGAGGACAGGAGCAGCTACTCTGTGTGGAGACAAAGGTCTGGTGGTGCAATTTCCTAATGGAATGAAATTGAACTACTGTATTCCACACCAAGGTGTGAAGGGACAGATGCTGATGAGTGCGACACCCTTTCCAGAACAAGGGGTGTGGGCGGACATTTAATGGGGAGAACTTGAGCCTGAGACCTCACCTGGTGTCGGGGTTGTGGCATTGTTTCAGAGCTGGAGGCCCTGGCTGTCGATGCTGAGTCCCTTTGCCCCGCCAGTTGATCCCTATCATGTCACTCTATTTTATGACCGTGAGAATAATGAGGTCTATCAGGATGCGTTTAGAGAAAAGTTAAAAGGAAATTTTTGGATGATTACATCACCGTGTTTGTTCGTGGGGCCTGAGGGTGTGGCTGCGCAGGTTGACCTTACTGCTGAACAAAATGAGTGGTATGAGATGGCTGAGGAAGCGTGTCCCCACGTTACCCTTGCCATCCATGCTGAACATCAGGCAAAGGACCTTGGTCCTATGATAAAAAGGTTAATGAGTGTCACAGATTGGAGCTCTACTCAGATTCCTGGCCTGTTATATTCTCCTTTAGAAAAGAGTTACAAGATAATGCATACAACTACTAACTCAGTAATCTTACAACATCGACAGATTCAGAGGTTTCATGGGAGAGAAAAGACTGATCATCCGGATAGTGCACAAATTTAAATTCACTTCCAGAAACTTTGTGGTCCTCTGGCCCGACAGATGTGGGGTTGTGTTCTACTGTTGAGCCAGTGACATTCAGTGTCTCGGATTACAACCCTGTCTGGCAGAGTCAATATAAACACAGACCACCTGCTGAGGAAGGCATTCAGGAAACAATAGAAGGGCTGTTAATTTCTGGGGTTCTTGAGTATTCCACTTCAGCATGGAATACTCCGATTTTGCCAGTTGAGAAGCAGGAAAAAGGGAAATATAGGATGGCTCATGATTTGAGACGTATTAATTCTATCGTGACAACACCCACAGTGCCAGTTCCCAACCCATATACTGCAATATCAGCTTTGTCTCCTTCCCATAAATGGTTCACATGTATTGATCTGGCTAATGCATTTTTTGTCTCCCACTTGACTCCGCTATGCGTGACATCTTTTCTTTCACATATAAAGGCAGACAATTACGATATACACGTTTACCACAGGGATTTATTTTATCCCCTGGTATTTTCAATCAGACATTACGGAAGTTGTTGAAGGACCTCACTCTACCAGAAGGGGTGGTCTTGATTCAATATGTTGATGACATTTTATTGGCGGCTACATCAGCTGAGTCTTGTTTGCGGGCAACAGAGGCACTCCTTACGCATTTGGGGGAAAAGGGCTTTAAGGTCTCTAGAAAGAAGCTTCAGTGTTGTCGTCGCTCTGTGACGTTCTTGGGTAGGGTGGTTTCTGCTCAGGGTACAGGTGTATCACCAGCTCATAAATCCTCTATCCTTGAACATCCTAAGCCAGAGACTGTAAAGGAAATGTTGTCATTTCTGGGTCTTGCGGGCTATAGTAGACACTTTATCCCTGCATACTCAGAAAAGACTACGCCCCTACGTGCAATGGTGAATGAACAGGGAATGCGTAATTTGACAGCTCGGTTGACATGGACAACTGAGGGAGAGAAAGCGTTCATTGCTCTTAAACAGGCACTCACGACATCTGCATGTTTTGCCATTCCGGAATATAAAGATACTTTCTTTTTGGATGTTTCTGAAGGAGAACATACAGTAAATGGTGTTCTCTTTCAGAAAAAAGGGGGTGAAAGGAAAGTATTAATGTATGCAAGTATAATGCTGGACCCCATTGAAAACAGGCACCCATCGTGTGTAAGGCATGTAGCAGGGGTAGCAAAACTTTTACAAAAAACAGCACATTTAGTGATGGGTCACGCTCTGACAGTTCTTACAACACATAGTGTGGTATCACTGGTCAGGTCAGCAGCATTCACCATGACCTCACTTAGGCAGACCAGGATGGACAAGATTTTAACGGCACCACATATAACATACACACATGAAGGGATCAATATGGCAGATGGCATGGGAGAGGGTGAACCACACAGATGTGAAGAGAAAGTGAAGAAAGATGAAAAATCAGAGTAGATCTTAAGACGGAGCCGTTAAAGGATCCAGATGAAATACTATTCACAGACGGCTGTTGTTTCAGACACCCACAAGAGGGTCTGAAAGCTGCCTATGCAATAGTTAGACAGTCAGAAGAAGGCTTTGAGGAAGTGGAAACAGGAAACCTAACAGGTAAAGAGTCAGCACAACTTGCAGAATTGAAGGCAGTTATTAGAGCATTAGAAATATCAAAGGGAAAGAGAGTGACCATCTATACAGATTCAGCATATGTAGTGGGAGCAATACACTTAGAACTTTGTCAATGGTTGCGGGCAGGTTTTAACACAGCATCAGGATCTCCTATAAAACATGAGGCAGAGATGAGGCAACTGACACAGGCACTCATGGAACCAGCAGAGGTCGCAGTCGTAAAGTGCAAAGGTCACAGCAAAGAGAAACTCTCTGGAGGGAGGAGGTAATGAGGCTGCAGATCAGGCAGCAAAGAAGGCTGCAGGTTATAAACCAAGTTACAATTTGTTGTTGGCAGAGAAAACAGTTCATGAAATTCTTCCAAGATACGACAGGGAAAGACTTGTTGTGATCAAGAAGAAGCTTCTCCACATGAAAAAACAGTTTGGAAGGAAAGGGGGGCTGTGAAAGTTGAAGGAATTTGGCGGGGCCCAGACGGCAGACCTGTTCTCCCCCCGGTCTGTTAGATGCCGTTCTGGAAGAGGCCCACGGCCTGACACACTGCAGGAAACCACAAATGATGCGGTATCTAACACATTGGTGGCATCCATTTTTGTCAGCCAGTGTAGAAAATTATATCAGAGAATGTTCAATATGCACACACTTTAATGTAAAATCAACAATTCGACCACACGAGGGAAAGTTTCCAATTGCCCCCATGACAGGGCCAGAAAATTATAGATTTCACTGACATGATAGACTGAGTCAATGGGTTCCGATACCTCTTGGTGGCAGTGGATGCATAAACTGGCTGCCCAGAGGCGGTTCCCGTAAAAGCAGAAGATGCAAAAAGTGTTATTAAATTTTTGATTAATCCGACACATGGTTTCCCCAAACAAATTAGGTCTGATAATAGAACTCATTTTAAAAATAAAGATTTACAAGAAGTAGAAAAAACATTGGCCTTAAACATGCATTTGGCACCGTCTATCATCCACAATCACAAGGGAAGGTAGAAAGAATGAATCAAACACTGAAGAGCAAAATTGGCAAGATATGTGCTCACAGTGGAATGAAATGGACACAGGCGCTTCCAATAGCCTTGATGTCAGTAAGAAGCTCTGTTAGCTCCCGAACAGGATTCACCCCCTTTGAGCTCGAGAGGGGTGTTCTCTTTCCGGGACCAGGAGCAGAAAATCCATAGACCAGCCCAGCCCAGCACTTTTATGAAATATAAATCTTATTTTGTTCAACTAAAAACGACTCTCTCAGTTTTCTCCCAACAGGCAATCTCTGTAACAACAGTCAGGAAGGATCCAGGAACTCAACACACAGCTGAATGGGTTCTTCTGAGAACCATCAAGTGAAAATGGCCAGAGCACAGGTGGACTGGTCCCTTTGAAGTTGTAGAGTGAACATCACATGTTAACCCTAACATACTAACATACTAACACTCTAACACATTAACCCTAACTCTGGTATCACTGGAATCAATGTACCCCAGCAGGTAATCCACAGAGAACGCTTGGACAGATTCGGAAACATCTACAGGAGACGGCACAATGATTACAGTTCTACTTTGGTGTGCGTTGTGGGGAGATCTCAAGGCAACGTGGGAGACATCTGTCTGGGTTACACAGGGGTGATTCTTGATTACACTAAAGGGAGTGATACAACATTTCAGTTTGATTTATCATAGGTGGCTGTAGAGACCCTGGAATTTGGAGGAACATGGACACATGTATGATCCACTTTGTCAGCTCTTTTTCCAGTGGTCTCGAATAAGACATCTCCTCCTACATTTGTTTCAGTCAGATCCAATTTTACCTGCTTGCCACGAATGGGAAGAAGGTTGGTAGGTGACTTGCCTTCAACATGGTGTAAGTACATGGTAAATGTCACTACATGGAGTAACACTTCACACTTTCCAGTTCATCGAGCTGATTTGTTTTGGCACTGTGATCCGCACACTCTGATGCCAGTAATCCCACCCGACTGGTCAGGAACATGTACTCTGGTTCGTCTCCTACTCCCTATCACTCTATTAAGTCCAAAGGGGGAGCAGGTGCTACCTCCAATTAGATATAGGAGAGGAACATCATTTGATCTCACACAGGGATCCCCAACATATATTGATTCAATTGGAATTCCAAGGGGAGTCCCTGATGAATATAAATTAGTGGACCAGGTATCAGCTGGATTCGAAAATTTACCTTTAATCTCTGCACTGTTTCCTATAACTCCAAATAAGAATGTGGATAGAATCAATTATGTTCATTATAATGTGCAGCGATTGGCGAATCTCACCAGAGATGCAGTGGCAGGCTTGTCAGAACAGGTTGCAGCCACTTCTTTGATGACTGTGCAAAATAGAATGGCACTTGATATGCTTTTAGCAGAAAAAGGAGGGGTTTGCACTATGTTTGGAGATCAATGTTGTACATTCATTCCTAATAATGCAGCTCCAGATGGTTCTGTGACCCGGGCACTGGAAGGTTTGCGGACATTGTCAGACAAAATGAAGGAGCATTCTGGTGTAACTAATCCACTAGAGAAATGGATGGATAGAATGTTTGGTAAATGGAAAGTGATCATTGTATCTGTTTTGATGTCATTAATTTCTGCAACCGCCGGCCTAATTTTGTGTGGTTGTTGTTGTATTCCTTGTATTCGTTCTCTATGTAATCGTATAATCGTAACTGCAATTGAAGGAAAGCAACCTCCTCCTTACCAGATGGCTCAAATTCGAAGGGAAACCATTCCCTTGATGGGAGTAAGTGATGGAGAGATTTAAGGGAATTGACAATAATTTGGTAGTATTGGCCTAGTTTAGGCTAGGCCAAAAGGGGGATCGAAGAGAATTATTTTATCTTATTAGCATGTGTTATACTATTTTTTGTTTTATGTTACAGTTAGTTTAGAAATTAGGAATACTATATACTCTTTAGTAGGAATACACATAAGCAAGTCAGTTGACCCTTCCTTGACCTGAATACTGGTCAGACAGTTGGAGCCAGCCAGGCAGGAAATGGTAGATCCCCATCGTAAAACATGACAACGTAGTTTACTGGTGTTGATAAGTTCCTTGGCAGGAATATGACTTCGGACCTGGCCATCTGGAGAAGATAATGGACAAGAAGGACCACACCAACACCAAAGGAGGCTGGAAGAAGAAGATGGGGTCATCCAAGAAGAAGGACTGGATTGGACTGAATTAGCATCAATAATTTACATATATCTTTCTATATAAGACTGGGTCAAGGGATAGTTAGGTTGTCAGACTTCATGCCCTGACAATTGACTTTGTTGTTGCTAGGGTTATGAACTGGCCCAGAGCTCTGTAATATTTGTATCTTGAATTGATTCTGTTTGCTAAATACATGTTTGCTAAATACATTTGTTTGCTAAATACATCTGTTTGCTAAATACATTTTGAAATTGACATTTGTTTACTTGAAGTCTTCATTTAAAGAACACGCGGATTGGCAGTGACACACGAGAGGTACTGCAATCCAACATGATTTATGTTGCAACTAAAGAACGCTTTCATCTCAGGTGTTGGATCTCTCTCCATATCCTTCATCCTCTGTACTGGTTGTACTGTTTCTGTGGAAGAGGCGCGCTCGGACTGCAGAGTCGTGACACGATTCTGTTTATAGTTGTGGAATCTCGATGAAAGATTCCCGCCTAGTCTCGGTTTAATGAACCTCCTTCATTAGTCTGCAGGTTCCAGGAGATGGAAAAGTGTCGGAAAGCAGGAGGGAAGCAAAAGAACATGTCTGCTCTGCTGAGAAGTGACCTTTGAGGAAGCCAAGAGTGTGAATGTACGCTTTTTACAGAACTGTGTGTGTGTGTGCGCGCGCGTTTTAGTATACCATCCACCTTCACTATCATATTCTCTCCTCTCCTCCCTTAATATGCTGTTGCTAAGATACCAGTCGTTCATCTTTACTCCTCCACACATAACCAAGAGCACATGTTTTTTTTCTTCCTCTTGAGTATCACACACACACAAACACACACACACACACACACACACACACTCTCTCTCTCTCACACACACACACACATGCAGAAACACGCTGTTATTCAACCTTTCTGTTTACCGGGGAGGTTAGAAAGGTTGTAACCTTTAAATGTAAAATTTTTACTTGGAGAATCAGCTGGTGAGTCCAGTAAAGAGATCAGGACTGAAGGTCTGGTTTTGAATCTGGATTTTCAGAGCTTCTATTCCAGGTCGGGCAGCAGTGCAGCCTGTGTCATGATGCACTGGAGAAGATGAAGGAATTCCTTGTTTAACTTTTGCCACTAAGCATTTATTACTTCCTAATTTCGAACCACCAGAATGCCGTGACTGCAGTTTGAAATCGAGCATCTCTTCTTCTGCCTTCGCGTTCCATGAAATCGTAGCTTCTTACCTCGCGGCACGTCTTGCATCGCCTCTTTGCATGTCTCTGCATCACTCATCCGGGGTGAGAATGGCTTTGGCTTCTCCAGGGACTGGAAAAGAAATGTTAAATGGCAGACTGGAACCTGGCGTGATTCTGCCTCATACCCCACATCTCAGCATCACAGCCGTGCTTTACCAGATGGATAATCACTCTCTCCTCAGCAGAAATCTACGGCATGAGGCTGATAAATAAATGATAAATACTTAATTCAGAGACACAGCAAAGGGTATTTCCAGCTGCTTCGTTTAGTTACTAATGCTTTATAAGTAGGTAGTCTCATGTAGGTTAATCGGATTTCTGGGAAAGATGATCATCAAAGCACTTCTACATGTTGAGGTTAGCATTCAGTGACCTATTTTCTTAACGTATTTCTGCACTTTCTTCCCTTTTAAAATGATCCAAACGAGGTAGCAGCCCTCTAAGATGACACATAGGAGAGGTGTGTTTTCTGAAATCAGCATCACGTTTTATATTTAACATAGTGACGTGACACATCCAACCTGCTGTGATGTATAAATGATCCGTCCACCCCCCCGCCACCCTCCAAGCACAGGTGGATATGAATGCAGACCCTCTCAAATGAACAGAGGTTTGCCTCTAAATCCTGTTTCACCAGATGCCATAGTCGTGGCAGGCGGAGATGAACCCACGCATGAGTGATTGTGGCCATTGCTACAACGATGTAGCAGTTTATGTATGTGCCATGTAATGAATATTACACAGCTGGATAAATGGTGGGAGAGGTGTTCTAGAATCTGTTTGTTTCGAGATTCTCAGGAACAAACATTGCTGTAGAGAGGAAAAGTTAACGTTAAGAGGTGGGGATGGGATGGCGAGGTGTGAAGGGTGGTGGCAGCTGGTGAAAAAGAAATATCAAAGTGAGGTGGAAAGGTTAGAGTGGAAGAGGGTCCCCGGCACTGAGCAATAATCTCATCCCGGTGGGTGTTGTTACAGCCTGGGAGCCTTTGATACGTGCCTTTAAAGGACATCGTAGCCATGTCAGGTGTGTAGAAAGAAAAATATGCAAGGCCGAGGTTAAAACCGTGATGTTGCTAAAGCTTAGTCTTCATCGGCCCACAGCCCGGGCCCCGTGTGTACTGCCATGATTTTAGCTTATGATCCATCATATATTCACCCAATATAATCAAATGTCATCACTATATCTGTGTTCTATGTAAGCATACGTGGGTGTGTTTTCAAGTGCAGCAGTCTCAGAACGCTCTCACTACTTAATCATGCTGAAAGTGCCGTTCGCCATGCTGAAGTTTTAACAGCGTGAGTAGGATATAGGAATGCTACGTAAATATTGTGCAGGACAAGCAGATATCTGTTAGGTTGCGGGTAGCAGTCCATCATATCTCCTAAACCCAACCTCCGAACAGGTCAGCATGACCTCAACCATAGTCGACTCTCATCTTTGAGGGGCCTGGACTCAGGCAGAGAATTTACCGAGAAAAAATCCGATGTTCCTAAGTTGAACGTGATTGTAAAATTTGTCAGACGATACATTCCATAGCTGGGTACAAAAACTGTCTAGGAGCGAACGGGGGCATAAGGCATCATCCGGAGAGGTACAGTTGGTTCAATGAGTGCTCAGGTACCTCAGAGAATGGAGGCGGTGCTGCGGTTCCAGTTGACTGACTTTTGGCTTTGACCCATCACTAGGTTCTGATCTGGTAGATCTTTGCTATTTTACCTTTATTACCTCTTCTGATTGATTTTGCTGCTGCAATCCTGTTCGATTTTTGACTTTAATAAACACTGGATGATTTTGAGGACAAGAACAATCTTTTGGGACTCTGTGTTGCATCTTTTTGACACGAACACGCAGACAGGTACCTTCTGAGAGGGAAACCCCCCTCTCCCTTTCCACGTCCTCCTGAGATGTCTCTGAAATAAGTCCGATTTCAGCCACTATACGACACTGAGAGTGTAGTGGTTTAGCATGCTAATGCTGCTAATGCTGGCTTCAAGGAGAGCAAATGTTTGCATATAGTGTAAGTGCAAACCGTGTATTGTCTGTGTAATTAATACAGTATTGAAATATCAGAGAAGTCACTATTGGCTTCTCCCTCATACTGATCAGTTGGGATAGTTTCCTCTTTGTCAGTAATATTCTTCGTCAGTATCAAAGTTACTGTGAGTTATCTTTAGAAAATTAATTGCATTGTACAGTATATATCCTGTTATGAGCTTTTGTGTGGTTCATTATACATATGCACTTCATTGGACTTCATATGGACTACATTATACTTGATTTAAAGTGTAATATAGGCCGATGTGGTGAATTAAAGAGAAATGGGAAAGGCACAGTGACAACCTGTGTGTGTGTGTGTGTGTGTGCGTGTGTGTGTGTGTGTGTGTGTGTGTGTGTGTGTGTGTGTGTGTGTGTAGCCTGGTATATGTCAGAGGGAGGGCAGATGATGGCTGCTGTCTGGATCAGGGGCTTGATCAACGAACTCTGTAATTGGACTCCGAGGGGCTCCGAGTTGTGCCTCCAGGATTGAGATTATGCTGTGTGAGATGTGCCCTCCTTGACTCCTGGAACATTCCAGTCTCATGTCTGGTGTAAGCAGGTCACAGAATAAGAGCACGAGCACTGGAGTCAGAATCTCTCAGCCCAAACGGTCGCTCACAGGGACAACCTTTAACGGGCTGGTTGTCTCTGATGGGTTCTGCTGTCCTTTACTGGGAATCAGTGTGCAGACATGGAACACTTTAGCAGAATCTGTCTCGATGTGAAGGGTTTCACTTTTTCCATCTGAGCACTGAGAAATGGGATGATAAATCAAAGAAAACGAGTTCAGAAGAGCAGATGTTCACGAGGCTCCGCGCTGGGGTGAGGTTGTGTGGTCGGCATGATAATTCCTGCTTTAAAAGGCAGCCTAAGGCTGCAGCGACGGAGGAAGTCGCCCTGCACGTCCTCCAGTTCTCTCTGTGATCCTGCAGATGTGCAGGTGCTGCAGTGTGACAGCTCAACTGATTCAACAAGCCCGAGTCGCTCTGTGGTTTTGTGCTGCTCGTCCCTGATGTATCAGTGACGTCACACAGCCGTGAAGTTTTGTCTCCTGACTTTTGTAATCTCTCTCTCCTTTTCCCATTACCTCGCGTGTTACCTCCCTGATTCCTAATGGTTTACACCTGATCAACTTCACCCTCATGCACATCTCCTCCTGACCAGTGCCTAACTGTTTTTTCCCATCATGCACCACGGCCAGCTTTTTTTTTCATTTTGTTGTGGAGCTGATTGACTTTGTTCAATAAAGTTGTCGATTGCTGACCGAGTGAGAGTCCCGGGCCTGACAATTGAGCAGGCAGATGAAACGTTCCCATGGCAACAACATAACAGGCGTGCTGTTGTCTCCGTACCACTGGACTCAAATCATGTCCATCGATGCTCAGAGTGAATCTGCATATACATAGAAACGCACGAGTGCGGAAAACGTCGCAGTAGCAGGAAGAATGTGACTGACGTCCTGGAATCCAAACAAAACCAACCAATTTTACAACATACGACTTATAAATGCAAGTATTTTAAATGCAGAAACTACAGGAAGGTTTGCTAGGAGCAAATTAGGCTGTGTCCATCTCTAATGGATTCTGTGGGACTCGCACACCTGCTTCACTGCACCGATGAGACTGCGTCCGTGTCCAATTTGCATGTGCATCTGTGTCTAATGACTGGCTGCTGGGTTCTGACTGCATTTGTTTATTAAGAACACACACTGATGGCACCAGCTGTTTGATGTCTGAGCTCGCCAACACAACTGGTCAATTAGAATTCAACACCATGTGTCGAGTTGCTTCGCCATGTGTGTGAACACTGTGGTGTGTGTCCTTGGAGATAAAAGATGAAATATTGGAACTCCTGAAACACGACATTAAAACTTTTTGAGAGGGTTTTTTTTTGGACTTTAGAAAAACAGTTTTGATTTTTATTGCAGTGTGCTGCAGTGGCCGATTTGCGATCGATTGAGCCTTAACAAGGACCCGATGCTGGAGCCTTTGGAGCCTTTGGAGCCTTTTATGACTGAGCCCAGTCTGGATGCCTGAGCTAGTTCAATAGTTGGTGGTCGGGGGAACTGCAGAGCCGCAACTTTAAACTCTCCTGTCACTTCTGATCAGGGCGATGAAGCAGAATGCAGGCAAACAGGGCTGCAATGTGTCACAGAGGCTCCTGCAATATCTGGAGCGCCATAAACTGCCCTTCCTAACGCGTGCAATGACGGCACTTTGAAATTTCAAGCTGGAGTCGAAGAAGAAAATTAAACATCTGCTCATGCGGCAGATTCCGCTTCTAAGGCGTTCGGGCGCAGGTTGATGGACGGATCGTCCCTCTATTACACAAATATAATTAATGGATCATGCCATTTGGATTTATTCCCATAAAAACAAGCTCTGAGGAAATGCATTGACAATCCTTTTGTGTGGTGGTTAAATCAGACAGTTTATTTTCAGCATATATGCCCTGAAAAAATTGACATCAATAAAAGTACTGACAAAAGAGATTAAAACAAGTTGTCAAAAAAACAGAAGAAAGAGCTGTTATTAAGTGATGCACCTGAAAAATGTAGTTATTTATACCTTTATATTAGCTCAATGTTTGGTTGGTTTGATTCAGAATTTAGAATTATTTATAGTTTGATAGCAGGTTTTTGCATAATTCTAATCGAAATAAGATCTCAGTCAGAGGAGTTTTCAATGTGTGCAAATGTGGAGAATTCTAACTGCATCACTGCTAGCAATGGCATCATAGCAGCTAACTTCTTTAAAATAAACTGTTGGTTTTTGGCTCTAAAGGTTTACCCTAAAGATGAAACTGGAAAGAACGATGATGTGGAGATTTCCTCGTCTTCATGATCAGAACAATGCACTCCAAAATGCAGTCCAAATGAGCACAGGGGCTTAGAAGTCCAAAATGTTTATTCTCAAAAGCAGTGATGGTACAACAGAGAAGAGACATTAGCAATCTCAAGGGAGTTCCGAGGATGAACTAAAGATCTTATGCCTGTGTTTGTCTTTTAATCCTTGAAATCCAGGCATTGGGGACCACCCTTTACACCTCTTTTGCCTATATAATTTTAAATATGTTGTTTCTATTGGTGGATTATGTTAGGCGCTTTCTCTCTGCCCCTCCCCTTCTGTTCCTTGTCTGTGTTTCCCTTGTCTGTTTCCATGCTGGGCGGTGCTGCTTCCTGGTTCACTCCCATTATGTGATCTACACACCTGGAACTCATCTCCAGTTAACCATCTACACCTGCCTGTTTTATAAGGACCGCTCCCAATTCCATCTTTGCCAATTCGTTGTTCAACCCTCCATGCCTGCTCATTCAGACGTCTGTTTGTGCCGTCCAGCCTGTCCGACGAAGAGTTTTTCAGCTATGGTTCTTCGTGGGATTCTCAGCCTGTTCCGATGAAGAGTTTTGCTAACTTTGTTTCATTGTGGAATTCTGCTGCCATGATTACTTTGATATGACTCCATCGTAAACATTTTCTATTGGTGTCTTCCTCCTTTGAGTTTTCTTTGTGTCTTTTCCCCATTTGTCATATCTACTGGTGTCAGGAATGCTTCTCTTTGTTTTAAAAATAAAGTGTCTCCGTAACTATCACCCCCTGACACTGATGGTCAGCACATGACGCCATGCAATATACAACCCATCACATTTCATACATCCTCGAGACAGTTGTGTATCCATATACCTTCAGCTGACGTTTCTGGAGACATTAACCAGAAACATAACTCTCTTAAAACATAAACTACATGTCTTGAGCCCCTACCTTCGATATGACCACATTACACTGGCCACATACTTTTAAGCTGAACAAAAATGTAAATCTTTTAAGCTAAGGAAAAATATTACACTGCAATGGCAGCAGTCATGCAGCAACTAATATCCTTAAACTGCTGCCCTGTCACAGCTTTTCTGTCTAGAGGAACTAGACGGTAATTACCATGTAATCACCCAATTATTACTGTAGCTAATAATTGGGTGATTCCACGGTAATTACCACCAAATTACAACAAATGTGACAAAGTGTGGTGCAAAAAAACAGCAAGGAGAATAGATGAGTGGAGGTGTTGGATTAGAGCGGACGTGTAAATTTGTGTGCAGCTGTGACCTTGTCCTTGGGAACCTCTGCAAAGTGTGATGCACACGGCATCTCGCGAGGGATAAAATCTCCTGCTCTCTTCACGCCTGTCAATATTTGTAATGACTAGAAAGATTTAGAGGACAATTTGTGGGGGATAAAAGTAAAGGACAAAAGTGCTTTTTGACCTGGGTGTTACAGTCAAAATCTTCCTTAACAGCTGTTTTATGCATGTAGTACTTACAACTTAATCGGGAATATTGATGGTTCAAACATAACAGCTGGTGACTTTTAATTACAGTTGCTTAATTTGGAGATAATTATTTATTGTCCTCGTGAAATGGCCAGAATGAATGCCTCTGGGGTGCTGGCCTGGTTGTCCAAAGTCTGGTCCTCCCTCAAATAAATTGCTTTTCAAATCGCTTTAACTCTGTGTGCTTTCTCCAAACACATAAACGGCCCATGGGTGTGAGTGACAGCAGTCATATAGGGCACAGAGTCATATCTCAGTGGATGGTGGATTCTGTCCCAGGTTGCCTAACCATAACCCAAACACATGTTGCAGCTGAGCTTCTCTCTTTTTCTAGTCCACAGCCATCAACAGGTTGTTGCAGATGTTTGTGTATCAGAACTGTTGCAAAGCTGAAAACCACAAATCAATCACATCAACCCCTCCTCGTTATCTCCCACCGTGCCTCAACTCTGCAGATGTGAGAGCATCTGTTGATAAAGATGCTGTCTGCGCCACCACAGACTGATCATTCAGGGGAACACAGCATTAATCAGGCTGGGAGGGGGCTCCAGGGAAACGGGAGAGTCCAAGATGGAGGTTAAAATGGTCTGAGTTAAGAAAGATGGAGGAGAGGAGAGGAGAGGAGAGGAGAGGAGAGGAGAGGAGAGGAGAGGAGAGGAGAGGAGAGGAGATTAGAGGAGAGGAGAGGAGAGGAGATTAGAGAGAGGAGAGGAGAGGAGATTAGAGGAGAGGAGATTAGAGGAGAGGAGAGGAGAGGAGAGGAGAGGAGAGGAGAGGAGAGGAGAGGAGAGGAGAGGAGATTAGAGGAGAGAGAGAGGAGAGGAGAGAGAGGAGAGGAGAGGAGAGGAGATTAGAGAGAGGAGAGGAGAGGAGAGGAGAGGAGAGGAGAGGAGGGAAGGAGAGAAAAGGGAGGACATTTTTGCTGGTCATCAGAACTTCAAAGTTTTGTTTGAGGGTTAGAATATGGTTTCGGTTAGGGTCAGGATTAGGGGGTTAGTTGGAATGGTGAGGGCTAGGTAATGAGCTGGGGAATGCATTGTATCTATTAAAGTACTCACAAGAATAGAAATATCTGTGTGTGTGTGTGTGTGTGTGTGTGTGTGTGTGTGTGTGTGTGTGTCTTTTTGGCAAAATATGTCTCAGCTTGCAAAAATACCTGAGAAATGATGATAACATGAAATTTCTCTGTGTGTGTGTCTCTCTCTCCCGCGTGCACACACACACACACACACACACACACACACACACACACACACACACACACACACAACACACACACACACACACACACACACACACACACACAATCACACCCAGATACACAGATGTGTGCTAACAGGATTAGAGAAGCTAGAAAAAAATTGAGCTAAGGGAAACACCGAACAAGTTCTCAGCTCTGGTGCCAATAAACAAAGTCAGGACCCTGTTTGGATCCCTCAACGGTGACCTTCAGCTATGACCTTCATATCTGCTGGACGACTCCACAGATCTGCTCCAGATTAAAACCTCACGGAGGTGAATTGGTAGCTGGTTACTTAATATTCTTCCTTTCTTAGCATCACATCAGGTTCATCTTTATCATCATTAGCATTTGTTGTCCACAGCAAAGGAAAACTTTGTTGTTCTCCATTGTCTCTGGGTTGGTTGCTGAGCCCAGCGCAGCTATATTTAGTTCAGCATGTTGCTCCATAAAGATGCCGCATGTTGAAAGTAGGGCAGCCCACAGTGGCAGAGGCCTCTGCAACCTGCCTGAAAACAACCTCAAACCTTTGATGGTTAAAAATAATAACCACCTGCACAATGAATCCTTCTGTGGAGGAACGGGAGCGTAGTGTGCGGGTCCGTCTTAATTATAGCAAAGTTCTGGATTTATGGCTGCAGGGAGGCAAATCGGTTTCAATGCAGAGATCTCCCTCATTAAAACCAAAAAGCATCACTCAGGACAACTCAGACACATTCAGTTAAAAACAGGAAGGAAAGTGAGTGAAATGTTCCTCCCAGCGCACATGGACGGGATGAATAATTGACGGGAGACAAACTGTGGCAGCCTGTTACGTCCATGTGGAGCAGAAAGGGTCATTTCCTGATCAGCTTGTGTTCAGTCGTTGACACTTTAGCTCATCTTTTATTCTTCAGTAAGATATTGATATCCAGATGTTTCGGGATGTTTGCGTGAGTGCTTGAATGGGAGGTGACTGCTTCAGACTCTTGTCTCCTTGTCTTGGACTATCAGGGCTAATTTTGCAGCTTCCACCTCTTCTCGCCGTTTCTTCTGCGGCAGTGGCATTTTTTTGACATGTTGCTCCGTGTTGCTAATGATCTCCATCAACTTTTATAGGAAAACCTCCGACCCCGCTTGCTGCCTTGTCTCTTCTGTAGCAGAGCTGATTGTGAGTGCGTGTGTGTGAGTGTATTGTGAAGCTGCACTTGTATCTGTAGCAGATGATCTTCTCACTAATTAGTGCTGATAAAGGCGATGCTGACGCTCAGGAGCATCAGAGGCTCACACATTGTGTCTCTGTGGACAATTATTGGCAATGCTCGTCCAGACAAACACGAGTCCAACTATCCTTTCTGTCCCAGCATAACCAGTAAAGCGCCTCATTTCCTGCCTTCACACACCTCTTCATTTATTACGGCCACCGCACCCCTGTCATTCTCCACCTGACCAGACCTCATCTGCTCCTAAAATCACCGGGTGACCCACATGCCTCTGATTTCATGTTACCTGCCTTTATATTTTTAACATCCTGCTTTATTTTTCATGTTTAAACTCATCATTTAAATGTTAAGCAGAGAGTAAAAGCACTGCACAGTTCTGGTGTAGAAATGCCATCTCATTTTGGGTGGAAATAAGGAATACAACAATAATAAAAAAATAGATTCAAACTAATCAGCAGAAGAAACAGGTTAAAAAAACAAAAAAAGAAAACCCACACACAATCAAATAAGCACAAGAGTGGATTTGATCCAAATGATCAAACAGAATGATTGGGGAATGTCAGACTTTATCCATTGTTATCCACATTAAATCAAATATTCTTTTTTAGGTTAAGCTTAAAATACTTATGTGCCATCATAACTATTTTAATGTTGGATGGCAGGGCGTCAGCTTTAAATTGAGGGACTTTTTGGGCTTTAATCAGATATTACATGTATTTTTCTGCATGATTTAAGTAAGTTTAATGTTTCTTGTTGTGATGGGTGTAATTGGGACCCAAAAGCAGCACTCTGGAAAGCTGGGACCGTTGGTAATGACCTTTATTAGTACGGTACACGGGCAAACAGGAACTCAGGCAGACAAGGAAACAGTCTGTTCTTCAGGCTCAGGGCCCACACAAAGTCTATGGGTTTCAGGCTCGGGGATTGGGTTGAGCTGAGCCAGAATGCGGAACCGAGGGGGAGGACATGAACCCTTGGAACCATACAGTTCCGTTTACAGCGGGCAGGAGTGACAGGGAGGGGCTTACAGGAGATGAGGCCAATGATGCAGCAGAGCAGACTGGGGACGAGCAGCAGCAAAGTCGGGACCAGGTGGAGAAGTCAGGACAATGTGAGCAGACAGGAACCAGAAACACTGAGGCAGAAGTCGTGGTCAGGGACGGAAGGCTGGTGAGTTTACCGGGAGACAGGTGGTGCAGGCAGCTCAGAGGCAAACAGGTTCAGCAACAGGAGGTCAGGCAGGTAAGAAGTGCTGGAGTCTTGCATGGAAACGCAGAAGAACAATCTGGGAAGGACTGAGAGTGCAGGGGAGGCTTATAAGCAGGGCTGATTGGGAATAAGCTGCAGCTGTGCTCGCAGGTGAGTGGAATTGAGCTGATGGGGTGGGAGTGGCTGGCAGGTAGAGTGGAGCAGAGGCAGGGAGAGTGGAGCAGAGGGAGGGAGAGTGGAGCAGAGGGAGGGAGAGTGGAGCAGAGGGAGGAGGAGTGGAGCAGAGGCAGGTGGAGTGGAGCAGAGGGAGGGGGAGTGGAGCAGAGGAGGAAGAGTGGAGCAGAGGGAGGGGGAGTGGAGCAGAGGCAGTGGAGTGGAGCAGAGGAGGGAGAGTGGAGCAGAGTCAGGGGGAGTGGAGCAGAGGCAGGGGGAGTGGAGCAGAGGCAGGGAGAGTGGAGCAGAGGGAGGGAGAGAGTGGAGCAGAGTCAGGGAGAGTGGAGCAGAGGGGGAGAGTGGAGCAGAGGGAGGGAGAGTGGAGCAGAGGCAGGTAGAGTGGAGCAGAGGGAGGGAGAGTGGAGCAGAGGCAGGTGGAGTGGAGCAGAGGGAGGAAGAGTGGAGCAGAGGGGGAGAGTGGAGCAGAGGGAGGGAGAGTGGAGCAGAGGGAGGGAGAGGAGGGAACTGGGGGAATGGAGCTGTGACACTTGTTGCAGATCCTGAACATCACTTAGAAGTCTGAAACCAACAAGTAAGGACTATTCATATAGCCGGCAAATAATCATGGTCAAACACATTGAGGCCTTTTTTGATCAGTATGAGCTGGGACGAGTTCCATTGGTGGATTTCTTCATTCTGGATGGGGACAGATGATCAGTCAGTGTGATTTTATTCATTAAGTGCAGGTACATGGGCTGAAATTCTATTTATTATGCAGAATGTGACATTGAAACTTGGAATGATCTGTTTGTTCTTTAGTAATATCAGGATATCGTCTTTGTCTCTATGGTTTGAGCACAAAACAGTGGCCACAAACATTTATCTGCTTGTGCATTTGTAATTTGTGCATTTATTTTGACATGAACTGGGATTGAATAATGTATATTGTTAATTTAAGTAAGAGGTTTTATTGAAAGGTTGTATTGTAAGTGTTAAAAAGAAGCTAGAAATCAGCTAATCTGTTGCTAAGCAGCTACAGTAACTCAAATGGATCAAGCTAAGTTAAAATGCTAGAAACTCTAAACCAAGAACTTCCTTCAGTTGGTCTGGCCATGTTTGTGAAATTAAATTTAATAAATTCAGGAAAGGGATGGATGACAGACAGATGTGTGAAAATATTCTGTTAAAGGTAGCTCATAAAGTTAAAATGTGCTTTTCCCTCACTGCATCCGTACAGCCGTCTCACACGGATGATGTCAGTATACGTGATGAATGAGGATCCAAATTTCTGATTTGGCCTGCCCTTAGCAACAATAGTTGGCTGGCCATTTCTGGAGAAAAATTTACTTGAAAACCAAAGTAGACTTGGTTAGTTCATTCTCTTGCCAAATCTCTTTAGGACCCAATAAGTCATTCACCAGATTTACTTTGATCAAAACTCTTGTTTGCCTGCTGTAACAGCCAGGCATTAAATGGAGGATTGTACAGACACAATACAACACACCGGTGCACGCACACACAGACACACACTTACTCCCCGTAGTGCATGACGGAGCGGTATAGTCAGTGTACGAGTTGTTTGTTTGCACCTTTCTGAAGTTCTTCTCTTTTCCTGCACAGAACAGGAAAAAACAAATATACTTAGGCGAGTTTATCTTGACCTTTGTGTGTTCTCAGCCACTCTAAATCAAGACTGTTATAGAGGTATGCTGAGGTGCCTGGGGCCATGGTAATCAGACATTTACTGCTTTAGCTCACCTGGCTGAATGTTGGTGTAATTGATGGTCACGAATCTATCTCTGTCAGAGTGGGATTGCTCGTGGTGGAAGCCCAGAGCGTGGAGAATTTCATGATGCACCACCCCTGATTTCACATAACCGGGGCGCTGCAGGGAGATGTACTGCCTCCCCCCCTGACGGCCAATGGAGGAACCACACCTGACCAACAAACAGCATAAGCAGTGAATTTGCCGTGTGTGTGTGTGTGTGTGTGTGTGTGCGCGTGTGTGTGTGTGTGTGTGTGTGTGTGTGTGTGTGTGTGTGTGTGTGTGTCACATCACCCATTTCGTGAGGTAAAGCAGATAGAGTCCCGGTAGAAGAACCAGTGCCACCACATCCTCGGGATCCAGATCCGGGAAGAATCGGACACACGTGTAGTGGTTGAAAATGGTCAAGGTCTCCATGCCGTTCTGCTGGACCGGTGAGCGTGCCGCACCCGGTTCCTGGGTTCTCTGCAGTCCCGGAGGACTGCTTCTGGTCTGAGGACTCTCCGTTGGACCCCATGAAGTGCAGATCCTACTCCTGAGCTACCCGCAGTCCAGGAGGACTGTTTGTCTTTGTGTTGCCCTCCCGTAATAAAACTCATTTGGACCCTCTTACCACAGTGTTCTGGTCTGCTCTCGGGTCCTCTCTAAAACCCATATCGTAAAAGATTTCATCTGTTCTGCCTCTGATTTTGTCAGTTCGGCCTGATTTTATCTTACCTACCTCTGATTTCAACTGTCCTTTCTCTGATTTCATCTGATCTGACTTATTTTATCTATCTTCCCCCAGATTTCATCAATCCCTTCAAATATGGAAGGCGCATCATGACTGAGTGTTTTATCCATGTTCTTAATATTTTTAACATTCTGCTTTCTGTTTCATATTTAGACTCATAATTTCTTTTTTATGCATAGATTTGTAGTAGTGCACAGTCCTGGTGTAGAAATCCCATCTTGTTTTTTGGGTGAAATAAGAAATACAACAAAAAAATGCAGCTGCTTTTTTTAATCAATAGATTCAAACAGTAATCAGGAGAAGAAACTGATTTAGTAAAGCAAAAGAAAAACACATGCCACCAAATAAGCACAGACGACTGGATTTGATCCAAATGATCTAAAAGAATGATTGGGGAATGTCAAACTTTATCCATTGTTATCCACAATAAATCAAATGTTAATTTTAGGTTTACCTATGAAGCTTTTTGCTACAGGGTTAAGGTTGACCTTTACTGTCTCACAACTTTATCATTACTTAATCAGTTTTATGATGGCACATAACTATTTTAATGTTGGATGGCAGGGCGTCAGCTTTAAATTTAGGGACCTTTTTGGACTTTAATGCATTTTTCTGCATGATTTAAGTAAGTTTAATGTCTCTTGTTGCAGATCATGAGAGTACAAAGAAAACATCACCTAAAAGTCTGAAACCAACAAGTAAGGACTATTGATTAGCCGGCAAATAATCATGGTCAAACACATTGAGGCCTTTTTTGATCAGTATGAGCTGGGACGAGTTCCATTGGTGGATTTCTTCATCCTGGATGGGGACAGATGATCAGTCAGTGTGATTTTATTTATTAAGTGCAGGTACATGGGCTGAAATTCTATTTATTACGCAGAATGTGACATTGAAACTTGGAATGATCATGTAAGTCAGTTTATTGAAAGGTTTCGTTATATGCCCTAAAAATAAGATGACATTCAGCTGATCTGTTGCTAAGCAGCAACAGCAACTCAGAAAATTTAAATGTGCTTTTCACTCACTGCATCCATACAGCCGTCTCACACGGATGATGTCAGAATACGTGATGAATGAGGATCCAAGGATCTGATTTGGATTGCCCTTAGCAACAACAGTTGGCAGGCCATTTCTGGAGAAAGTAGTCCTTGACAACCAAAGTAGACTTGGTTAGTTCATTCTCTTGCCAAATCTCTTTAGGACCCAATAAGTCATTCATCAGATTTACTTTGATCTAAACTCTTGTTTGCCTGCTGGAACAGCCAGGCATTAAATGGAGGATTGCACAGACACAATACAACACGCACACACAGACACACACTTACTTCCTGTAATGCATGACCGAGCGGTAGTTATAGCTAGTGCCCAAGTTGTTTGTTTGCACTTTTCTGAAGTTGCTCTGTCTTCCTGCAAAACAGAAAAAAACAAATTAAACACTTTTGTTTTCAGTCAAATCAAGTCCACAACAAATTAAACACAAGTCAGTCTGTTTTTACTGTCATGCTGAGGTGCCTGGGGCCAAGTTAATCAGACATTTACTGCTTTAGCTCACCTGGCTGAATGTTGGCGTAGTTGATGGTCACGAATCTATCTCTGTCAGAGCGGGATTGCTCATGGTGGAAGCCCAGAGCGTGGAGAATTTCATGATGCACCACCCCTGAGCTCACACAACCGGGGCGCTGCAGGGAGATGTACTGCCTCCCCCCCTGACGACCAATGTAGGACCAACATCTACCCCCCCAAAAGAATTTCAGCCAGTTAATATTGTGTGTGTGTGTGTGTGTGTGTGTGTGGTGTGTGTGTGTGTGTGTGTGTGTGTGTGTGTGTGTGTGCGTGTGTGCGTGTGTGCGTGTGATCACCCATTTCGTGAGGTAAAGTAGATGTAGTCCCGGTAGAAGAACCAGTGCCACCACCTCCTCTGGAAGAATCGGACACACGTGTAGCGGTTGAAAATGTTCATGGCCCCAATAATGGTGCTGCGCTCTCTGCTGGCTGCTCACACAAACCATAAAACATGTTCAGCGCACAGGCTCCTACTACTACTGCTACATGTGGCGTTTAAAGTATTCTACTTCACAAAAATAAGAATAAATGAGTCAAACTTCCCCCCAAAACAACATGCTCCCCATACTCACAGTATGAAGAGGAGATAACGTAGGGGATCCGGACGTAACCTCGAGATGTTCTCCACTTGCAGCCTCTGGATGTGCAGGGACTCGCGTTCCTTTTTCTCGGTGGGGCAACATCGCCGTCTTCGATACCTGCTGCTGCTCGGCAACCAACAAACATTCTCACAACTTTTTCAGACATGAAACCTGATGTTGCCCTTTGAAGTCAAAGCATGTAGAACTTACTAATGTTCTTGTTGGCTTCGGAGATGATGGCAGAGATGTCAACAGACTCGTCTGGGTCAAACAGAAATCAGAAGATTGAGTAAACAAATTGTAAAATGTAATAAAAATAGTCTCCTGTAAGACGTAAACCAAATGAATCTTCAATATTACCATCGTCTCCAAGTTTCTCTTGAGCTGCACTCTTTAACAGAACAGCACAGTTTTACATTTTATTTTCTTATTTTGAGTGTTGGCTGAAATATTAAACAATTTACTATCCAAAAAACAAAAAACAACTAGATGTCAGACTTACTGGAGGGATGGCTGTCAAAGAGAGGAAGAGCAGGAAGAGGACTATCGGGGTCATGATGGTGGTCATCTTCAGATCTAAATTGTAAGAGAACAGCAGGAACCTTAACACCAAGGAAAAGACAAAGTGGTTCTGGAAGCAAAGGTCAGGATGGGTGTTTACCTCTCGCATCTGTATTCTGATGCCTGATGGAACAGTTGTTTGTCTCCACGTTTTTATAGGCTGCTCACACAGGGTGGAGCTGCAGTTTCATCATCGTCGGCTGTCAAATAAAAGCTCTCCAAGCAGAAAAACTGGCTCTAATTCCAAGCAGCACGTGTCACACAGAGACAAATATTCCTCGCATAGCTGAGGCCAAACTGCATCTTTAAAATCAGAGCGTCCTCGGAGTGACGTCAACCTCCGATGCTGAGGCAGTATATTTCACATTTGTTCCCAGATTAACAAGCGGCCTCCCTTGTTTTTGCCAACAGTCTTGGTTTTGACCCAGTAGTGCTCTGGTATGCTTCTCGATTTGAGGTTTGGGCCGTACAGATGATAGGATTAACATTGAGGCCAAAAGTGATCCGGAATACAGAAGTAGATCAGGCTAAGCAAGTCCTTTGGGGAAACCAAAACGAAACATAAATTCCTTCACATCAGGGCAACAGACCAGCCCCATGCTAATAAAAACAAGCTTTAGAGCCATATATTATATAAATAATTTACTTGATAAACTTTCTAATGTTGCTGCAGCATTTTTTAGAATCCACCAACTGGCAACCGAGAAATATTGTAACGTAACGAAAATTAATAGTTTTTCTCTTCAGTTCGGACTCCAGAAATAAATTCGGGTTCTGATATTTTCCCAGCCACCTGAGAAATCCTGAACCGAATAATTTTAATATAGTTTTCATCACTGTGCATCAAATTTCATTACCGGTATATTGTTATTATTCTTTTGGAACAGTAATTTTAGGAGTTTCTGGCTTGTGAACGTCGATGCGTCTTTCTCCGGATACACCATCTGTACCTGCACCGTCCGGTGAGGCTGATGTTTCAGCAGGGATTCCTGTCCTGCCAGGAGAGACAACTGCTTCCACCAAGGACACTGGGACCCCGCTGTGTTCAGAAAACCCTGCTGGCTTTCAGGCATCGGGGGACTAGTTTAACGACCCCTGTGTTAGGTGAGGCTTGTAAGGTTTATCGACACATTGATGTGGATATTTTTGATTAGACATATCTGGCTCTGAAAAAAATCCCTTTTATTACTAAAATCATCCCATGCTATTGTTTTGGTTTTGGTTGTCATGTCATCCAGATTATTTGAAATGTGCTTGCTGGAAATGGCTGTCATTTCCTGATTCATTTGTACAAAGGAGCTTTTGAATGAACACCCTAAGCTCTGCTGTGTGTGACTAAGCTCGCATTCCTGTTGTTATATGTTGGCATCAAATTCAAATTCCATTTCTTCCCCATTCATTTTTCTTTGGTGAATGTATGCAGAACTTTATCAACTCAAATCTCTTTTCTTGTTTTGTTTCACAACATGTTTGATCAATAACTCACAGTAAATTAAGTTCTCATTCAGTAACCATAAATATAATTGTTAAAATATACATAAACTACAGTATAGGTCAGGCGTTTTGCGTTTGTTACCACCTAGCGGTGACTATGAATATTGCAAGAACCTACCGCATCAGGTGGAGCTGTTGTTTTTGCTATAGGCATGCAATGATGTTTTTGTTTTGTTGTGTCATGCACTATGAAAGATTTTATATGACAGATTTAGCTGTCACTCACCCATGAAGTTGACACAACTGAAGGGACCAAAAGCCAAACCCTTCTTGATTCTCCTACCTTGTACCAGTCCAGTGACTGCGACATGTTTTCCAGCTGCAGTACAGATCTGGTATGAACTGGTCCCGAAGCCCTTCTAGAATCATAGTTTCAATACAATTTCATCCTTTCTTTAGCTCAGTCTGAAACCCGACTGCAGATGATGATCCATATTCTGAGAAACCATAGTTTGGGATGCCCCTAGTTTTTAATTACTTTTGGGAGTTCTTTAGTTCTTGTTTGTCCTTTGGTGGCCTTTGTTTTCCTCCTGTTGGAGGTAACAGCAGCAGGTTGGATGTATATGCATTTTAAAGGTTAAAAAATTACTCTGGCTGCCATTGTGCTGGTTGTTCCAGTTCCAGATGGACAGTTTTGATTTATTCCTCTAACATTGTCAGATGATCTTTCAGATCCCGTCTGAACACTCTTGCCTTTACTACTCTGAGACAGTTTTGATGAAAATAGACCCTTTTGTTTATCTGAGCCTGTCGATTCTGAAGTACAGGAGCATGTTTCTCTGATGATGATGCTGTTCTCTTCATCACCATCTGATGTCTCGAGTTTTATTCTTCTCTTTTTGGGGTTTGATGAAGGTCTGGCACATAAATTCTGACTTTTCCCTCTGTGAGGGCCCTAGTTGACGCTTCCAGGCCCCAAACTGTGATTCTTGAATTCTAGTCAACCCTTTAAACAGTCCTTTAAAATTGTACGGACCACCCAAAATGTCCCTGCTTCACAAAAGTGTCCTCACTTTGCAGGTGGAATGCAAATTCTTGCCCTCCACATGTGGCATGCACAAGAATAGGCCCACACTACAGTATTTTATACTCATAATCACATAATCACAGTGATTCTACCACATCAGTGCACGGCTTTAATCAGAGCAAACTACCATCACATTAAGATGTGTGAAGAACCCACAAGTGCTTGACAGGTGAGTGTTCCCACAAAATTAATAGTAATGGATTTTGCTCATTGGTAGGTGTCGTTAAAGTCCAAAATATTTTAACTTTGCTCATTAACTTTGATCCATGCTATCATTCTGTACTTTTCTGTGTTCTTCACCAGGCTGTCAGACAAAGATAGAATGATCAAACGGGTGTTTCATTAAAATTCCATTTTCTCCCTTTGCTTCTTTGATGGTTTCTCTTTTCTGAATTTATTTGGTTGAGGAAGTGTTGAAATGCTTCTTTGACCGGGGTTCGGTTTAACCCCGAGTGCCCTGTACCCGACCACTGTTGGTTCCTTTTGGATATGAACGCTTAAAGTCAGACATTTGTTGCTTATTTTATTGATTTAAATGTCTCACCAGGAAAACAAAACCCATGAAGCATCAAAAGAAAGACGAACAGAGGGAGAAATTCAGCCCATTGGAAGATGGTTACATTCTAGTCAATGCTTTATCTTTAGAGACATCCCCATAAACCTGAAGAGAAACACATGCAAAACAGAACATGATAAAGAATAAGCAGACAGTAAAGAGTCGGGTAATATTTAAATCGATTTTTTTGTCATCTCCTGGTCACGTTTTTGTTGCAAAACCCATCAGACGTGACATTTCCAGATATCCCTCCTGGGGACAAAAGAAGAGCTTTCTTTAGCTGGATGGATCACGGGATCTATTTGATTAATAGGTGATTGACTCACAGCATTGGTAGAGTCTGTTGACGCGCGCGACGTCATTGGCGCTCATGTACCGCGATCCCAGGACTTGGTTTGGGTCGGACTTAGCGATGAGAGTCGGCTGGCCATTGCTGGAGAAGGCGTACCTTGTTGAGAGAGGTTGACGTGGTTAGTTTTTTCGTTAGTGTTCACCCGTGAACAAATGTGATCCGCGCTCACTTGCTGTAATGCATGACAGAGTTGTAGTCATAGGGAGTACCCAAGTTGTTCGTCTGCACCTTGGCAAAGTTTCCAATTGCTCCTGGGCAGGACAGAAAACAGTTCAAATGTTATTTCCCTTCAGTGGGCCCATCTTTTTTTTTTTAGTAACAGGTGAAAGAGGAGCCATCTGTGATGTGCTGGAGCATCAGCTGTGATACCGAATCTGTCCCTCTTCTGTCATCAGAGGTAACAGATGGCATTACTTGGGACTTAGCAGTGTTCAGACTAATTCTAGACTCTACTGGAAAACCTCTGAAGGTGCTGTTTATAAAACTGTAAACTGAAAAGAGCTGACCTGACTGAATGTTCTGGGTGAGAATGGTGATATAGGTGTCCCTGTCAGAGCGGGCCTGTTCATGGTGGAAGCCGAGCGCGTGGAGAACTTCGTGCTGCACCGTGCCGGTGTACAAGCAGCCCTGAGCCTTCAGAGAGACCGCCTGTCCTCGTCTCTGGCGACCGATGTAGGACCAACACCTGATGCACAAGAGTGACGGTGTTACCGGAATTGAACCCTCTGTGAACTTTCTCAGGCACTGAACTGCATTTTTGTCTCCCGGAAAAGAAACACAGTGAACAGAACCCGAGGATCTTTTGTTTGCTGGCTGATAGGGCAGCGAAAACAGTGGGATGATCTCTTTGAATTTTTACAGGGAAGCAACAGGTTTCTGTCATCATACCCGCTTCCAGAGAAGAAGTACAGGTAGTTTCTGTGCCACCATCTCCTCCAGACAAAGCGGATGCAGGTGCGTTGATGGAAAGTCAACAGGGCACGAATGATGATGTTACGCTGCGAGGTTGCTGTGGACAAGTGGACAGGAAAAGTCTCATTTAGGAGGGTTGCATTCTAAGAGATAAATAAATCGATTGTCCAGAAAAATGCAATGACTCTCAGGACCCAAGGAAGCAACTTACAGTATGAAGAGGAGATAACTATAGGAACGTAGACATATCTTCCACTTTTAGGCCATTTGCATCCCGTGGCAGTGCAGGGGTCTGCATTCCTGACTCGGGGAATGGCAACGTCGCCGTGCTCAATTCCTTGTTCTGCAAACAATCAAATTCTTATTTCTTCATTTTTAATGGTGGGAAACCTCTGACTCCACAGCTGGGAGAAAGAATCATTGCCATACCTATGTTTTCGTTAACCTTTGCGATGATCTCGGTAACATCCGAAGACTCGTCTGGAATCAGAGAGAACACATTTACAGAAAGAAACGCAGGAGTCGCAAAGAGAGCTTAAGTTCTTCTCAACTCTTTTTCAACTTGCCTTCAATTTCATCCTGGGCTGCACTCTGAAACAAAAGGTCTCATAAATGTTTGAAGGTGATTTTTATTCTAGAATCTGATGGTGTTGAAGGAAGAATTCCTCTAATTACCAAAGAAACGTTCAGACTTACTGGAGGAACGGCTGTCAAAGTGAGGATGAGGAGGAGAAACGGAATCACAATGGTGGTCATCTTCAGCTGATCCCAGAATGTGAAAGAACAGTAAGACCTGGCAGTCAGAACATCAAAGGGTCATCCACGAAGAGGTGGCGGTCGGTGAGGAGCGTATCTGTCGTACCCGGAGGTTCAGTGAAGCAGGTGCTTCTCTCCATGTGCTATATATGCTTATGCCTTATGGTCCTCCCACTGGGTGGGAGGACAGGTATTTGTCTGCTGTCAACTGTCAATCAAGCAAGGTCTGGAATTTGAGAGGGTACACCTCACAAAGTGCTCAGCGAGAAATAATGAAGGCAATTTACAGGGCTAACTTTCTGGGCTCCTGATTGGTGGATGATGTGGATGGTGGTGATGTTGACAATGATTAAGCATTAATGTTCTTGAGGTTTCACGCACAATCGCGGCAACTTCACGATATTCTGTGCAACATTACTCATGTAAAACAAACAACAAAGCTGTTTGTATAAATTTGTCTTGTGTAAAACTGCATATTTACACTTTATAAAAACACTAGTGACATAAAACTCTTCTGAGATGGCGTCGAACATAAATAGCGTTGAGAATTGCGTTGACCAGGAAGCACATTGTTGTCAAACTTGTCAAAAAAGCACGTGCAACTCAGCCTTTCTCACATGTGTCCCTGAAACTGAACACAAAGAGTGACAAAGGTCAATGATGTCAGTGAAATCTGCCTCCCACATTTTACCCCTGCGGTCATTTGAAGTTTTCAAATATTGTTTGACACCACAGAGTTATCACAGGGGGACAAAATATTATACGTATTACTCAACAGGGGTATTAAAAGTTCAAATCAGTCTTTAATTCAGCCTGACTGGGTTAAAGTCAATATTTAGTTTAGTCTTCTCAGTGTGGGAGCAATACTCCCAAAAGTACTTTTGCAATTGTTGATCGTTATTTTCCGATCTTCCCCCATATGTTTCCGTGCTGTAATTACTGCGAATGTTTCCAGGTAATTAAAGCTGACTGAAAGTACAGTTGAGCTCTGATGTCAACAGACAGTGTGAGATGCAGACATGTGGAAAAACTGCATGTTCCAGTCACTGCATTCCCATCTCACCTTATATGTTCTCACACACATCTGTTCTTTTTTCTTTCTAAGGCCTTTCAGTGACATAATGCATTCCTCAGCCTCTTACTGTAACCCTCACCTGTCCACTTACAGTAAACCCCTGGACCCTCAAACACACCTCTGAGGCAAAATGCCTCAAGTTTGCTGGTGAAATGTATATTTTGGCCCTTATGATGTTCATATATAAGAACACACATACACAGAGACACAGACAGACAGACAGACAGACAGACAGACAGACAGACAGACAGACAGACAGACAGACACACAGAGCTAAAAAAAAGATTCTGTAACTATTGACTTACATGCTAACATGTAATGTTTGCTGAAGTACAATCTGAAAATTTGAAATAGCAAATACTATAAATCTGTTATATGTTTCAATACATATGGTTTTAAAAAAACTATTTGGGGAAGTAATTTCCTTTTCCTCGTCTTTTGTTGGAGGACTCGCATGGCTGACGCATGAACAGGAAAATACTGTCAGAAGATCAGTCTGTCCATCTCTTGACTCCTCTTCTTGTCATCATTCTGGATTTGTTAGCTGAAATATTCAGATTTCTCAGCAGCGGCATGTGTGTGCATGGAACTTCCCTGACAAAGTCTGCACGCCATGCTTTCTTCACCTCCCCCTCATCTTCAAACATGCACACTTTCACAGGCCTTTATTCCACACACAATTCTCTAGATATGTAATACTGCAACAGTGCAAACAAAAAAAGCTCATCACAGTGCTACTGTGGGCATAGTGACACGTTTCTAAACAGCCGTCCGTATGTATTACACCTTGCTTTAATCCAACCTAATCCTTCATTTTAATCCTCCATCATCTCCCTCCCAGCCTACCTACTTGGCCTGAGTTAGCTTTAACTATCAATGAGATCGTTTGTTATGATCTTTCTGTCAGGTCAAATAAATGTTTCAGGCGATTAGCATACAGCTTCACCACGCATCAAACTTTACAGCTATTCTACAAGCCTTAACTGTGATGCACGGCCACAGCTGTGTGAAATCTATTTGGGCTATTGACGTGAGTATTGCACCTGAGTATCAATTAGATGCATACATGACTTCTCTGTACATCTGCTAGCGATAACAGGAAACTCTAACTGCAGGAAAAGTCCGGACCTACAGTGCATCAGAATGCTGACAGAGCAAGCATGTAATGTGATATGTACAATGTTAACTTTGTAGGTAAGGAGTAACTTCTTTTTCCTCGTGTAGATTACGTGTATGCGTGTCTTCAGCATATCAGTGACTGCCACACGCTGTATTTCCAGCCTGTTTTAAAAGAGCTTTAAGTTTAATTTCTGTTTCAACTGGATTTGAATATTTAAATTGCACATCATGAAGTTCACAGACTCACATTTATGGTCTTGTGCCCTTAACAAATACGCAGCTGTCGTCGCTGCAACACTTACATTAAGTTGAATGAAAAGTCAAAGAAGAAAGCCTTCCATTTGCGACAGTATCATAAAACAAGGACGATGGCGACGGTAAGAATCTGTGTGTGTCCACTGTCAGCGGCACACCTGCTGCATGATTACCCACCTTTCTTTTGAACAACATCCTGCACCACCCCCGCAGTACAGCTTGCCATCAACATGGCCTTTTGGTATAACAAAACATTCAAATGCACACAAACCAAAAGAACATGGCTCACCCTCATCGAGTTTGTGCAAGATCTGACTGACTCAGTTTGGTTGTTCCGGCAGCATCAGAGACTGACACATTTTGGGAAACTGTGTGACTTGGTAACATGGAATTAGAACTAAAAACTTTGTATCTAATAATGTGGGTAATTACATCATGGACCATAAAGTTAGTACAGCAGGTCAGGTGGCATTGTTGGCCGATGAGTCTGCTTTTATTCAAAAAAGCCTTTTCAATGCATCAAGTTCTGATAAGGTGTGCTGAGAGAGTTATATTCACCAAAAAGGGGCATCAGACTCTTTCTAAGAGTGATCATGGCATGCGCGAAAAGGCAGTCAGTAGGTGAAATGTACGGTAGTTGCTGCAAAGGCATTGGGCCTTGGAAAATTTGTGTCCAGTCCACTTCCCTAATATAGCCAGTAAGTTATACCTATTCAAGGTCAGCCAGAAAGTGTATCAGATGTTGCCATTATGTCTCTGGCCTGTGCTGTGACAGTGCCAGTGCACGTGATGCACACGGTTCTACTACCGAGAAAGTGGAGGGGTGGAACTGCAGAGGTTTGTGTAACTTTGCCTGATCTCTTTAAGTCTATGTGACAGTCTGGGTTTGTTTGCTAAGCAAGAAGGATTCTAGTTTAAAAGATGTGTCTGGCTGAGTGTTTTCACTTTCATGCCAAAGCATATTCTCTTCAGGGGAATTATTGTTGAAAGACCGGGTGCCTGATAGAGAAGCTATTGTTAGGGAACCTGTTATTCACTTCATAGTGCCAAGAAAGTTCCGAGCATTAGCGTTTCAAACTTGTAAAAAAAAAAAAGAAAAGTAGACTAGCCTCCGGAGGTAAAGGAAAGATACGACCTGCTGTTGCAGTACTGTTTTGGGCCCTGCCTGAAGCATGATCTCTCAGTATATATCAAAAAGTGTCGCACATGTCACTAAACCAACCCAGGCAGTCAAACAGCCATTTGAGCATTTGATTATTGACCATGTTGGGCTGTTGCCTCGTTGACCTATCCAGAACTGGCTCACAATTATTTGCTGACTGTCATGTGCTGAGTAAAAAGCAGCTTATCCACTCAGAACTATAACTACTAAAAGCAATGACACAAGTCATTGTTTGTGTTTGGAATAATTATTCAGAGCAGTCAAGGCTCCAATTTCCATCCCATGCTGCTCTCTGTGGTTGGCAATCACATAAAGGCAGTGCTTTATAAACTGCCTCCACCACAATTTAATCTAAATAAACAAACTGTGGCATCAGTCAATAATCAAAACTTCAAAAATCAAAAACTTTTTTTAAACTGACGCTTCCGTTTAAGTTCACCAATTTCACTGTATCCTCTTAGTGTCTTTTCGTCTTTACATGCAAAACATTCTTTATGCTGTAATATGTATTCATTTATTTGTTTATTTTTATGTCAAAACTGCATTTGAGGTCATAAATATTCCTCCATGTGGTACTGTACCTCTGTGGAAAATTGTTCCTCTTTTACATAGACATCACGATAGATCACATTTCAAAATATGATGAAGAGTATCTCTGAAGCACTTTTTCATGATACTATAATAATCATGGACAAGAGCACATTGTAAATGCCACAAAGTGTCCTCCATGTTGTGGAAATTACCACCTTACTTCAGAGAAAGAGAGCACTCAGGTTTTTATAGAGCGCGAGTGAGTGAGTGATAGATACACCGTGCACAGAGGGATTCAGCCAACTCCGAGGGACCTATGGTGGCTACAGTTACCGCTGTAGTAGGTTTTGAAGGCGTCTGATACCTAAATGTGCAGGAGCAGCTATAGGTGTTCGTGGAATTCTCACAGAGTCATTTGGGCAGTGTCATTGCTGGCCATGTGTTTGACACCAAGAGAACATTTGGATTACTCTTGGCCATTATTGTTGTCTTGTAGTTTTTGTTAAATGTGTATTTGACAAGAAAAAACTCAACTTTACCTTTCATAACTGCTCATTGGGTATCAGGAAATGCATTCTTCTATAAGCACTGCTGAGAAAAAACTGGTCACACTTGTTACTCACCTTCTTTCGGGAACACGCAACTCTTTTTCTGTCAATCATCAATCACCTAAGCCTGAAACAGAAAGTATAGATGTGACTGTACTGCAGACAAAACTGATTAAAGTCCAATTAATTCTGTTTTTAATGGTTGTTTGCTTTTTGTGTTTTTATTTAGTCTTTTTTTTACCATTATATTGGGACAGTATAATGCAACAAAGAAAAATCAAAAATAGTAAAAGAAAATGAGAAAAAAGGGAAAATTATAGAGGAAATTAAACCCACCCAAAAATTACCATTACATTAGAAAGAAAAAAGTCTAAATACAACATACATTGCCATCATCATACATAAAACCAGTACAGCAAAAATAAAAGGATTTACATTATATTTTCAGCATTTAGTATTAAACAGAGCTCAGAAAAGGCTGCCTGATGGTGTAAAATGTCTCAGTAGATCACTGTACTTGATCTTTTCCAGTTTGTTATGACACAGTACTTCCCTAATTTAGTGGTTAAATGATGGCAGAGCAGAGTCTTTCCATTTCAGTCTTACAGCTAAAAGACAGCAGAAGGCCATCGTGGTGGTTTCCCACCACTCCAAACAAAGGAATATATGGTAATGGCTCTACTATTTTCCCACATATCTAAGACAAAGTTCAAAAAATGTTTTGCCAGAATGAATGAACCTTTGGTCAATTCCAGAAGATGTGCAGAAGTGTGGCAGGAGCTGGGCTGCATCTGTCACATTTGGGATCGATGTCAGCATCCATCCTTACAAGCCTGACCTTGGAGCAGAGTAGACAGACACCTTTCAACTGAATGACAGCGTGCCAAATAGAGGTCTTCTAAGATCGCCTCACCAAAGTCAGTTTCCCACCTATTCATTAAGGATGTTTACATTTGTTAGATTGATTGTGTGTGTTGATTAAATCATAAATCAAGCTGATAGCTCAGTTTGTGGCTGATTTCAAAATGCAAAACCATGTGTAGTAGAGAAGTGGGAGGGGACATTAGAAAGCAACCACAGTTCGTGCTAGAAAATTCCAAAGCTGCAGCAACCTATGGAAATGGGATCTGGAGATATTGTACCTCTGATCCATTTGTTAAAAGGAGGCAAAAGCATCCTTAATATAGAGATCAGACACAGAGATCAAACCTTTTCCATTTGGTATTTTGCGATTTTTGGTGCAGGACCTCCTGAATTGATTCCAAAGATTAACTGCGTGTATAACCATCTTGATGAAGGAGAAGTGAGAGACAGGTACAGATGCACAATAAAGCTGACAGAGAGGATTGCCTACACTGGAGCTGCCGTATCATTGTTCCTCCAGAACATCAGTGGTGTTTAGGACAGCCGTACCTCTGATCCAGTAAGGTCTCTGAAGTATACTTCTCTATTTAAGGTGGTTTCTTGTGCCATATAAAAGTTCAAAAGAATATAATTGTTTGACTTTGAAACGAAAGATTTTGTAAAAAATAAAAATCTGTGTACAAATCCTTACGTTTGCTGGTTATCAAGATTCCAGGATATTTATATTTCTTGAGGCAAATTCTGAAAGGGAAGGTATCTAAAGGCAGGTTGTGATATGTACAATAACATCCCATCCACATAAAGGGAGACTTTATGGTCCACTCCAACATGCTGAATACCCTTGATATGAGTATTCTTCCTCAGGAGCATGAGGATCCATTTTGACTGCAAATGGACACCTCTGTTTCTACTATGTTGGAGCTCAAAATAGGTGGTCATGTTATGGCTGACTTCTGGCAATGGTGACCAACAAAATAATCCAACTAAAATCTCATCTGCCAGCTCTTTCAGGTATATAATGTTTACTTTTTCTTATCTGCACATCATGTAATTACCTGCCTGCATAAATATGCCTTCAGACAGATAAAGAAGACATTCCTGGAGTTAACCAAGATAACCAGATGTAATCTCAGTCACAACGAAATTGTTAAACTCTCCATCTGATTGAAGCAGGAAATTAAATCTCCACGTCACACTTAAATTACTGGACTCAAACAAAAACTCCACAGACGTCGAGATACAAAGAGGGTTTTAATAATCCAAATGGTCAGTACACAGACGGTCAGGCAGCAAAGGCAGGAGTACAAAATCAGCAAGCAAAGGCAGATCAAATTTACGGGCAATAAACATTCAAAAAATATATCTTAAGATCAGGCAAGAAAACAAAGCTTGGACGCTGGCACTAAAACAAGACAAACACACAACCACAAAGACAAAGACTGGGGCATAAACACAACACAGGGGTGGAGACATTAGACATTGCGGTTACTGGCAGCATCGTTACATATTTTAAAAGAGGAAATGGATTCATATCATTGTTTTTCATTGTTACAGTAAAATAAGTGCTTATGTTTATTTTGGAGGCTGCTGTATATGATCTTCACCTCATCCGGGTGACCTCTACACACAGGCTGCATTCATGTGGAAATATGATTTTTTTTAAAACACTGGTTTTATCTGGATTAGCTGACAGATCAAATATGCATATTTAAAAATGATCACTTGAAGCGTTTAAACAATTTCATTATTGACATGCGTTACAGTGTTACAGTGGATGCGACTGTAATAAAGTTTTCAGTCTTCAATCTGCGGCAGGTAAACTGAACCGCGACTCTGTTCCAAAGTCACACAAGTGTTCAAAACCAAATGCGGGGAAGAGTGGCTCAGTGAATGTTGAGTGGAAGGTGTAGAGGTGGACCTGGGTTCTGATCCCAGAGGAGGGGAGAGAGTAGAACGACACGATGCCAGCGGACCAGTCCATATAGACCCCCACCCTGCCAGAGCGACTGGGTGCTTGTGAAACGTTGGTGGGGATGTTATTGTGCCATGCAGTGCAACCCTGGGCAGAGAAGAGGAGACACCACGACTGGGCGGTGCGTCCCAGGCAGCAATCATAGTCATCCCTGCTCTTCCTCGTTCTGCTATAGGCCACACCTATGTTCACCCTTCCGTTCCACTTAACTTCCCAGTAACGGCGCCCAGTCACTCCTTCTGTAGTCAACACCTGAGTCCAATTGAAGAACCTGTCTGGGTGATCCGGATACGGCTGCTTTTCTTTCACAAGTGCTGCATGTCTGTTGTTTTCTGACAACATGAGATTTGTGGCTGCTGTGTTTGGGTCCAGTGAAAACTGACAGAAAACTGAAGCAGAAAGCATCGAAGACACAATGTTAGGTGTGTGCACGCAGTTCAGTCTCTTCCCCAAATCATTTCCAAATTTATAAAGTCAACAGAGTAGCAACTGTGCAATCGCAGCACATACAACAGCTGTTTCATATCATTTCAGCATCACAAATGCACCTGTCCTGCCTCCTCATTCCACAAGAAATTCTTATTCTTAAGTAAAGAATGGCATCAGAAAACGGAATTAAATCTCCACCTCAAACAAAATATACAGCTGTTCTTACTGAAAATGTCTTGCATTTATTACAACATTTTTCAACAAAAGGTTACAGTCCAAAAATGTCCAAAATTGCGACCTTTGGTTGAAATGATAATCTTTTTAAAGTTTTTACCTTTTAGTCGCAGCGCCTATCCTTTCAGAGCAAATCTTTGGTACCTAGTTGTTGAAGTCCTCTGTTTGCTTGCTTGGCACCAGCCAGAGCTGTGCAGCAAGAACCCATGCGC
The DNA here is from genome assembly GCF_003711565.1 of Takifugu flavidus. Lineage (NCBI taxonomy): Eukaryota > Metazoa > Chordata > Actinopteri > Tetraodontiformes > Tetraodontidae > Takifugu > Takifugu flavidus. The sequence goes on from NC_079521.1 coordinate 10,216,928, forward strand.
ACACCTCTATAAAGTACTGCCTGCCTCAACCTTGTGCCTTACAAGTGTCTGAATATTCCATCACAGAACTGCTCATTTGAGTGTACAACCATGCTTGTGGAGTTGCAAGGTTTGGACCATTTTTCATACTTACACTGGCGGGGTGAAGGTCTCATTCGGCAGCTCCCGCAATGATCAGTCCTGGAGGGGGACAAAAGAAATTGAATGACAGAAAGGGAAAATGCTTACGGCGTGTACTGTGTGTTTGACTGTACTTGAGAGTTTCCAGTTTCCAGCGTGGGTTTTTTACTGCAGCAGAAAGCAGCTCCAGTGCTGAGTCTCCCGGGTGATTGAAGCTCAAGTCCAACTCTCTCAGGTGGGCCGGGTTGGATTCCAGAGCCAGAGCCAGGTTTTTACAGCCTGTTTCTCCAATGTGACATCCCGATAGTCTGTAATGAAGGAGAAACTTGTTTACCGCCTACGTTGAGATCTGGGTACTGATCTCTGATCACATCCCCTCCTCCAAAATGTAATATCTGTTGGGGTTTCTGGGTTGTGTCGGTCTTTGTCCTGCAGGGGGTGGAGGGGAGCACAATTGGGCGCACCTGTGGGCAATTTTGCATCTTGTTGCCAAATTTAGCAGGTTGTGCCTGCCAGGGTGTCTGTTCGCGTGGGGAGTGTGTCTGTTTGTCTAGTGTGGGTGTTTGTTCGTCTTCCTTCTGTATGTGAGAGGTGTCTGTTCGGTTTCCTTGGTGTTTGTAAGGGTGTCTGTTCGTGGTGAGGCTGTTTAGTCGCCTCCCCTGTCGTGTGTTGGTGCTCTGCGTTTCCTGGAGGGTCGCTCCTGTTCCTGAGCTTCCGGTTTCCCTGGAGGGCCGCTCCTGTTCCGTGTCTCCTGGAGGACCGTTCCTGCTCCCCTTGCAGTCTAGGAGGACTGGCCCTGTCTTCATTGTCTCGGGGCACGTTCGCGGTCTTCATGCCGTGGCGGGACCGGTGAGCTTGTTGCGCCGGACTCCCGAGTTCTCTGCAGTCCAGGGGGAATGCTTCGGGTTGAGGACTCACTGGTGTTCCGAGTTCGCCACAGTCCAGGGGAATGCGTCTGGTTGGGGACTCGCCGATGGCCCTGTGACGGGCGGACGCTGCCTCCCGATCCCCCTGCAGTCCAGGAGGACTGTTTTCTGTCGTCAGTGTTTGCTCCCCTGTAAATAAAACTGTTTGACCACTCCACCATTGTGTCCTGGCCTGCGTTCGGGTCCTGTACAACTCGTTTCGTAACAATATCATCCACTCTTGTGCTGGTCTCATTGTGTCTGGCTTGAATGCTGCTTAAATGTAACTGTCACTCATCTGAGAAACAGGGATGACAGTTCTTGAAAATATTCAGCACAAAAAGGAAACATTACAGCCTCAAACAGTAAAAATTTGGGATGCTTTGATTTCCACACCAGGGGGCGTAGGAGAGCTGTAGTTGCACAACATGGTGTCACTTGTCAAGTGAAACTAGAGGTGATGCATGCCTAAGAATTATTTGCAAAACTAGAAAACACAAACTGCACTGTCGCTCTGTCTATGATAGTAAAGCTCATTACTTTCGTTACTGACCTGAGTGTTTCCAGTCTACAGTTTGGACTGGTGAGTCCAACCGAGAGCAGCGTCACGCCTGCATCGTATAGGTCATTGTTACTCAGGTCCAACTCTCTCAGACTGCAGTTCTTCGAGGAGAGAACAGGCACAAGAGCTTGGCAGCTTTTTGACGACAGGCTGGAGTCACTCAACCTGATGGAGAGAAACACTGAGAGAATGATCTTTATTCTTCTGTAGGAGAATTTACCTTAGCTATGACTTACACAGCCCTCTTTGAGGCTTCGACCACTGGGCGGAGCCAGAGGAGGCCCTCATCTGAAGCAGAGAACGTCCTCAAGTCAAAGATGTCCAGCTGTTGCTGAGATGAGAGCAGAATGAATGCAACTGCAGACCACTGAGATGGAGAAGGCTGGTTCTCAAAGATGCGTCCCGGTCTGATGCTCTGCTGGATCTCCTCCTCCAGAGACTGGTCATTCAGCTCATTCAAACACTCTAACAGATAAATGCTTCTCTCAGGAGAAGGACATTCACCAAGTTTCTTCTTGATGTACTTTACAAGATCTTTTTTGATCTGTGACGTACTCCCTGCCTTCAGCAGAAGGCCTCTTAAAACAGACTGGTTGGTGTCCAGCGAAAGACCCAGAAGAAAGCGGACAAACAGGTCCAGGTCGCCGTTTGGACAGTGCAGAGCCTTGTTAATGGCCGTCTGGAAGAGCTTTTTAAGGTTTGTTTTGAATTGTAAAGGTACACACGGTTCAGGGGGGAACTGTTTTTTTCTCAGTAGATCGATGCCATTGTTGATGAATGTCAGGAGGACATAGAGTGCCGCAAGGAACTCCTGGATGCTCAGATGTACAAAACAAAACACCTTCTCCTGTTTCAGTCTGGTCCTGTCATCGGCCATGTCTGTGAGAAGGCCCGAGTAGATCAAGACCGCTTTTGTGTCAATCCCACATGTTTCCAGGTCGGACTGATAGAAGACAATGTTTCCTTTCTCTAGATTGTCAAAAGCAAGTTTTCCCAGTGTGAAAATTGTCTTCTTGGTCTCTTGGTTCCAGAGAGCATCTGTAGGCACACTTGTGTGATATTTTTCATTCGCCTTTGTGGTCTGGACTACCAGAAAGTGGAGGTACATGTTTGTCAGCGTTTGTGGAAAATTGCCTATGTCTTGAGTTTTCAGCAGATGATCTAGAACTTCAGCGCTGATCCAGCAGAAAACTGGGACACGGCACATGATCTGGAGGCTTCGCGATGTCTCAATGTGGGAGATGATTCTTCTGGCCTGCTCCCGCTTCTTTACCTTCTTGTGGAAGTACTCCTGCTTCTGCAGCTCACCAAACCCCCTCACCTCTGCCACCATGTCAATGAATTCAGGGGGGATCTGACTGGCGGCTGCAGGTCTGGTGGTTATACAGAGGCGTGCAGTAGGGAGGAGCGTCCCTTTAATCAGGTTTGTCAGCAGCACTTCAACTGAGGTTCCCTCCATGGCGTCAGTCACGATCTGGCTGTTGCGGAAGTCCAGATGGAGGCGACATTCGTCTAGACCGTCAAAAATGAACAAAACCTGAAAGTCTTCAAATCTGCAGATTTCGGCCTCTTTGGTTTCAACGAAGAAGCGATGAAGAAGTTCTACCAAACTGCACTTCCTCTCTTTCATCAAATTGAGCTCTCGAAAAGTGAATGGAAAGATGAGCTGTATTCCTTGGTTGACTTTCTCCTCAGCCCAGTCCAGGATGAACTTCTGTGTGAGCACAGTTTTACCAATGCCGGCCACTCCCTTTGTCAGTAGAGTTCTAACTGATCCATCTGGTCCAAACAAAGGACTAAACATTTTCTCACATGTGGCCGATGTTGGTGCACTTTGTGTTGTCCGTGATGCTTCTATGTCCCCAAACTCTTGTAGATCTTTGACCTCTTCACCGCAGGCCTGCGAGATGCTGAGCTCTGTGTAGATTTCATTCAGAAATCTGGGCTCTCCGGCTTTGGGAACCCCCTCAAACAAACACTGGAACTTTTTCCTCAAGTTTGACTTGAGGTTACGTTGACATATGACAGCGAGAGACTCTGAAGGAACAGCAGACAATGTTCATGATCAATATGTTGACTCAACCACAAACTTGGAACCGCTTTCGTTGCTATGGTCGCTAATATGGCGGCTACAATTGTGTATTTGTGGTGTGCACCTTGGATACAAAACAGCACTTACTTCTCTGCAGAGAGTCTGCCAGCTGATCCTGCTTCATTTGCCTCAGAAAACTCAGTGTGATCTTAAGAAAATTGTCTTTGTCGGCGTGTCTCTGCCCTGCCTCTTTACCATCCACTACTTCATCCTCACGTCTCTGATTCTTGGGGACTTGTGAAGATTCTGGCCACAGATCTTCCTTGAGTGCCTTCAGCTCGTTCCTCACAAATGTGATGATTTTTTCTTCGAGAACCTGGAATAGCAAGATATAGAATCAGTAGAGCACCTGTATAAGAACATCTACCAGCCTCCGACCTTTAAATAAAGGGTGGATTGGGATTAGAGTCACCATTTAAGGTTAATTTGTGAGCAAACAAATTTGCAACCATCTTAAATGGGCCAAATACTTCAGAGAAAACTCAGAGCACGAGTCAATAAAACATACATTGAATACAGAGTCCAGGTCCCTGGAAGGTCGTCTACTCAGAACTTCTGACCTCTCCCGATGGCCTTTATACCTGAAAATGTGAAACACAAATAAACACACCTGTACAACTGTCATATTTTCAAAAAAAATTAAAATACTTTAAAAGTCGTCACATTTGGGTGGGCTTGTCCTCAGAATGAGTAGATGGAGCCAAACTGCTGAAGGACAGACTGGAATCACCTGAGTCCGACCTTTTGTCTTTTAATGGTCTTCAAAAGTCACAAAGACATTAACTCTGATGAATGATTGTAACTTTCCCCCCAATTTAGTGAGATAAAACTCATTAAATACTGCTGATTGGTCACATATGTGCAGCATAATAAACAGTGTTGCATCACAGATCGTAATGTCCATACATTTCATTCTCAGTGTTTCCTCCATTGTTAAAGGTGATGGTCTGCAGTTTAGAACGGTCGCTCTTCAAGGACAAGCAGGTGAGGCCAGGTGAGTCAGGCCTGTCCTGCGTCTCCGGGCTGAAACAAGAAAATACTCACTGTTGACATCGGGCATAGAAAACAATGATAACCACAAAGTTAAAATATTCAACTTTAACCAATTGTAAACACTTCTAAGTGAATTAAAATTCATGGTTAAAGCAGCTTTTCAAGAAAAGTTTTTTTTTTTGTTTTTTTTAATTTATGACTTATTTCCACGAAGCGTAATCGTTTCAATCTCGACACAGTTGGGAACAGAGCTCCGCTTGTGTGATATTTTTCATTCGCCTTTGTGGTCTGGACTACCAGAAAGTGGAGGTACATGTTTGTCAGCGTTTGGGGAAAATTGCCTATGTCTTGAGTTTTCAGCAGATGATCTAGAACTTCAGCGCTGATCCAGCAGAAAACTGGGACACGGCACATGATCTGGAGGCTCCGCGATGTCTCAATGTGGGAGATGATTCTTCTGGCCTGCTCCCGCTTCTTTACCTTCTTGTGGAAGTACTCCTGCTTCTGCAGCTCACCAAACCCCCTCACCTCTGCCACCATGTCAATGAATTCAGGGGGATCTGACTGGCGGCTGCAGGTCTGGTGGTTATACAGAGGCGTGCAGTAGGGAGGAGCGTCCCTTTAATCAGGTTTGTCAGCAGCACTTCAACTGAGGTTCCCTCCATGGCGTCAGTCACGATCTGGCTGTTGCGGAAGTCCAGATGGAGGCGACATTCGTCTAGACCGTCAAAAATGAACAAAACCTGAAAGTCTTCAAATCTGCAGATTTCGGCCTCTTTGGTTTCAGCGAAGAAGCGATGAAGAAGTTCTACCAAACTGCACTTCCTCTCTTGAGCTGCTGAATTCACCTGAGTCCGACCTTTTGTCTTTTATTGGTCTTCAAAAGTCACAAAGACATTAATTCTGATGAATGACTAACTCCCCCCCCCCCTAATTTAGTGAGATAAAACTCATTAAATACTGCTGATTGGTCACATATGTGCAGCATAATAAACAGTGTTGCATCACAGATCGTAATGTCCATACATTTCATTCTCAGTGTTTCCTCCATTGTTAAAGGTGATGGTCTGCAGTTTAGAACGGTCGCTCTTCAAGGACAAGCAGGTGAGGCCAGGTGAGTCAGGCCTGTCCTGCGTCTCCGGGCTGAAACAAGAAAATACTCACTGTTGACATCAGGCATAGAAAACAATGGTAACCACAAAGTTAAAATATTCAACTTTAACCAATTCTAAACACTTCTAAGTAAATTGAAATTCATGGTTAAAGCAGCTTTTCAAGAAAAGTTTTTTTTTTTTTAAATTCATGACTCGTTTCCGCGGAGCGTAACCGTTCCAATCTCAGCACAGTTGGGAACAGAGCTCCTAGATCTGGATCCTTCTTCCGCTTCAGAATGTGAAGCGTGGATCGTTACGTCATCAGCAGGGTGGCGTCATCACTGCGTGACTTTGACGGCCATAATTAATTCAAGAATGTTTCTTTTTTCTTTAAAATCACTATTAGGTCCTTATCCATAGTATTAGAAAATGACATAGATTCAGCTGCTTGGTGAAAATATGACTTTATTACGGATCAATCAGAAAGGGTTAAAAAGGGTTAAAAAGGGTTAAAAAGGGTAAAAAACAAACAAACAACCAGTCAGATGTCTGAGCTGGGGTCCAGCTGGCATGGCCCTTATACACAGGGATGGCAGAGTCTCCTCTCTCTTCGTACCAGTCCATGGTGGAGCAACCACCTTTAGACAAACAAGCTACTTTTTTATCCCAAAATGAATCATTTTAAATGATCAGCTGAGGCATCGTCAAGTTGTATTTAAAGCTCATACCTGTCAAATCCTGGGAAACCCTGGGAAAGTGGCAAACGTGTGAACCCAAAGTCTCTGTGCGTTTCTAATTTTGTGTTGTGTTTCCTCCTTTAATTTCTGTTACACTTTAAGCAAAGTCAATTGTGGCTGCACTGGTTGGATCACATACTTGTGAACCTTATTCAACGTCATCTCCCACAGTGACAAGCGTTGGATCAGGGGCACACTTTTATGTACAAAATGTGAATATTATATTAAAGATTCTTAGAGTAAACCTTTGCTTGCTATTATAATAAAAATAGGTCAGAATTGTATCACTGTTGACTTGAGTTTAACACAACAAAAATACTGTTGGGTTGTTTTATTGCCGTTATTGGTTTTTAATCTCTCTTACTGGGATAAATAAGGTTAAGATAAAACCTGAACTGATTTTAATATTCTATTGATTATGTACGTTCTTATTTTGGAACTCTAACCCATGCGCACAGACACGCTCGCACGTGACCAGACGTAAGATCACTTGACGGTCACATGGTTCAGTCAGCTGATGCTAGCGCTAGCCAGTTGGACGGTTCTCCTAGAGACGGAGGTGACGGTCAGACAGAATGCCTTTCCCCGAGTTGTATTTTAATGTCGATAATGGCTACCTGGAAGGGCTGGTCAGGGGGTTTAAAGCTGGAATTCTATCCCAGGCGGATTATCTCAATCTCGTCCAGTGCGAAACCCTGGAAGGTGAGTGAGAGCAGACGTGAGCTAACGGGTTTGAGCTAGCCGCTAGCGGCTAACGGTGTCTGTCAGGCGCAAAGCCACTTGGCTCTATTTGGATTATTTCGGGTGTTAAAATGTGGGTTTGTGTCAATGATAACGGTATTTACATTTGTAATGGTAAATATTCAGTTTTGTGTTGCTGTCACGTCACAGTTTATGCGGCTAAGATGGCATTTCCTTCTCAACATGCTACCAATAGAATGCATTAGCTGGCTAATCCAAACATGGCTTGACGGCGTTTGGCCGTATAGATGCTTAAAAAGATGGGGAAGTGAAAATGAAGAACTGTTGTTTTACACGGTTGCATCCAGTATAAACCTAATAAAATATGGATTATCAATATTAGCCCTCGCTGCCATTATCCTTTCTATTTGCATCAAAACCTGCTCTATTGGTTAACAAGGAAGTATTTATGTATATATTTGACTAAATAGCATTTTCATACATTTAGCTTTTTTAAGTGTTAAGATCTCGTAAAAAGCTGTTAGATATGAGTGTTTTTACATTTTATTTACATTAGAAATACTGATGAGCAAGTTTTAAAGCGGCTGTGCTCCCTGCAGATCTGAAGCTTCACCTGCAGAGCACTGATTATGGCAGCTTCCTGGCAAATGAGGCATCCCCCCTCACCGTGTCCGTCATCGACGACAAGCTGAAGGAAAAGATGGTGGTTGAGTTTCGCCACATGAGGAATCAGTCCTATGAGCCGCTGGCCAGCTTCATGGACTTCATTACGTAAGCAGATAGTTGCCATGTTGACTGTTGGAAAAAGTGGATTGTGCGAGCGATGTGTCCTTAAATGGAAGCAGAAGTGACGCGCCTCAATCGGCTGCTCTGTATTGAGGAAAAACAGCGTTTGACATTGTGATTGCAGGTACAGCTATATGATTGACAATGTCATCCTGCTGATCACGGGCACCCTACACCAGCGGGCCATCTCAGAGTTGGTGCCCAAGTGTCACCCGCTGGGCAGCTTCGAGCAGATGGAGGCGGTCAACATCGCACAGACTCCCGCCGAGCTTTACAACGCCATCCTGGTGGACACGCCGCTGGGTCCGTAGCTCCCCATAGACTGCGTTTGATCCTTAAACGGCTGTTTAGGAGTCCTGTCTGTTTGACATGAAATCTTGTCTCTGGATTTCAGCTGCATTTTTCCAGGACTGTATATCTGAACAAGACTTGGATGAGATGAACATTGAGATCATTCGAAACACGCTATACAAGGTAAAACAAAGTAAAATGATGTAAGATTGTGAGACAATTTACTGTCAAACTGCAGTCTGAATACCTCCACAGAGATTCACACCTAATTTATCATTAAACTATTCATCCTTTAGGCTTATCTGGAGGCCTTCTATAAGTTCTGCTCCAACCTTGGAGGAACCACAGCTGACACCATGTGTCCAATTCTAGAGGTGGGTCAGTATTTCAAACAAAGCCTTTCGTGAGAGAAGCCCTGTGATGGTGTCCTCTCGCCTGCTGCGCCTCACCTCGTCCTCCTGTTTGTGCTGCAGTTCGAGGCAGACAGGCGAGCCTTCATCATCACCATCAATTCGTTTGGCACGGAACTGTCCAAAGAGGACCGGGCCAAGCTGTTCCCCCACTGTGGAAAACTCTACCCTGAAGGCCTCGCTCAGCTGGCCCGCGCCGATGATTACGAGCAGGTCAAAGCTGTTGCTGATTTCTATCCTGTAAGTATAAATGTTTCATTTTTCCTTTCTGTGTTTTATTTTAGCTGTTTGGGTTTTTTTTTTTTTTTTTTACATAAAGCACAGCTTTATTAATTGTTGCAACTGTTGTGAAGGAGTACAAGCTGCTGTTCGAGGGCGCAGGAAGCAACCCAGGCGACAAAACCCTGGAGGACCGTTTCTTTGAGCATGAGGTGAGATGCATCATGGGATATGAAGTCCGGTTTAATGCTCATGGAACTTTTATTCCACAACATAGTACTTTTCTGATAGTTTCAGCAGCTGCACAGATACAAAGATACCAATTTGAAATATTTTAGTTTTGATTTCCAGCTTTTTAATTATTTTGAGGTGCAGATCTGACCCTGTTCTGACCCGATCTGTCCTTATCTCCCTGCTCACAGGTGAAGCTGAACAAGCTGGCCTTCCTCAACCAGTTCCACTTCAGCGTTTTCTACGCCTACGTCAAGCTGAAGGAGCAGGAGTGCCGAAACATCGTGTGGATCGCCGAGTGCATCGCCCAGCGGCACCGCGCCAAGATCGACAACTACATTCCGATCTTCTAAACCGTCGTCCCATCATCGATTCCTCCCGTCATGTCCTCGGCAGCGTCCCCGCACCCGCTGCGGTGTCGCGCTCTCTCTTTGGATGCTAAATGTTCTGTGATCTTCGCTGTCAGGCTAAATTGGTTTCTTCTTGTTTATGTTTTCAACCAGTAAATCCACACGGTCCAATACGAGTGTTCCCACAATCACAGTGGCGGTGATCTCACCGCCAACGCGACTCAGCTTCTTCAGATTTTCAGCTGTTGATTAGATATTGATTTTATTTTTAATGTGTAAAAAGCCCAAATTTGTCTGATTTTAAGCTTTGTAAACAATATGCTTTCTTTCCCACTTGTCTATTCCAACAAATAACCAGTACAGTGATTGATCCCCCCCCCTCCCCCGCCTATGTTCTCTGCCTTGATTCCAGCTGGAGGAAATCCTTGATTTCAGAGTAATTTTCTGATCGGAGAATTTGGAAAACTATTTCAGATTTTCAGTATTGATTTTTTTTCCCCCCAACTCATCAGTCAACCTGATGGCGTGTTCCTGCGGCGCCCCAGATCCGTGTGAGACAGGTCGAAGGTCACCTTGATCTTCCCCTGATGGAGAAGCGCGTGAACACATTCCCCTAGCATCGCCGGCTGTATCATTTTTTATTTATTTCTGTGTAAGTGGCGGTTTCTGCATGCACGTCGGCTCGATCCTTTGATTTTTACCCCCCAAAATCCAGCGACGAAAGCAGCGAGCCCCTTGTTTTCTGTCTGTGATGGTTGTTAGATGTTTGACATCTCACCTGACGAGCCTCCAGTCGTCAGTGTCGTGGTTTGAAGGAGGCGTGAAGCCTCCGGAGGAAGAAAGAATCTATGTTTAAAGTATATACAAATAGATATTTATGGAGCAATGACATTTCTTCTCCATGCTGCATTATTGCTGTACTGCTCCGACTCTTTATTTGTGAAATGTGTTGTAAATGTGACGAAAACATTAAAACAGACTAAACTGCATCCAGGTGATTCTCAGCTCCATGTCCTGCTTCAGCGGGGGCGCGGCCCCCTCCCCCCAGCTCCTGCAGGGGGACACAAAAGTGGCCCCTTCCATGCTAGATGTGATTATAAAGGAAACTTTCTGCCAGGTGGACTCAGAAGGAACCGGATCAGAAACAAGTGACATCTGATTGGCTGTGAGCTCCACTGAGAACAGCCTGAAGGCTTCAGCTTTGATTGGCAGTAATCAGGCTGTGGGGCTGCAGCTGCAGCTCTTCCCTCAGAGACCATGACCCACCATGACCCTGCAGCTCAGAACCAAAGCCCGGCTCTTCGACCTGCACTGCTCCGTGGGCCTGACCGACTGGGACATGGACAAGGAGCTGAAACTGGCGACCACCACGGACCAGATTTACCACGGTGATGCTCTCCTCTTTCCCTCAGTTGGGTTCAGAACCTGTGGAGACGTTTAACCCGTGTGCGGTGTGTCCCAGATGACAAACTGAACGAGCAGTACGTGGTCCAGAGGCCCGCGGCCAGAGCCTCGAGGAGGAAAGATGAATTCGTTTGGTATGACAAGATGTCAGGTGAGACGAGGATGTAGAGAAGTCCCAACTCTCTTCTGTCCGTTTCAGCTCTTCTCTGGTCCAAAGGCGACTTCATCCATTCACGTGTCCTGAAATCGCTTCATCATTCAGACAACAACTTATTGTTTTTCTATTACTGTCTATAAAAATGACTTAAAAAGAAAAAAAAAACCTCAGCAGCTGATGGAAAAATCATCAATGAGCTGCTAAAGTTGAAATAACAGATCTGGAGTCTTTCCTGCTGCACCTGTCAATGAATACGGGAACTATCCGCCCATTAATAATTGCTGTTAAATTAAAATTGAATGAGCAGCCTTTGAATCGGGACGGAGCGTTTTGGAAAAGGTTTGCAGACTCAAGGGAAAAGTCTATTTCTTTTTCTCCATCAGACACTTTCGTGAAGCCAAACTTGTGGCTGTTGGTGAATCCCAGTATTGCCTGTCCAATCCAGTACGGAGAGATGTCATCAGATCTGCAGACGGCGTCGGAACCAGCTGGGGAGATCCAAACGGACCCTGCACAGAACCGTGTGCCTGTTGTCCAGGAGGTTCTGCTGAGTTCTGAGTACACGGTACACCCGATGCGCCCGAACGGCCGCTGAAAGTTCATTAAACACTTGGAAATATTGCAAATAAAAATGTTTGGCAGAAAAATTAGTTTCTTTCTCTGGTTTGGAGATCAAGAACACGTGTCCTCCGGTCAAGAGCCGACGTAAAGGGAGAACCATGGCAATAAAGGTAAAACATGACTCTTTTTTCCTGTTAGAACGTTTCTACCTGCTTTTTGTCACCTTCCAGGACTTTAAGAACCTGAAACCAGGATGTTGGCCTCGCCCGCCTGTCAACTATTGCATCCTCATCGCTTTGGCGCTCAAGAGCAGCCACACCGGGAGCCTCAAGGTCCAGCAGATCTACCAATTTACCAGGTACAAGCGATCGCCCACCTCTAATAACTCAAATAAGACCCAAGTTAACAGATGTCGGGGGGATCTTTCACAGGGAGAACTTCCCCTTCTTCCAGACGGCTCCGGATGGTTGGAAGAACACCATCAGACACAACCTGTGCTTCAACAGCAGCTTCCGCAAAACCTGCAACCAGATGTGCAGGGACGGGAAGAGGAAGTCCTGTTTTTGGCACCTGACGTCAGACGGCCAACGGCGGCTCCTGGACGAGATCAGCACGTTACCGGGAGAAACCTTCAAGCAGCTGGAGCGGAGCATGTCCCACCCAGGTGAAGAGCTCCTCGGGTCTAAAGGGCCGCGAAAATAACTCCCCCCATATGACACTACTTTAGTCTCTTTATTTGCCACTAGGGGGAGCCGTCGACATTGATTCAATATATTTCTAATGAATTCCCTCCTCGTTTCAGATGTGATAAGGACGCTGCTCTCACTCTGATCTCAGAAGATCAAACCAAGGGTTTTCCTGCACTTCATGCTGATTTATTCTATTTTTGTAAATGGAAAATTGTATTTGCTTGGACTCAGAAGTGCACTCGGATGAGAACTTGTAACAGGATATTAAAATTGGTGATTGGAAGTTGTGGTGGTGTCGCGTTTAATCAAAACCAGGCTCTGCAGAACCTCCAACAGAAGTCCAGTTTCTTCACAAACGTTTTTTTCTTTCCTTCCTGCCATGTTCATCCTTTTTTATCTATTTTTAAACTGAGCGACTTCTAAGACGTGACTTCTCTGCGTTATTTTAACGCCTTTAATTTCTCCAGCTGCAGAAGCCAGTCGGTCTTCAAATCAAACTTATATTGTCCCAAAAGCTCGATTAACCGTGAGGTCGTGATTCTTATAAACGTTCAAATATCACATAGAACCTTGGTGCTGCAGTGATTTCTGCCTCAGAACCACCTTTTGTTCCCATCTGTCAGGTATCTGGATGAGTCGGGACACATGGAAGACGCTGTAGGTCGGCTGAAGGCTCGCGTCGTTGGCAAACAGTCAAATTGTTTCTGTATAAGTAGTTTTAAATGCGTCTGCCAGTCAAATCAGCTTTTGGAAGTACAGCCTGAGCAGGTAGGAACACTCAAACTTCTCCTTACTAAATGTTTTATAACTTTACTCATCGTTGCGATGCACCGTGATTAAAGCCACGGCTGGTCTTGTTTTGTTTTGCTCGTTTCAATCTTTTAATTTAAAAAAAAAAAATCACTGAAGTTAAGAGGGCAAATGAGAGCAGAAGTTCCGTTAAATAACACAATTTTATAATGTCGGGAATGGAGCAACAGTTCTGGGGATTTACGTGTTTTCAACTGTCTAAATTCAATTAAACTGCACAGATCTCACGTTCACATGACTTAAACATCTCCGAGTATAGTTCAGATTTTCCGTCTGCCAATAATCCCGCCTGATGTTTTCTGTACAACAGATTTCTAACGATGACAAAGAGCATCTTATCAGGGCTCTTCTTCCCCCTCCTCTTCAGCAGCAGCGTGCTCGGGAATGACTCGGTGATTGTGAAGGATTATGGGCACGTCTCCCAGCATCTCACCTGGCAGGAGGCCCAGTCGCGCTGCAGGTGTCTCCCTCTGCTGGCAGTACTGATAATTACACGCTGTAATGCTGTTAACTGCAGCTTCATCTCACCAGACAAAACTAGCACAGCCTTCAACTTGTTATAAATAATTGAAAGTATCCCATTAAAATGTGTAGTGTCTATATTTATATTTCGAGTTGAGCAAAATTAGAACTTTCGTCACTCCCTTCTGGTAAGAGAAGTAACTACACAACACGATGGTACCAGATTTAGGGCCAATGTGACATTTTCTAAGAATATTGAATAATTTTCTATTAAATATGGTTAAAGTCTTGATCACTTGTGACTAAATTAATTCCTTCTGACATTCATGCACATATTTTCCAATAGAACAATTCCCCACACTGACCTGGCGACCATCCAGCAGCCAGACGCAGATCGTATACTGATTGACACTTACAATGCCTGGATCGGATACTACATGCCCGAACAATGGACTAACGACTATTCTGTTTGGATCAATGAACACTACACCGGGGAGGATCCCAATGATACCAGTTGTGGTTCGGTCCAGTCCAGCACAAAAAAGTAAGTGACTCGTGTGTTCTTGTATTTGCTCCATACTGAGAACAAAAATAACATGGTTTTAAGGTTGAGGTTAGAATTTGGATTAGAGTTAGTTGGGGTGCTTCAGGTGAGGGGCTGGGGAATGAATTATGTCTCTTAAGGTCCTCGCAAAGATGGAAGTACAAGGATGTGTGTGAGATCTGACTCTGGGCCTGTGGTCAAACTAACGCCTTGAAAATTCTAAGATGATTTACATTAACAGATCCTCATTTTGGAGTGTGTGAGATTTAAATTTGGCACAGACAGTTGTTAGCAGCGAGAGGTCAAAGGTCAATAAACCCACCCGAATGAGGATAAACAGGATTTGTTTTTTCTTCCTCTCTGAAAGGTTCCTTGACCAGCACTGTCAGCAGTACCTTTTCTTCATCTGTCAACACTCACTTGTAAATGGTCTCTGGAACTACACACTGGTGCCACAGTCCAAGACGTGGACAGAAGCTCTGAACTACTGCAAGGAAAACTTCTACAGTCTGGCAACTCTGAAGGACTACACCAGTCTGAAATCGGCAGTCGTTCAGAAGGACTTTCCAGTCTGGATTGGCCTGTACAGAGAAGGTAAAGCACAACCCCAGCCCTCAACACCCCAGCAGGTTGTAACCAGCTAGAGTAGCAGCATGTTAGCCCTTTAAATGTGTGTTTCCACCCATTAAAGTAATTTTGATCCCAAAATCACAAATATTATTCGCCTCAGAGGGGTTTACAATCTGCACAGCTGTGACAGCCTCTGTCTTTAGACTCCCAAACTGAATCATAAAAAACTTTGAAAACACTCTTTGGAATTCAGTCTCTTCTGCAGGAAAAATGTGGAAATGGAGCAAAGGGTCTTCCGAATACAGAAACTGGGCAACAGGCGAACCAAAGAACGATGGTGACTGCGTGACCATTTCTTCTATAACCCGAAAGATGTCCACCCAGGACTGTAGAGCCCGCTTTCCCTTTGTCTGTCTGAAGGAAAATCTAATCCTGGTGAAGGAGAACAAGGCGTGGCAGGAGGCTCTGGAGCACTGTCGAGCCTTCAACTATGAGCTGGTCAGCGTGCAGCCTGGAGAAGACCACCGGAGAATGATGGGCTATATCATGGAGGCCGAAACCAACAAGGTGGGCTCTCCCCATATGAGACCAGGCTCCTGCTCAAGGTTTCTGCCTGTTAAAAAGCACTTTTTCCTTGCCGCAGCTGCTTGTTTGGGGTCAGGTGTTGCGTTTCTGTGATTGTAACAGATCCAGTTCAAGTAAAGATTAATTGAATTCTCTTCATCTGAGGTTTCCTCCCTCCAGGTGTGGACAGGTCTCCGTTTCCTAGCTGGTGATTGGCTGTGGATGAACAAGGCAACTGTTCGGTACTCTGAACTGCCCCTCTGCCCCCAGCAGGGGCAGCGGTGTGGCGTTCTTTCCAAGGAAGACAAAGGAAGTGTGGAGATCACAGACTGTTCGCGGAAGCTGAATTTCCTCTGTTACACCTCAACTTAGCATTTAAACGTCTGGTGCAGAGGAAAAGCTACTCACCCAACGAAGATCAGAGCAAATGCTGTGATTTAGATTAGATGGTCATAAATGTCAAGTTCCAGTGCTCTTTTAATTGACAACTTAGTAGGAGTTGTTTCTAGCGGCCTCTCTGGTCAAATGTGGTGTAGCAGCGACAACCAGACGTGGAAGTGGGCCGTGGCGTTTCCGGTTTGAGAATTGTTAGTGAAAAGATGTTAACTTGGAATTCATCAGCCTTTTAAAAATGTTTTTGCTGTTGTGAAGTTGTTTTTGAATAACCTATTGTGATTTTAGTAACCGAATGTTAACATCATTCATTAAAAAATAAATACTTGTTAGCCGCTCACATGAAAACTAAAAGGGAGAGCTATAGCTCATTTAATGATAACATCAAAACAACTATGCACGGATAATTTAAATGAAGTACCATCGCCTTTACTGCGAGAGTTTCGGGTTTTATTGTTGACTCACAGAGGGCAACAAAACTTGGTAAAATACAGCAGAACTGAAAACAGCTAATAAAGTGAGCTAATAACACAGCAGGTGTCTTTGGGCAGACACCTGAGCTCCGAGTCCTTTCAGCTGCATTTATCAGAAAACTGTGAGGTAAGTGTGTGGTCTTAATATAGCACCTGACTAAATGTCAGAATCCTGATAAATGATTTTTTTTTTTTATCCCCTTAAGCAAATTTAAAACCCAACTCTAACAGCAGCATATTTTAATTAATATAATTTATTTCTATGTTCTGCCTATTCTCTCCTCTACCTGTCCCCTCTCTCTACCCAGCCACCCATCAGCATGATGGTCCCCCTACATGAGCCTGGTCCTGCTCAAGGTTTCTTCCTGTTAAAGGGAAGTTTTTCCTTGCCACTGTTGCTTGTTCTGTAAAGCACCTAGAAACAATTTTGATTGTAGCAGACAATATTTAAATAAAGATTGAGTGATTGATTAATTACCCAGAAATCAAAGGAGTTCAGTGATGCTCTCTTTAGAACTCTTATAGAACCTGTGATTTCCCTCCTGTGACCTTTTACATTTGTGTTATTCAGCATAATTGGGTGATGGAGTTAACGCGGGCTTTTCTATTCACAAATACTCTTAATGAGAGGGAAACGTCCAGTGTCAACCAGGGTCCTGAAGAGAAGAATACTAATGATGAAAGACACAGGCATGCTGAGAAGCTGTGTCGAAGGGGGAAGATGTGAGCCAGACAGCAGATCTGGAAGTAATTAGACAAAAAAACATGGTGCATATCAGACAGAAACTGCTTTTTTTTCTGGGGATAATCGGTGTAAAATAAGTGTTGGCGGAGTTGTGAATATTTCACTGTGTTATGGGAATTGAAACCCCTAAAGAGGGTGGAGGTGTGTCAAAAAGTTTAATTCCCCCCAAAATGAAGCTGGATAGATGTGTGATGCTTTGAAAATCACGAGATCTCGGCTGTAGATGGATTTAGTATAAATCCGAACATCAGTTTTGCTTTTTGCTCTTAGGGTTACAAAACAGGATAGAAATGAGTCCAGAATGATACTTGAAATCAATGGGATCACAAACCATTAGTGCCATTAGTGAAGGTGTTTTAATCATCACTGCCAAAGTCCACCAACATCATCTTAAATCTGATGGATATGATGGCACAATAGTCCTGCTCCAGGTTTCTTCCTGTTAAAAGCAGGGTTATACCTGCTACTGTTGTGGCGGGCAGGAAGGGGGGGGGCAGGCTCTAAGCTTCTAAGGGCTTCTAGCAACACTGGATGAAGCGAACATGCCCACAGAATAAACATCACTGTTTTTTTTTATCTTCGTGTTCCGGTAGTTCAGCAACAACACAAACCTGACGCGTGGATTTGTTCCAAGTTGTTGTTGAAGCAGCGTAAACAGCTCTGCCAACTCTCAGATGAGGATTTAAGTGCTCCTTCTTGACATCACTGGCTCTGAATCCATTGCATCATCTGTCTGGTTTAGCGGAGCTGTTTTACAGCTCGTGACGCCGTCTTTACGGGACAGCTGGCAACGTTTACGGGCCTGAGGCGGGGGTGGGTTTGAGCCTGGGGGGCGCGAAGGTGGCTGCGGCCGTCAGATCATCACAAGGAGAGAGTAGATCGAAGCTCCCCCCCAGGTGACAGGAGGTCAGGAGGCACATCTGCTGCAGCTGAGAACATTCCAAATGTTCTGCAGGAAGTTTTCACTTGTAGGTACATTGGAATTCTGAAATTGGGTGATGGTCCAGTGCTCCTGACCTGTTAAATAAACACGCACACACAAACGCACACACCTTAGTCCCTTTTACACAGCTTCAAAATTTAAATTGTTAATTTTAATTACTCTCACCGCCCCCATTGCCGCACCACCACTATAACATTGGTGTTTCTATATCAGAGAGCTCTTGATGATTGATGTCCTCAATGTAAACGGTATTATAATGGAACCCCACAGCTGGAATATTTAAACTTTTACATTTAAATGGCTGTTTTTCAAATACAGTTGACAGTCTCTCAACTGCTTGTTTGTGTTTTCATTCCTTAACTCCTCCTCCTCCTCAAGTGTTGAAGCTGGCGCCTCATCATCATCATCACCTTCATTACAAACCCTCAAAAACAACCACAATAAGTTCAGTGCTATGGGAATTGTTGTCTTGACGACCATTTTGTGGAGGCCCTGTAAGTGTTCCAGCAAGATTATGGGGGCGAGGGAGGAAAGTGTGTGTGTGTGTGTGCGTGTGTGTGTGTGTGTGTGTTGAGAAAATCAGTTCTGGCTGGAAATGCCTGAATGACCTAATGCACATCTGTGAGTGTTGAACTGACAGAGAAAAGTTTCACTAGTTTAAAGAGAAATAAAAGTTAAAGACTTTCCATCAATTTGTTTTATTTACCATCTCTGTCTATTAACAGTCCATTTACCCTCTCAGTAACCAAACAATTTCTCCTCACTCTCCCAGTATAACCAGTTCAGGTCACCCCTCAAGATCCTTCATTAGCATAGCATTTAGCCAAATCTGTGTTAATAAACAAACATGGTGTTATGTGACACTGGGCTCTGACGGTGCGTTCAAGGACAATCGGATCAGCTTGTGGCCTTCAGCAGCTGCTTCTGTTCTGAGCCGCCATCTTTTATTCAACAGTAACTAGATCCAACACACACCCGTTCTCAGGTTCCTTAAGCATCTGTTCACAACCTCACAACCTGTGTGTGTGTGTGCGTGTGTGTGTGTGTGTGTATAGAGAACAGACACACACACACACACACACACACACATATATATATAAATGGGATATTATAATTTAAAGATAAACAAACCTATCAAAGTGACGATTAATTACTCTCTCTAGTTACATTTAAACATGACTTTTAAAATGTGTTCATATTTATTATTATGATAAAATGTTATCCGACTGTATCGAGGGCAAATGATCAGTGGAGTTTAAACTCCATCACATCTTCTTGTGCATTTTATGAAAATTTAATAGAATCACCAGAATATCCCAAACTTAATAATGCGATGAGCTGCAGTCAGCATTTACTGAAATAAACTTAACAATTCATTTAATTCATTTAAAATGATTAATAAGCATATATTAAGCAGATTAGCATCCATTATGAAAGTAGGTTCGTGACACACTTCTGGTTTTTTATGATGAACTATACTTCCTAAAACCACAATTGAAGTCTGGAAGAGAAATCAACTTCAAAGAGCCCCAAAGGAAAATATTCAATGACTTTTTTTTCCAACTTCGGTGCAAAAATGGAACAAAATCAGCAGTATTATATTATCACTGACACACTGTTGTGATATCAGCTTACGCCTCCTCCTGGGAGAGTCACATGACCTCTGTTAGGGTGTGAAGATGGGGTGTGGGTGGGGTTGGGGGGGTCTCAATGAGAACCACATGGAGGGTGGGGAGAGAGAGAGAGAGAGAATGAGGGAGCAGCTCTAGAAAACATCTGTGTCTCCAGGACCAGAACGAGGACTGCAGACCAGGAGCTGCCCAGTCCACCCAGCATGTCCGAGCCCATCAGAAGAAAAAACTCCAGCAGACAACTCCTGGAGAACCTCATCAGGTAAGCTAAACACGCTTCTCTCACAGGCACCATGGTACCATTTATGATCCGTGAACGAAATTATCCATGTGTTGAATTTGATGAGAGTCCAGCGAGTACTGCGAGTATCAAAGTATTCAGCGTTCACAGGTACGGTTGCAAGTACCAACTGCAGCTAAAGAGGCTTTCACACCATTCATCTGTAAATCAACCATGAGAGACAATATTTAGCGTTGTTCAGTTGGAAAAAACCTGCAAAGAAAAACAACAGAAAAGAGTAGAAAAAGAGCCCAAAAAGGTTCCAGAAAAGAGTTGAATTGTAGCCCAATTCGTCGTAACAATCACATTTTTCCCTCGGCTCTTGGCAGAAAAACCATTGGCTGCAAATGAAAAGTTGAAAAGCAGCTTGCTTGTCTCATCCTGGTTGAAAGAATATTTGTGTGGCAGCCAGATCGAACACACGCAAACCTGACAGCAGCCATGTTGACAAACGTGTAATGTGTGTTTAGATGAAATACGTCAAACTTTATGAAGATGAAAACAAACCGTGCAGTCTCGTAAAAAAAACAAAAAAAAAGATGTCCATCATGACTTTATCAAAGAATTGATTAGCCCGATGCGTTCAATGACCACTGACTGCAGTAAAATACACTATAAAACGATGATGCTGATATCAGATCCACAGCAGAAAGGGAAAAGAAAAAAAGAAATTCCCAAAAGTTGAAATCTTTGGCTCGTGTTCGGATTTTAGAACAACTATTTTACGTTTAAGACATCTATTGTGACACGAGGAGAGCCAGAACAGCTGAACTTGGCAGCTGATGCTGGAGGTTTTCCAACCGTTGGATCACACGCGGAGATATCTCTGGTGGTCTTCGCAGAGGTGTAACTTAAACAATTCTGCATTAACAAGAAAGTTTATGATTGGCAGAATAAACCGTAGAAAATAAAACGTTCTTAAGCAGAACATCAGGTTAGAATTAAGCGTTTTTTATCTATTTATGCTTTATCACATTGTTCAGGAGGAAACAGATGCATTTAATCTTCTACTTGTTTTCACACTAGAGGAACCATTCCAAGGTTCTTAGAACCATTGACTGGAAGTATCCCCTACTTGCTGTGTTTGTGCTTCAGTAACTACAACAACTTAAGCTTTAGGACCATTTTTAGGGAGGATTTTAAAAATATATATATAAATATAAACATTGTGTCGCTAATAGATTTCAACACTGAGAATTTCCAAAGTTTATTAGTAATCAGTTTATTAAGACAAATGAGACATAAAACATGATTGTGAAGGCTGTAAACAATATTAGGGTTTGTTTTTGTTTGTTTGTTTGTTGTAAGGGTTCAGTTTAAATGTTAAAACTCCAGCGCGGAGACTTTAACACCAAAAAAATGACATTTCAACCATTTTTGCTGAGACAGAGCATTTGTAAAGTTTGACTGACATTTAAAAGGGACAAGAGCCCAAATGATCGTATAATTCCTACTTTTCCTGACTTCTGTTCCTCAGTCACACTGGTTCTTGTTTCCCGGGTGACGGGCGGAACGTTGTTGTGTGACCTCACTGAAACTGACACTGAGCTTTGAGTTCAATAGCTTCTTTTATAGCCGCAGCTTCCTTAATGACCATGACATCATCTGGCTGACTCCTGCACTCCCTCCTGTTCAGCTGCACGCACACACACACACACACACACACACACACACACACACAACACACACACACACACACACACACACACATGCACACACACACACACACACGCACACACACACACACACACACACACACACACACACACACACAGAGAAAATGTCCCCGGGCCTCCATTGCCTCATCGTGTAAATGGTGGAAAAAGTGACTTGTGCTGGACAGATTTTAATCCAAAACGTCCTCTTTTCAGTTTTGTGTCGCAGCCTCGTGTCAAATGTCCCAGTAAAGATACTGGGCACCAGTCCCACTCAGTGAAGCTGAACACATAGCCATCAGCGTACATTTGCTTTGCAACTGCGGGAACTACTACCCCACTGCTAAGGGGGTGCTACTTTCCTAAGGTTCAGGAACTCTGTCTGGAAAATATGGAGCTCTGTTAACAGGAAGAAACCTTGAGCAGGTCCAGACTCCCACAGGAGGGACCCTCCTCCTGACAGCCTGTTAAATAAGGAGAACATAAGGAGTGAGGACAGAACAGACACACACATTATGTGTGTACTCACACATGAGCTCATCTACGTGTTCAATTCCCAGGAATTTCCCCCTTTAATCATACAGAACACAAGACCTATCATTAGAAGCTCTGTGCTGATTGGTAGCAAAACATCAGCTGGGTTTGGCAGATTTTCATCCTCACGTTACCTATAAAATCCGTTGTGAATCAACACATTGCTGTTCTTGCTGTTTATGTTTCCTGATGATCCCCAAAGAAAATATCATCTGTTTTCACTTTCAGCTCTTCACTGTCTCACGCTCAGACACGTAGCACCTCTGGTGAGGGTTGAGATCCAGATAAGTCAAACTTATCCCCACTCGATCCATTATTACCCCTCCCGCCAACAAACGGCCAACGCAGTCGTTTCACACATCCGGTCAGTTCACGGCGGCGTGTTCCAGACTGGTTCCCAGTGGTTCTCTGATTCTCGTGGATGGGAACCTGACCCACCTGATGACGACCACGGTGTGCTTGGTTACCTTAATGTTATTTAATGTTACTCAGTAACGATAAAAAAAAAGGCTTCTAGAGCTGCAGCTGTTTGTAAAAAATACAAAAAGCCTCAACTGTTGCAGCCTCTCAGCTGCAGCTCATCAGGGCAGCAAAGTCGTGTTTAGAGGAGATCAACACAACTCTGGAGGTTCACAGCGTCACCATAAACAGCCGCGCTGACAAACGTACACGGAGCAAATGCACGATTCCAGCATCTCATCTGATTAGGAGAGGTTTGGTTTGGATTTTCCAGGCGTCTTTATCTTCCAGGCAGGTTTTCAATAAGTCTCCTGCTTTGGCGCCCCAGAAAATCTATTTGTTGTGTTTACTGTCGTCATGGCAACACGTTGTTTGCCGTCCATGTCTCAGGAAAGCCATCGCTGCCGAACCACATCAGAACCTGACGCGAGCTGACGTGCGCAGATTTAGAATCAGTCAGAAGGATCTGTAAAAATTCTGGTGGCTCCAGCCGAGGCTCTCCCTCCGTCTTCCGCTCTGCTTCTCCTCTCTCGTCTCCGTTCCTCTCCAGAGGCTGAAATTAAGTGGAATGACAGCAGCTGGCTGGAGCTCGTCCAGATGTGCTGAACAATGAAAAGCGTTATTGTAATCATGCTCCTCTGGAAAGAGTAAACCCAAATTAGATAGAAGAGACTTTAGTGATGGGGAGATCAATTCATTATTTTTGGACGTTCAGACAGGAAAATGTTAGACAGTTATTGAATTTCTATGATGCCCGAGAGTAAACTGGTTGACGTGGACCCTGAAGGCAGCACGGGTGGGTGTTTATGATGCTGGTGTCTGATTCCAGGGTGACGGCCCAGCGGAGCCAGGAGGATGCTGAAGAGGTGGAGCGGGAGCGGAGGAGGAGGAGCAGAGAGAGGGACAGACGAGAGGACAGTGGGCTGCAGGACAACCGGACAGAGGACAGGCAGTCAGTTTTCACTGTCTCATTATTCACAAGATTTTATTTTAGGCATTTTTAGAATCCAATGGTAAAGACAGAACACACATCTGTCCTGTCTCCTTAAACACACACCTGTCCTGTCTCCTTAAACACAGACCTGTACCGTCTCCTTTAACACACATCTGTACTGTCTCCTTTAACACACACCTGTAGTGTCTCCTTTAACACACACCTGTACTGTCTTCTTTAACACACACCTGTCCTGTCTCCTTTAACACACACCTGTCCTGTCTCCTTTAACACACACCTGTAGTGTCTCCTTTAACACACACCTGTAGTGTCTCCTTTAACACACACCTGTCCTGTCTCCTTTAACACACACCTGTCCTGTCTCCTTTAACACACACCTGTCCTGTCTCCTTTAATACACACCTGTCCTGTCTCTGTAAATTTCTTGTTCTTATTTTGTTGATCTTTTGTCCTCATTAAGCTTCAGCAAAGAACTTTGTTGTTCTTCTCAGTAATGTAACTGAGGATCATTACATTGATAACGTGAAGCTTTGTTCGGGTTTAACTCACTGAATCCGAAGGTTGGATCTGATTTGTTGTTTTGTTTTTAAATAGTTTGGAGGTTTTTTTCCGCCATGTTTGTGTCTGAGTTGAAATGTTTAACTTGCAGCCTCAGTTATTTATCGAGCTGATGAGGTCTCCGCTGATGGTTGGATGAGCAGGAACAGGAAGTGTCATTGTTTCCTTGGAGCCTGAAACGGCAGGTCTGATGTGTTTATGATGGTGTTGGTCTTCAGGCCGGAGGAGGAGCTGAAGCCCAGCAGCAGCAGCAGCAGCAGCAGCAGCAGCAGCTCGGCTCTGGAGGAGGACGAGGGCTTTGGTGACTGGAGCCACAGGACGGAGAACCGGGGGGAGTCGGAGGAGTGGAGGAGCAGGAGGGGGAGGGTGCAAACATCTCCAACGCTGCAGCAGAAATCAGGACAGGAGGAACAGCAGGAGGATGACGAGGAGGAGGAGGAGGTGTGCAAGTTACAGCAGGCTTCACGAAGAACTCCAGAAGTAAAGACTCTGTTTATTGTGGTGGATCACTGAATATCCTCATGCTTTTACCTTTTCTCCTCTTCCTGTTCTGACTGGTTTTACTTCAGTAACCTGTCGTCTCTGTAGGTGTCCAGCAACAAAGCCAAGGTGTTGCACAGCTCAGCCATGTTCCTCCCTCACGAAGCTGAGCTGCAGCCCAGCGCGAGCCAACCAGCACACAGGAGCTCTGACCTGGTTACCGGGACGATGGATTCACGGTGCGTTGTCTTCATTTCCTTCAGGATGTTTCTCTTGGATGACATCCGGGTTTAGAGACATCTATCATCTGTCGAACCGTCTCTTCAGTGGTGCTTGCAGTGTGGATGATCAGGAGCAACGCCGGGAGGAGCCGAGGGTTCCGCAGACACGGTGGAGGTCTGAGGGACCCCTACGGGACGACGAAGAGGACGAAGAGCTGATTCTGAATGAGGTCTGAGTTCTATACTCTCTGTTGTTTGTCAGTTGGTCTTTAAATTATTGAGCCCCCCCAAAAAATTACTTTTTACTTCATTTACTTTGTAAATATTTTCGCAACCTTAAAGAAACATATTGTAGTTCAACATTGTTGCTTCATTTATTATGAAAAATGTATCCCAGCCCCTCCCTCACTGACACACTCATTAAATCTGTATTATTTCATTCATATTGTTTGATCTAGAACCAACCTAGGAAAATTAAAAAATCACAGTGAATACTGAAAGTATTACGAGCAGAACTTCATTTCCTTTCTTTAAACATTTGGAGAGCAGATTTTTTTCGCTTAAATTAAGTTTGTGGGGTTTACGAGCAGGCCTTCTTCTTCTCTGCTTTTGCTGCGTTAGACTGGAGGAATGTGTGAAACCACCGATGCCAACGAAGCGTCACGTTGGCCTCCAAACTCTTCATGTCACAAAGCTTTTATGTTGTAAAAGGAATTCAGACGTAGATGAGGAACGTTACGTCAGGAGTTCTGTTCTCTGTCAGCGTGGAGGCATCAAAGTTACTGCAGGTTTTCATTAAAAACCATTATCAAATGCATCCGAGCTTATTGATGATCACTGTTCACTGAATTCGGCTCCAAATCTGAGAAAAAGGTGAAAAGATACATTTTTGGCTCCACAGATGTGACGTATGACCCAGGAAAATGACCCAGGAAAATGGTCCTGATTTTAGTCTGAAATCTGTCATATCAAATCCCATAGAGACACAAGTCTCCCAGCCCCTGCTCTTCCTTACTGCCTCTGTTTTCATGTTTTCCTGTGTTCCTGTTTTTCTAGCTGGCAGCAGAGAGCGGGGAGGGCGGGGAGGCTGACAGGAGGTCAGTGGGCAGCAGCAGGGACGAGGAGGCCATGTGCTGTTATGGACCCATGAGCCCAACATTCAAGGTGTCTCATCTGAGTCAAATTCACATCGTTTCTGTGTCAAAATGTTCTAAATGAATAATATCAAATATCCTTGGCAGAGAGATGGGTCACTCTGACCGGTTTACAAGACTGTAATTTTCAGTTTGTATTGCTGACATGGTTTTGTTTTGTTTGCTTCATGCTTCCTGCTGTCTCATCAGAAACTCCTCATCCAGTTTTACCCAGTAAGTTTGTGTCAGATTTTACCTGTTTTTGAAACAGAGGGTTCAGGTTTTTTTAAGACCCATCTTCTTTGCAGGATGAAACAACCAGCAGAGTCTCGACAGATGGGAAGTGCACGGTGAGCCACAGTCTCTCATCCACCCTACATGATCAACAAGTCCACTCTGATTGGCTTTTGCAAATTGTGCTAATTACGGGACGAATTATTGCCTTTTAAGTTATTTGGTTTTTTTATTGAATTGGATTCAAACGGAAGGCAGCAGTGATGTTACAAGTGATTGTTCTTTAGGCATTATTCTCATTATTTAAGACTTTAATCGAACGTTCTCTCACAGATAATCGAGAGGACAGAATCCTTGAAGAAGAGGTGAGTCTGAGAGCAATTGTAAGTTTACTGTTTTTAGGTGGAAAAATGGGGAAAGCATCCAATAACTGGACACCTGGCATGGACATTATATCATTTCCAGTCCTTCCAGCGTTCCAGCGAAACCCCCTTTTTTTTCAAATAAGCAATTTACATATTCCCCAATGAGACAGGGGTGACATCGTGATTCTGTGTCACCCAGATTTATTAGAAAAGTGCATCAATTCTAACAACATGTGTCCTTTGATCGGCCTCATCTGAGCTCCTTTTCTGCAGCACAAACAGCGTAAAGAGGACGTCTCTCCCTGTTACTGTGTCCAAGATTAACAGGAAGCTGGAGATGTATACGCAGGCACTGGAGGTACATTTTTATGTTATTATTTTAGCAGGAATACAAACTCAGTGCTGTGATACTGTGACTTTTTAGTCTTTTGTTGCTGTTGTTTTCTGCACATTGCTTGTTTCTCTTAGATCTCCTCAAAGGAAAATAGATCGGGCACTCCGTCGCTGACGGACCTGACAGCAGCCTCCGAACCCGTCTCTTCCAAAAAGAGCCTGTTTGAGGGTGGAGAAGCCTGGAACCAGAACGTCCCCTCTGTCACCCCATCGAAGGTTTGATCCTTGATAATGTTCAGGGATATTTTTATTGATTTTTAAATTGTCATTTCAAATTTTCTCATTTGAAAAACAACAGGATGCAGATGGCTTAAAAGTGGGGGTGGCTGACCTCATCAATC
Source organism: Takifugu flavidus (assembly GCF_003711565.1). Taxonomy (NCBI): domain Eukaryota; kingdom Metazoa; phylum Chordata; class Actinopteri; order Tetraodontiformes; family Tetraodontidae; genus Takifugu; species Takifugu flavidus. The sequence continues at coordinate 10,243,974 of NC_079521.1, forward strand.
AGTGGGTCAGAGGAAGTGAACATGGGAGCCGGTGCGGCTCACCTTTCACACCAGCAGTAAGTCCCAGTTTCACCCGGAATGTATCCATCATGGATATTCTTTTCCTCTTAACTCTGCGAGTCTTGAACTGTTTCTGATCACTCTTCATTTTGTTTTATTACTTCCTCAATTTGAATTAGTCTCATTTCCTCTTCTTCCTGCACCCACATCCCCAGCTCCACTTCATCTGTTGTGAATCATCTCATCTCAGTATAACGCGACACTGGCCCCTAGTGGTCACAGCTGGTTCAGAACACCCCCCCCCCCCAAAAAAAAAAAAAATTTAAAAAAAAATCAACAAACACTTGAGTCACACTTCCCAGATTTTCAGAGCTTTAAAAAAAATCCCTGTTAGTGGTGTGGGTGGTCTCCACATGCATCCCTACAACATCTGAACATGATACCACCAGTGGTCTCCTAAAATAGCTGTGGGGGTTTCAAACAGTAATCTGAACAATATGATGTATGATAACAAATACACTGTATGTTGAGATTTTTTTGTTTTAATACTCGATCGATGATGGATAATGCGTCACTGACAGAAAGTGTTGAATTTCAGGAAGGCTCCACCTGTAAACGATACAGGTTTGTGGTGACGGGTCACGGAAAATATGAGAAGGTTCCCATTGAAGGATATGAGGATACAAACAGCCCATCAGGTAAATCCAGAAAATTTAAATCAAACAGAAACTCACCACTAGTTGCTGCCCAGTATCTGGAGAATATCACACAATTCACCTTTAAATTAAAAATCCCACGTCATCTTTTCAATCTTACTTCTTGCTGGCGTATCAACAAAATCTGCCCAACTGTGACAAGAGGGTAAAATCCCCCAAATATTGAAAATCATGCAACTGCAGCATTTAAAAAAAAATAATGCTGTTATTATGTGCTGGTGACTTCTTTTGAAACCACACACAAGTTGTATTTTGAGTAGGTTTTGTGTTCATTCTGCTAGTTTTGACATACATGTCGCCAGCCAGCAGGGGGCGATCTAGAAAATTTTAACTTCTTGATGGTATTCAAAGTGGATAAAATAATGAGCAACTACAGATCTTTAGCAGTTGCATCAAATATTTATTAGTATTACATTATATTTTCATAAATCTGTGAGTATCTTTCATGGTTTCCGTGCAGCTTTGCTACACCAGTACAGGCTCTGTTGCTCTGTCAGACAATTATCAGCTCTTCTTCTTCCTCTCCCTCAACAGAGTCATCCTTTTCATCTGCACCATCTTGAAGAAAATGTTTTTGCAATGTAATGCAGGCTTAAAAAAAAGACACATGCTAATATCTGCTGGAGCAAAATCTTCCCGAACTGTGAGACTTCCATCACACTTTGACTTCCTTTTATCTTGACACCATTTTCCATCATTTCTTCAACCAACACAGGAAATTACAACCCACCTGCAGAGTCAGTCTCATGATCTGGAAATGTTATCTTCATATTTTTAATATTCAGTGTTGAATCTCACATTCACACCTCTCAGTATTCGTGGATCATTTAAAAATTTAGACAGAAAAAAGTCTAATTGTGTCAGATTATTGCTGATAAAATAAATGAATGAGGACCCCAACAGCCCCCAGATTCTAACTTACATTTAAAGTGCTTTTTTTAAAAATGTATTTGAGGACATGGCTCAGATTAAACAGTAAATCTATGTGTTGACAAGGGCTGAAAGGATTTTTGAATTCAGCCCATTTAAAAGGAAAAGGCAATCTTCCAAATTATCATGACTAAAACCTGAAACCTTGCAGGTTGTGGTTGTAACTTCTTATAGTCACTGATCGATTAGATCTGTCCATTCGACCCCCTCCCTGGACCTGCAGAAACTAAAATCCACCAAATTCCACCTTCAGCCTTCAACTATCATTCAAACCCACCTGCTGCATTGATTCAGGAATGTAAAAGCTTCTTATCACAGATTAAAAACTGCCTGCCAGCGGTGCCCCCCACCCCAACTCACCCCGCTCCCCAATCTTATTTAGAAAAATAAAAGCATCTGCATCACAGAATAATTTTAAAAAACTAAAATGAGGCAACTGCAGCACACGGCACAAGCGCTCGACAAATAAAAAACACGTGGCAGAAAACACAAACCTCTTCCCCCCAATAATCTTATTTAGTTTTAGAAGTGTAACATACCTGCGTTACCACTGTTATTTATATTATTAACACTATTAACAGCTCATTTAAACACTAAATCATCAGATCTTCAAACTTTGTTTCGTTTAACCCCTCAAGTTTAGAGTTTAAGACCCTGACTGGAGTAAATGTACCCTTTTCCCTTTAAGTTCCTGGACTTCTTCTGCCCCCCCTTCCCCCACTGATTGCACGCCTCATTGACACTACACATCTGTCTTCTTTGCCGATGTGAATCCTCTGGCCTTTCGGTTGAAGTCCTTGCATTCGTCCTCCTGACTCTTGCGTTTTATCAGGCTCATCTCGAACACCGCTGCTATTTTGGTCAGAGGCTTGGCCGCCGCCTCCTTCAGCTTCCTGGCATCGAAGCGCGGGCTGTACAGCAGAACTGGCAGGCGATTGACGAAAGACGGAACTTCTTCCTGGCTGCGCTTGGGGGGTTTCTTGCCGTCTGAATCTTTTTTGCCAGCCTTGATCTGCTGCATGATCCTGTCTTTGGTGGAGAACATCTGAAAAAGGAGCGCATCCCACATCTTCAAGGCTTTGGCATCTTCTGTCTTCAGGACTGCCTCCTGATTGGTCAGCCTGTCAGAAGGTGGTTTGTCGTCATCTCCCAGGTCTGGTTTCTCTTTACCGCTGCTGGAATCCTCCTGAGGTTTGTCTTCCACCTCTGGAAACTTAGGTTCCTCCTGCTCCACAACCATGTGTTTCTTGAGCCGCGCCCACCCGCTGATTTTGCTCTTAAGACCTTTGACTTTTGCCCTGATGTCCTTCTCATCAGTTGAAGATGCAGTTGATGTCGCTGACTTCGTGGAGAGGTTGACTTCTGGGGTTTTGGTCTGCACAGGTGGAGTTTTGGTCCTCAGCACACCCGTGTCTTTGAGACCAGGTTTTGGCTGAGATGGCAGTGATGTTCCGCTGTTTGGAGGCGGATCTTTGACTGAGCCCGAGGCCTGAGGCAGAGAGGCAGGAGGGGCAGAATCAATCACAGCAGCTTGAACTATGGAGGCTTTCATCAGTGTGTCTGTTGCCGGCTCTGCAGCAGTAATGCTCGCTACCGCTAGCCCTGTCAAAGGCTGGACCTGACCTGTGCCCGAGGCATTTAAGGAACTGTTTTCAATCTGTGGTGCTTTCGGGATGGATGGCAGATGAACTTTAACATCAGCTTCACGGGATACAAGCTGATCATGACCGCGTGTGGAGGTCTCAGTATTCAACTTTTCTTCCTTACAGGAAGTTGGTGATAAATTTGATTGCATTTTATGTGTATGGGAAACGACTTGGTCTTCAGAGCTATTTGTCACGTTTGCTTTGATCTCTGGATTTAGATTGTTGTCTTTAATGTGGTGAGCAGACATCAGAAAGGGGGGTTTAACAGCGTTATTCTGCAGAGATCTGATGGGAACTTTTGCCTGATCTTTCATGACAGCTGGGGATGATTTTGTTCCTGTACCAAGAGTCTGAGAGGAAGAGGAGCTCGGAGTTGGAGTATAACCTCGATCAGGTGTATTACGCGTTCTTGGCTGAGGTAAAGGGGAGGGTCTTAGTCTTAATGAAGGAGGGCTGAGTGATGCTTTGGAATCAGTCTGGGCTGAGGGGGAACATTTACTGGGTGGTTATTGAAAGGAACACCTGAGGCTGTTTGAGTGTTGACAGATTTCTCAGTTATGATAATGGACTGGCCAAGCTTTTTTACTGGTTCACTCTTGATTTCTCTGAGAGTGTTTTGGTTTTCTATAACATCCACTGCTTTAGCCTCAGTTTTAAGCGGGGATCTTGAGGTGGTGCTCTCAGCTTCTGCGGAATTTATAGTTTCAGTGGGAACTTTTAAAGATCCAACTGCTCGCTCTTTAACATCTGTGGTGTGATCAGTAATTTGTTGGGTAGATGCTCTCTGAACTGGTGTTTCTGGTTTTGTGTAGTTCTGGGTTGTCATTGTGACCAATGTTGCTAAGTGACCTTCAGGTCTGTTAGATCTTAGCTGAAGACTTTTAGGTGCAACACGCCTCATTCTGGGGCTGGGCGGCACAGTCGCTTCAAACGGAGGCGCGGTGCTCACTGCTTGGACTGGTGGAAAGTTTTCTGTATCATGTGCACTGGAGCTACTGGTATGATTGCTCTGCAGTAAAATATTAATGTCTTTTGAGGGCCTGCCCTCTTGAATTCCTGCAGCAGGTTCAGGTGAGACCACATCTGTCAAAGATGTGCTAATAGTCGTTAACTGACAGTTAGGAGGATAACCAGTAACACCAGTGGTTTTGGGGTTTGATTCTTTGACTCTACTGGTGTCAACATTATTACAGCTTTGGTGTTTAGTAGTGTTTGTTGTTTGTTGAGCTTCTACATTAACTAGGTTAGGCAGTGTGGTTTCCGCTACAACAGCGGTTTCAATTGCTTTTGCAGTCGGCTCTCTAATGGAATTTTTGTGCAAATTTGCCATTTGGCCAACGTTGTCCTGACCACCTGAGTTGATGCTACATTGTGTGTCCATCAGTGGTTTATCGATGGTTAGCTCGAGCTGCTCTTTTATGGGTTGCCTGGCTGTTGCAGCTAAAGTCCTTTTAATATCTGAAATGTCTGATTTTGCTTGTGGTGGGTTGATCACTAATGTACCCGGCGCCCCATGGATCTGCATCTCTGTGGTTTCCCCACCGTGATTGTTAACGTCTGCTCTGGCCTGTTGTGGATGTTTCGTATTCTGGATCACAGGGATTGAGCGGACACCATAACCTGCAGAATATACGGACGCTCTGATCATCTCGTGTGGCAAAGTGGATCCCTCATTAATGACGACTGATGCTTTTGAGAATTTGGCCTCATTTTTGTCAAGGTAGCATCTGTTATTAGCGGATACTAGAGATGGGGTGTGTTTGTTTGCCTGTTTTGATAAACTGCTTTGTGTTTGATTGAGTGTCCTATAAGCTTCTTCTTTCTGTGGCGTGGTTACTGTAAAGATACCATTCGGAATGGCACTTCCTGTATATTTGGACTCTAGCTCTAGCGCAGAAGTGACTGGGTCACGATGATGGCTGACTGTTATCTGACTGTCACCACCTGCAGGCGGGACTGACTTTAGCTCCGACTGCCCTGACTTTACAGCTTGGACCTCAGCTTCTCCGTCCATAGGTGAGTGGACAGGATTGGGCCCTTCTGCACTCTGAGGCATTTTTGAATTTAAACATCCATTTGCTACATTCGAGGCACAACATGGAGGAGCTCCACTCTTTGTCAAACAGGGGATCTCTGCAGACAGTTGTGATCCAGTTTGACTGTGCACCTCACCTGCTTTAAGTGCTGGTATTGGAGCGTCAGAACAGGAGGATTTTAGTGTGGACATGTTGCTTGCAGATTGTGGCACAGTTTTCTGTACCAAGCCAAGAGGAAGAGGAAGGTCAGGTTTTATTATGTCCACTTTAGATTTAAGTGTTTGTGCTCCATTTCTGAGACCTTCAGACAGACTATCCTCAAGCACCTCTTTCCTCCCTATAGAGTCTGTTAATAGAGGCTGCATGCTGTAACCATCACAAACCTTCATCACTGAAGAAGAATCATGCCCATTGAGTTGTTTAGTCACAAACTGTGACCCCTGAGATGCACCTACAGCTACATCTGACTGTGTTTTGTTTGAATGACTGTCACTAGGTGTGGGGGATGCAAAGCTGTGATGTGTTGCAGGAGTCTTAATGCCACCGTAAGCAATATACTCTGTTGGTGTAAGTCCGTAATATGCTGAGCGCGATTTGGGCCTCGACATTGCTAATGACATCTGAGTCCCCAATAATGAGGTCAGAGATTTTCGTGCCTCGACCACCGGCTGATAAATGGATGGCTGGGGCTTTGGACTTGGTGGCATTTGTGTAAAATTCACTGGTTTGGGGCTAAAATTTGAAGGTGTGGAGCAAAAAGTTGGAACTTTTGGCAAAACTGAAGTTTCATTAACGGGATTTGCTTGCAGTTTCAGGATGTCAAGATCTTTTGGCTTTGGTTCATTCACAACACGGTCAGGTGTAATGACAGCGGACGACAGTTTATGATTTATGTCATTTTTTTTAGCATTGTGTATATCTATTTCTATGCATTTGTTGGACGGTTTACCTAAACTGATGTGATCAGCATCTGTTGGCTTCAGGTGTGTTACAGCTGGTGGTTTACTTGTACCATTAGCTGGAATTGCAGTGCAACTTGGAACCTCTTTGAGAACTGCTGGCATTTGTAAACTCTGAGAAGATTTAAAAGCAGGACTTGCAGCAAACAAAAGTGGGTTGGGTCTGGATATTTCAAAAATGGGTGTGGGCCCTCGAGATGGTGTGCAGGAGGGTGTTTTAGGTCTTCTCCCTTCAACCCTGGAAGTGGCCACCGGTAACCATTCACCATTTGTCCCTGAAACAGGTGTACTCTCCTTGTAAATGTTAGACGATGATGCTCCCTGGTAGTTTACCAACGAGAGATCCTGAAAGGACGGAGGTTTAGCAATTTCGTAAAACGTTGCCTTGGAAGTGTAGATCCTGGTTTGTGCGGTGGTGGGCTTCATCTCTCTCACTGCTTCGACCGTTGACACTTTGTTTTCCTCAGAGGACGTCTGGGCAAGGTAGGAGTTACCTGTAGGTGTCGAGGCCAGTGACGATGCCTTGAACTGAGCCTCATCCCTCGAACTGTTTGTCTCTCCTTTTCTCTGAATAAAAGCTTGTGTCTGACTGTTTGAAACTGACAGCAGCAGAGGAACAGGAGGTAGCGCTGTAATCTGAGAAGGTGGCGAGCTTGGGCCACTCTTGGGGTTTGCTGGGGAGAGGGTCACGCTGCGTGTTGATATTTTAGTACTGGACTGCAAAGTTGTGATGATAGGGACTGTGGTCACAGTCTCATGGGCTTTTGGGGCTGCACTGAAAGTGAAAGCAGATGAATGTTGGAGTTCCTCGACCTGCTCAGGTGGTGAAGTGGAAGGTGGCATCAAGAAGGGAGTGGCGTCGTCAAATAAAGAGGAGCAGCACTCATATAGTGGAGCCACTTGCTCTTCAGATGTCCTGGTTATGGAGGATGGTGGAGGGCTGCCAACATGGCCACTGTCAGGTCGAGAGAATGCAGATGCAGACTGACCACAAAGGGAACCAAAAGGGAACCCAGAGACTGATGAATCTGCAATGTAGTCTGAATCTGGGGTCTTTGGTGGCGTGGACTGATCACTGTGCTCGAGTTCGGTGCTTGCTTCGTTGACGGGTGACAGACAGGAGCGAAACGGGACAGGCGTCTGAGAGAGGCTGCCTCTTCTCTTAGCTCTCTTTTTCTTGAGTTTCTGAAGCCGCACATTGTCCTTTCCTGGTTTTGGCAGCAGGGGTGGTGGTAGATACTGCTGGGTGAGGTCTGGATCAAGCCCGTTTCTGTAGCTTACCTCTATCGGCATTTCAGACTCCTACAGGACAGATGAGAAACATCACTCTATCTTCCATTTTCAGTGTCAAATTTATGTCAAACACATTGTTTGTACTTTCTGTCAGTAGTTTAACATCTGCTTGTTTGTAATAAATGAAGATAAAATCACAAACAACATCCAACAAAATGTCTCCTGATTCTGATTTTTGAAAAAAAAAAATTCTGATTCTTTCAGAAAACTGCTGGTCTAACAAATAGAAATTCTAATTATTGTGTCTGTGTTTTTTCAGCTCAACAGTTCTACGAAGATTTGTGAAATGAAATACTGGACTCTAGAAGAAATCTTAAAGGCAAAAATAATGTTTGGAATGACACACACTGCCCCCCATCTCTTTGACAATCTTTGTTTTTGAAGCTACCAATTTTATCTTTCTGACCTTTTCTTATCAAACATGTAACGAAGCAATTTCAGATACTATTTTTATGTTTATACTGATTAAAATATGTTCTAAATATGGAGACTTCAGCTATTTTCTTCCAGTCCATCTCCTGTCCTGTGTTCATCGGCGAGACTGATTTAATGCGTCTGAGAAAAGTCTGCAGCTGGCTTTAACGATCTGTGAGCTCCCACGACAACTGGCTCATTAGCAGGTTTTCAAACTCCTAATTGGGTCCTGAAGATGCTGCATGGCTACAAGAAACGTCACTATTGGAAATAGAAAGGCATGTAAAGCTGATGCTTATGGCAAAGCTACTATGAAATGATGACAAACTGCTCATGAAAATAGCCTCAAGGAGACGGTCGGATTTAAAAATGACCTCTGCAGGAAATAAAGGTACGCCCAAAGGGAGATGATTGATGTAAACTTTGGGGACCCGAACTGAATGGGGGGTGTGAGGTGGGTGTTATTTTACCAATCCAAATTTTACTCTGCATTTGTAAAAACAGCCACATTCAACAGTGTGACTTGAACTGGAAAAACAGCCGAAAAAAAGATGCGAAAGACATGCTGGGAAATAGTCTGACAAAGCCAACCAATTGTACAGTTTGGAGGAGGAAAAAGTTCTGTCCCCTTGTAAAAGTACCATCATTGAATTTAAGAGCTTACAACCATCCGAACTGTGATTCCGTCAAACCTTTCAAGGAACAAATATCCACCTTTCCTTTTAAGAGACAGGTAATTATAATCAGAAATTATAATACTGAAATATCACCAACCCTGTTACTATAACATTTCTGACAGGTAAGACCAGAACCTCCAGCTGATCCATCATCCCCGCATGGTGCTCAAGCCAAGAAACGATCCTAAGGTCGACCTAGTCACGATTGCAAGGCCTGACAATCCCAGTGGAGTGACCCCAGTTAGCCACCATTAAAGGCTCCAAAGGCTGCATCAAAAAGATTTTAAATAAATACTTTTGGTTGCTTCATTAGCAACAGTAAACACAGGCCAACTAAGTAAAACGTGACATTATTCATAACATTTTTTAATGAGAAACAGCAAGTGACTAAAGTTTTATTTTTCTCTGGAATGTCAACAGGAAATGTGTTTAAAATTGAAAGGAAGGAAGTAAAGAGCCAACTCTGAGCAACTCTGAGTGTCATAGTCATTTATGAGGCATTATATCCCTTAGTGTTGCGTCTGATTGTGCCTTTACTGTCCTCTGGCAACAGCAACCCTATTGCTCCTTTTCAGTCTGAATAGTGGAGTCTCTTTGGGTGACACTGGAAAAGGTCCTGGCTCTAATTTTAGCTGATGGAAAACAGAGCAACTGTCCTGACACTGAGCACCTGCTGCCTGCCATCCTGCACGCTCAACAGCCTCAGTCTGCTGGAAATCAATCCCACTCCCAAATCCTCTCGGAGCTGCTCCGACCGCGAGCTTAGCCTCGAGTTTCAGAGCCGCGATTGTCAGAAATTTGCATTGATGTCAAGCTCTCACCAGCGAGGCACTGGAACCCAGCGAGTAAATTTTCTACAAGTTGGCGACACTTCAGGTTGCTCCTCTTAGACCTTATTTTCCTTTTAATATTCAACTCTTGTGTCTTTTGTGTTCTCGAGCCGAAATTTTTCTTCAGCTTTCTTTCAGTGAAGCAGTCACAGTCTCAAAGATGCCAGCAGACATGTGACAGCCCACCCCTGTCCCCTTTTAAGGCTCTGGGATTGGATATCAGGGAAAGTATAAGATTAGATTTGTGATAAACCTGTGACGTGACCTCAATCTCTCAGACTTCAGAGGGAATGAAATTAAAGTAAAGGGACAAACTTAAAGAGCTACATTATCGAAGCCATCAACACTTACCTGGAATAGAAACCGATGTGTGTGTTGCTTGAAGAGCTATAGACAGAAAGTGGAAAAAAAGTAACAGAATCAGTTAAGTGATTTACTTTTGCCAGAGTGCAGCTTTTATCAGTGTCCGACTCGAACTCACATCTGTTATTATGACAGAAAACCTGTTGCAGAAGCGTAAAAGCTGTCAGACAAATTCATCATGCCTTCTATCAAATCCATCCATTTGCAGGTTAGCGCCTGACCTCTGGCTCTGATCTGACTATGCTGCCAGATGTCAATCAAAGTTTGACTGGTTTACCTTCTGCCAGCGGCTGTCGGGACCAACTGCTCTCTGCCTGTTAATCCCTCCTCAAGGTGCCACATGGCCGACTCATCCTGAACTGAAGTGAAGCCTCGGGGAGCGAGCCGCAGCGCCGGTGGCCGCTCCAAAAATAAAACATTTGCCTTCAGTGTGCATTGCAGGGGAAGATGGGGGTTTCCGCACCACCTGAGATGGCTTAAGATGCAGCCCCTACCCGTGGTCAGAAGACGTGTCTACCTGGAGGGATGTCTGCTTTATTTTTCCCTCTGAAATGTTTCTTCCATTCTACACGGGACCAGCTGAACTCCTGCCTCACCCCTCTGACCCCTGGAAAATAACACTGCATGATTAAAATCTAAAGGCACAAGAGGTAAAGCAGCATCACCAAAATAAGCCAAACCCAATTTTAAATTTAGGGTTTGTGTCATTCTCCCTAGAACACTGTTTAAGATCTGCAGGTTAAAATCCACCAGGACCCAACACAAGGGTTTATTACTGTTTATCAGTGTTAACGTATTGTTGTCCCAGACTCCACAGCGACAGGTCTGACCTGTCGCAACAGTGATCCTCTCCCGTACCTGGAATAGCCATTTTGGCAGTGGGTCCTTGCATCCCATGAATGCTCAACTGGACAGGGATCTGAGGAGTCTGAAGGCCAGGTCAGAGACCTGGGCACTTTGTCATGCTCCTCGAGCCATTCCTAAATGGTATTTGTGGCCTGGCACGCCTGTCCTGGTCGGGCAAAATGGCTCTTCTCACTACATGAGGGGCCATGCCAGTGAGAAGACCCTCATTCAGCCCTTCTGGTCAGAAGATGTTCGTTTCTGTGGGATTTTGCAGCAGCTGTTACCCACATCACTGCCGTCATCTGCAGGGTTGAGCACAGAATTAAGTCTGATCTTAATTTAACAAATGGTTTAGCAGACACAGTAAAACTTTATTACCTAACAGATCATTTATGAGGGCCTGTCAGAATCAGGAAGTTGATGCTATCAGCGTCTGCAGATGTGCTTTGAGCCAGTGTGTGGAGCCACTGAGAGACTACAGACCGCAGTGAGGAAGAGTGTTGTGTCATTTAGTGACGGACATCAAAGCATAAAGACTCTCCCCCATGGAGTAATGTGGAGCCTTGAGGTTTTTATGAAGGACCTGGCTGTGAAATCTGCTCACCAGTGCCAGCATTTTAATCCTGAGCTTCAGTTTGTCAGACATCTGTTTACCTGTTTTCAATGGGGTCGGAATGTTCTTCCCAGGATGACATCATCGTGTCCTGCTGTAACAAAAATAACCACAATCTCCACATCACTGAATGGTTTCTGTAAAGGATTTTTGACTTTTTATTCAGAGCCTCACATTACCATCAATAAACAAGAGGACAGAAAAACCACAACCAAATAAACATTCAGCAAAGGGTTTTTTAAACATATAGAAAGAGGAGAGATGGATACAACTATTCCTTTGTATCATTTAGGCCCTGCTCTTCTTCTACCCAGCCCGCCATCAGAATGATGTCCCGTTCAAGGTCTCTTGCTGTTGTTAGGGAGGTTTTCCCACCACTGTTGCTTCCTCGAGTTCTGGATGTCTGTAAAGCACAATTTTGAATATGACAGAAGCCATATAAATGTATTAGAATCTACATTATTCTATCAATCCCACCTATTTTAGAAGGATTTTATGGGGTTTTTGTGGGTTGTAGCTTTCCAGTCTGCTCTATTTACATCCCAGTGACTTCAATCATGAGTTATGGAATTTATGTGCTAATAAAAGTTAGATAATACACACCATTACCACCTCTCATAATCTGTTAGCAACAAAGTAAAAGCTCCCCACAGCTGCAGCCATGGCCGGGATTAGTCCTCTACTTCGGCCTCAAACAGAGAATAAAGTGCACAAATTTAAAAACGTCATGATTGTGTCACGTGAAAGATCTAGACAAATCCTTCACCCACTGTGGGTAAAAGAGCCTGTTAATACCTTAATGCAGCTGAGATCAGACTCGAACAAATCTAACAAACGAACACAGCAAAAGCATCGACTGAGAGGTAGTAAATAGAAACTGAATTTATAATTACTGGAGTGACGAAACGTCGTGAGTGACAGCTGAGATTCCTTCAGCTGGTGATTGATGGTTGCTTGTGCAGCAGCTCCAGCACAAGCTCAGCCTCGGATGGGTCGGGGTTAGGATAAGGAGATCAATTCATGATATCTCTGCCTTCTCTGCATGAAAACACACTGCATTTGAATTTTTACCCCTGTAGAGTTCCTGTAGGAACCTGGTAAAAGGAACTGTAACATTCATGCTCTGCAATAAAAAATACATCACCTAAAAGCCCTAAAATGTCTACCATGTGGCGTTGAAGTTGTCCTCGCCATAACTGACCCCAGACCATCATGGATGTCCTTTTTTGAACCGTGTGCTGGACAAGCCTTGAGGGGCATTTTTTCATTTCTTGATTGTGATTGTCGAAGGAATTGTTTAAACACTTTCTCAATTTTGACTGTGTAAGAATCTTACCTTCAGATCCGGTTTGTGTTTGTTCTCACTTAAGAGGTGACGGGGGCATGTCGAGACCGTAGCACCAAGTAAAAACTGTTGTACTTAGAGCCATCCACTTGATGATAACATCACCCCAACCACATGCAGGTTGGGGTGATGAGGAAAATACATTTCCTCTGCTGGGCTTCATCCATATTCTACTAATTTCTACTGTACTTTAATGAATCTATCACTTTTTGGCAGTTATAGTTGGGTATGTTCTCACTCTGTACCTTTGCCTTTAACTGACGGTGTCTCTCTCTCTTTCTCTCTCTATCTCACACAGACACACACACATATACACATTTACACATAGACACACTTTCGCCTCCATTGTCTAGATGCCAGGTTGACGTGGAACCAGCAGCCTTCTATTACTGTAAATTTAGCATCAGAAGCTTCTCAGCTGCTCCTTTCCAGAACCTGAACCCTCCTATTCCATCCACAGTATTTCATCCATCTCCTTCTCTAGGGTCACGGCTGACAAACACACACACACACACACACACACACACACACACACACACACACACACACACACACAAACCCCTCCTCTATCCATCCCTTGCACACAAGAATATACAATACTACACACACACATGCCAGGCTCTCATCCCACAGCCAATAAGGACCTGATGAGCTCAAGTATCACTTTAACACCAGGTTTTATTCTCTGTGTGGTGCCTGCAGAGTCTGACAGACCTTCATCCTCATCGCTGGAGGAGCTTCTCTCATTCTGAGGTAAGAGCAGTGCTGGCCGACAGTGCTTGCGTGCGGCAGGAGTGTCAGTGTGGAGAAGATATTCTGCAGGCTTCGACTGTAAAGGAGGTGCCGACATGTTGCACCACATGTCAGGCGTGTGTCGTTTATGTTTGGGATGTTTGAAGGAGTCTGGTTTCCTCTGACCGTCTCTCCTGTGGGTCTGAATCTTACGCTGATTTCAATATTTGACATTAGTTGAATGTGGACTCCTACATTTTTACCTGTAGCTTCCTGTTATATGAATAATAATCTGTTTTATAGGGAAGATTTACAACCGGCTTTAGAAGATGATCTGACGTTAAGGTCAAATTTAAATGTAATTTTAGGCTTTACTACCTTTGTAGTTGTATTATTCAAATACCTGATGGATTGGTGGTTGTTACCAGTCAGAACAATAGAAGAGTGACTAAAGATTGGTGATTAGATTGAAGAGATTAATGGAATATGACACATTTCTGCCATGGGACTATTTGTCAGTGCTACACACACACACATATATGCAGCTATTTGATCTGAAAAACATGAAGACGCTTAAGGAGTCAGCTGATAGGGACGATGCTGTCCGGAGTAAAACAGCGTCTGAGCCACACTTTTAAACAATTCCCTTCTTGCTCCTGAGTGAACCTGTGAAGCAGGATGTTCCCGCCCGTCCTTCAGCACAGCGTGTTGGTTTCAGGAAGACCCTGAAACACTGTGCAGCATTCGGTGTGCTCATGCACAAGTAATGAAGTCCACTAAATATACAGCGCGCTGAAGTGTTGGTATGTGCCGTGTAAAACCTGGAAGCCCAGAGGCGAGGCCACTGTCAGCTGAGGGTCCATCAAAGCCCTGTTTCACTCTGGAAGCTGATGATTGGCCGCCTGAGTGTGGAGGATCCTCCCGTCGGACCCAGCTGGGGATTAAAGCGGCTATTTCAACACCGTTCCTCAGCTGATGGGTGGAAATATGAGCCAAAACTAATCCCCCAAGTCCTCTGCAGCTGTGACCACTGTTAAGTACGAAGGAGTCATCCAAAGACATTTTAAATACATTAAATCAGATCTTTGAATTATAGTGTGAGCAGAGATCCCACATTTGTGCTAACACAGCGGCTCCACCGAGCCTCTGGGCCGGAGTGATGTTGGAAGAAGAGCTGAGCTCAAAGACGCCTGTCAGACCATCTGACGAGTATTTAACATCAATTATGAGTCAGGTCTTTGGTACCTTTTATGAAGTGTGAAAGCCAGTGTGGAATTCTGACCAGCACAAGGAGATCAAAAGGTTTCTGTGAGTTAAGATAGACAGTCTGCAGCAAACTCCTTTCTTAAAAAAACTCGAATCTTTAAAAAAAAAAAAGGTAAAATTAACTTCCACCATACAGCCTTTAAAAGCAGCAGCATGAGTGGACACCTGTTGTTCATAAGGTCAACAGAAATGTCCACAGCCACCATTTACCCTTTGGATGGCTGAAGCCTCCAGCAGAACCTGGCTAAGGGTGGGCGGAGCCATCGCTTTGGTGGATGGGTTAGCTGTTCAAAAATGGAAGAAAAATAACTCATAATTGAGTTTTATTCCTGTTTGGCATACGGAGACTTTTTCCCTATTTTTTCCTGCACCGATGTTCGTCATTATCGAAGCAGTTGGACCATCTTGCCCCTGCATGTTTCCCCTGTAAACTCTGATTCTAAATCATCCAACATAGACGTCCACTCATTTCAAATAAGCAGCCTGCCATGTCTCCATGGAAACCATGAGGACGGGAACTGGAGGTTCTGCTCCTGAGTTTCCATTGCTCAGTATTATAATTAGTTTGGAACACATTGACTCAGCTACGGTTCTGCAAACTGAACAAATCCTGAACCAGAATGATCTCGTTTGCGGTCGCCAAGTGTTGCGAAACCTCCACATGGTGTTTTGGCTCATGATGGCTCAAACGCTGTGTTTAGTTTTCTTATTGATTTATCCGCAGATCAACCTTCTATGTAATTCACTGTTAATTAAACCAAAAATGGAACATGAATCAAGCCCCGATGATCAGGGATGAAAGAATATAACACCTCACACCAGCTGAGGAAACAGTTCTGGACAAGGTGTTGCATTCATCCAGGACACTGTGGCTTGTGTGTGTAAACCTGTACAGATACACTTTTCAACAGACTCCCACAATGTGTGAAGACTTTGCCAACTTTGGAGCTCAAATGCAAACACGCAATGAGCAAATCTCCTCCGCACAACAACGCAGACAACACTGGCACCGACACGTGTGGCCGTCGTCGCCGGATTAATTGGTATAGCGATACATTAAGATAACATGTTGAGTATTTATAGAATTACTATAACAAGGCCCAGGCTGGCTCGCTGATTCCAGGCTGAACGCAATGCTAAGCTTGGCTTCATGGGGGTGTGTGGTGCGTTGGGTATTTCTGCAGCAGGGCAGCTGTCTCTGCAGGGATAAAACGGCGGGATCCCGCAGGGTCTTGCTGCTGTTGTTTCAGTCCCACCAGCTCATCCTCCTCTTTATCTTTTCCATCAGGCACAAAGTCCGCTGTCACCATGTCTGACACCGAGGAAGTGTAAGTGAATCCCGCCTGTTTCATATCATTTCATCAGCTTATGTTTGACTCATTGTTTTATCTTTCACATTTCAGGGATCATCTCGAGGGTAAGTGACAGACATGCGTTTCCTTTTCATTTTGATATGAAATGGCATAAATCCTGACCCGCAGTAGCTCGCCAGTGAGTCAAATGAACAATTACACATTTGGCATCATGAAATGTATTCCTAGTTACCCTAGCATGCATTTGCTTTTACACAAGAACAAAAAGGACAACCAAATAAAAGAAACTAGCTGTTTTCTTTGTATGTCTTTTCATTATGATCAACCTGTTTTTTTGTTTTTGCCTGATGTGTTACTGTTAGTTATATTTCTAAATTCCACTATACAATTTGTGTCATGGTCCTTATGCCTTGTTTTTTTTCTCCCCAAACACAAAGAGGAAGAAGGTAAAGGCAACTGAACCGGTCCGATATTTGATATTTCGGACTTTTCTCCTATGCATTAGTTTGCCAGCCGCCTGATATCACTCTTAATTTGAACTGTTTGACACTGACGTGCGCTCACGAGCTAGGATAAATGCTCATCCCCTTGTTACGCCAGTTTCATCAGAGGGGGTTTCTTTAAAAAAAAAGATGCGTACATGTGTGTCAAACTCCTCCAGGTTAAGAGTGAGTTTATCTGAGTGATAGTTTTAATCACATGATTGAGAAAAAAGGTTTATTCTCTCTGCATGTGAAACTTGTATACTGTCGTCACATCAGTGCCACCGTCATTGACCTCATTCAAACAATGGCCATTTGGAACAGTTAAGGTGGTAAACTAGCACGGCACACACCACACGGCAAAACATCCCTGAAATAAAGAGCAAACACATCATACATTTAAGGTCCCTTTTATGACACCTGTTCCAACATCATTTCCTCTTTAATGCATGGGTTTGTTGCCTTAGTTGCGTAAGACTTGTTTGTTTGTTTGCACCAAAGATTTTGCAGGACACCTGAGATCGGCCTGCACAACACTGATACAGAACACCTGCTCTTCCAGTAGTTTTCCACCTTAAAGTTTCAACATGGGTTCTGAATGAAAGGTCAACTGACTTCCTCTCACCATCATGTGTTTTTTTTCTCTCTCCAGCAGCTCTGTCCATCGCTCACCCATCCATCCACTCATTCTAAAGTAATGTCTCTCACTTTTGGTTTCTAATGGCTCTGTCATGTCTGTGGTCTTCATTAACGGCCTTCTCCAACACACACGGCGGTTTGGTGCATGACGCGTGCCCGTAGACCAGGAGGAGGTAGTAGAAGTAGAAGTAGCCCCTGAGGCGGAGTCCCAGGTAGAAGCAGAGCCAGAGGTAGAGCCTGAACCAGAGCCAGAAGCAGAACCAGAAGCAGAGCCAGAACCAGAACCTGAGCCAGAGCCAGAACCAGAGCCGGTGCGGCCGGTGGTTCATGAGGAGGAAGGTAGGTGGCACGGCCAGTCCGTTCACCTTTCTTCTGCAGGTCCTCCCAAGGCAGAGATAGACATCAACATCCAACCAGCCAGACCGCTGGCGTTTACAGCACTGAACAATCTGTAAAGTTCTCGTACTCTCTAACTGCCTCCAATTCAGGTTATTCGGATGACTGGCTGAGTCATTGAATACGGTCCAAAAATTGATGTATAATTGGGTCTGTTGGCTTAAAAACACAAACATAAAATGAATCTAGAAAATACATATATCAAATGTAAAATAAGATTTAAATTCCCATTTCAAACATTAGTAGATATCCAAGTAAAAAGGGGCTCTTTTAAATGAATCTATCGTGTTAGTTTTCCCAGTCCTGTATAATTTATCTTTTCATTTTATTTCCACAAAATTTAGATTGAAGGCAAATTGAACAGAGCTACAAATCCCATATTAATAACATCAAATTATTATTATTATTAGGACATGATATATAAATATAAATGCACATATCTCGAGTATAAGACTTATTTCAAGATCACCTCACACTGAAAGTACATTTATGCTGATTGTTACATGCCTTAATCTCACACAAGTTCTTCAAAATGGAAAAAATAGTCAATTTTTAGAATAAAGGTCTCCTCTTATGTCCCCATCAAAGTTAAATAAAAGCAAAAGTTGAAAACTGTTTGAGAGGAGCTGATCTGAACTGTGAGGAGAGGTGAGTCTGACCTCACATCATCCTGGAGATCAAGATTAAGATCAGGACTGCAGAATTAACCCCATCTTGATGTTATCTGCTGATCCTACGCTGCAGAGAATTCCTGGTTCACACTCACGCTCGACCACCGGATAATCCCCTACGGGATCATTCCGCACACTTCCTGATCGTCAGGCATCCGGTAGATTTTGCTGTGAATCAACAATCACACGTGTTTTCTGGATGGCATGACACCGCCTGCGTGTGGCACCATAGTTAGTCACATCACCCGGTGTTAGCGGACATCAACCACAACACAGTGTTTCCAGCATTATCGCTGTATCTGTATGTATGTATATATATATGTACATTATATGTGCTGCATATAAATGTCGAAAGGGAAAAGAAGAAAATGCTGCTGCCTTTTACATGAAGAAATTATTCACTGTCATCCCCAACCGTCCATGGTTTTATCATTTTTGGCTGCATCTTGCATGTCTGAATTGGAGTCAAACCTATATGCCGTCCCAGAGAGGATGATGGGTAATTTCAGTCATGTGAAAGCTGTTTCTTTGCCTCTTTCAGTCCATATTGAGCTTCATTCTCTATGTGTATAGACAAAGAGTAGCAGGACCTGCAAACTGCTCTGAAACATTTCCATTGGGGCGTTTGTGATTGGAAAACAAAATTGATCCTGTTCGATGTTGAACGCTGTTGTTGACAATCTGATCGAAGCAAACTAAGTCGTACACGGAGTCGCTGCAGAGGTCCCAGGTTCCAGTGTAAACTCACTGACCTCATGCTGACTGCAGGCCTATTTTAAAGTCATTATTGGGAAAATAAGGCCAGCTGGTCGTCCATTTCTGCTGGTAGCGGTGAGAAAATGGTTGCAGATGCGACCTGGCACTTCAGCAACGGCTCTTTGTAGAACACAACTCCCCCCAATCTGGTAAATGTGCTGCCTCAGCTGTGCTCCGTAAAGGACAGGACCAGGCGTCCCAGTCCTTCCACTAATGATTTCTGTTCTGCTCTTGCTTTGGACGCTTGCTGCATGCAGAGGCCTATGAAGAGGAAGGTACGTTGATCTGATTTCTTTTCCTCTGACCTGGTTTCTCTGTGTGTTTTTGTTTGTTTCGCTGCTCTCTGGAGGGAGAGGCAGACTTCCATGCGTTAGCTTTAAGTCTCGGGCTGAGACAGAATCGAGAAATGCGGCGTCGTGGCTGCAGACCCCCCTGCTCATCTCTGCTTCTTCTCTTTTGTTTTTTGCATGAACGCGCCCTGCCAGCTGACGAGGGAGATCAAGATGGTAGTTTGTATTTCCTGCCGAGTCGCTGTCGCTTTGCCTGCATTTCCCTCCCGTTTTATGTTTTTAGTGTGAGGGTCCCATAAAATAAAAGCATTTTTCTTAAAAAATCTAATCACACTATTGGTAATTTGCTGTTAAAAATCCTACTGAAAGTTTCCTCCTCGTACATGGATTAACAGCAATTCCACCCTGAAACCTGCTTTAAAAAGTGTGCGATGAAGTTTTACTGAAAATGATTAGGTTGATTAGAATAACTGATATCACACCGCCGACTGCTGCTGAGTCAAACTCCTCCTGTTATACCTTTAGGTTTTCACACTAATGTACAGTAATTAACCAGCAGACAGTCGGTACTTACAGCACTACAGTGAGTGGTTAACCCTGGAATCATAAACAGTCTTGGTGGAGGTGTGACACATCCTGCAGCCCCCTGAAGTAAACCTTTCCACGTGGAAACCCTGCCCCTCCCCCAATTAACCTACAGAGTCTCTGTCAATTTGGCCTCCGCCGATTGGAGCCTCTAACGGTCTTTTCTCTATTCTTTGTGCTGTTTCATGGATGCTGAAAACAGAAGAAAAGCCAAAGTTCAAGTGAGGGCTTCATTTGTTTTCTGATTGTTATTTGACATTTCTGGCAGCTCTATATTGACTTTTCTGATCACCAGGCCATCGGCTCCCAAGATCCCAGAGGGTGAGAAAGTGGACTTTGATGTAAGTTGAATCACGACCTCGAACCATGAATGAAAGTGTGGTTTATGAATTTTCTGCCTCATGTCTGGTGCAATGGCAGAAGAAATGATGATGCTCGAACCACCTTAGCATGAAAAACATCTCTGTGTCTCATTGTGACAGGACATCCAGAAGAAACGCCAAAACAAAGACCTGGTTGAGCTGCAGTCCCTGATCGATGCTCACTTTGAGTGCCGGAAGAAGGAGGAAGAAGAGCTCATTGCACTCAAAGAACGAATTGTGAGATTTTAGCCATCATAAAATCCAACTTTCACTTGGTCTACTTTCAGTTTACTTTTGGGGCACATTTTACACTTTTCCCAACAAAAAAGTTGGGAAACTGATCACCAAAAATGTTCAGACATGTCAGTTTTACCTCCTCTATTCATCTCTGTGTTTGGTTTTCAGGAGAAACGTCGGGCTGAAAGAGCCGAACAGCAGAGGATTCGTGCTGAGAAGGACAAGGAGCGACAGGCCAGACGTGAGGTATGACTCCCCAGCACGGGTAAAACCAGAAAGGACAGGTTGTAAATCAATTTAGTTTTATGTTGGAAGTTAGGTTATTTACACATTATGGCGAGTATCATGGAAGGTGAGTTGTTATGTATCTACAAGCGTCCTATATAATGCTGCAAGTGTATTTGTATTTGATGAATTTATCTAAAATGTGCTTTGATATTTGGCTTTTTCAGTGTTTACTGTTTTTTCGTCAAGAATATTTGTGGTTAATTTAAACGTGAGACGCCACAATCTGCCACGCCTCTGTCCTGTGCTAGTGGGTGTGGCACAGAGTGGAGCTGCGCTCAACGTACTACAAAAAAACCCAACAAATGCCTTTTAATTATTTATATCAAATAACCCAAATTGTCTTCTTAAATATCTTTGGATATTAATATCTTTTAACGTCGTGTACACATATTCGCGCTTTTAATCTGTACGTGTGGATTCTAACTTTTCAACTGACAATTGTGTATCTAAATTATGTATGATTATTTTTCTAATCTTTTCACACCCACTGCAATCATTTACAGCACTGCATATTTTAATTAGATATTGTTTCATTTCGTAGTTTTGGGGGGGCAGGACCAGTGATTATTTACCGCTGAAATCATTGAAATCAGCAGTCACAAAAGAACAATGGTTACAAATTCAGGTCTTACAAAGTTTTCTGACCTGTCACTTTTCATTTCCAGGCTGAGAGGCTGAGAAAGGAGGAGGCTGACGCCCACAGGAAGGCTGAGGATGAAGCCAAGAAGAAGATCGCGCTCAGCAACATGGGCTCGGGCTACAGCAGCATCCTGCAGAGGGTCAATTTTCAATTGTTTTGTCTTGCAGCCCGGTACGAGTTTGTGGAAACACAAAAATATAATTATGATTTTGGTTATATGCTTTAGGCTGAACAGAAGAGAGGCAAGAGGATGACTGAAAGAGAAAAGAAAAAGAAGATTATGGCCGACAGGGTCAAACCCCTGGAAGTTGAACACTTAAGTGACGACAAACTCAGGTAAAAAATCGATAAATCTTGAAGATACAACTGAAGTGCATGTAAACTTTGGGAGAATTAATGCAAAAGTGAAAATTCACTCAGTCTAATCAGCACTAATGTAAACTGTTGCTTTGTCACTGCTGGTTTAAGATTTGGTTGATGGTTTGTGTTTGTCCAGGGAGACAGCACAAGAGCTGTGGCAGGTGCTTTTAAACCTGGAGGAGATCAAATTCGACCACTGCGAGAAGCTCAAAAGACAAAGATATGAGGTCAGCGAGGAGAAAAGAGATTATTTAGCTTTAAGATTATTTAGCTTTAAGATTCAACGCAATATGTATATATACTTTTAGGTGATTTCTCTCAGAAACCGCATCGATGAGCTGCAGAAACAGTAAGTAGGCCTGCACCAAAACCAAGCAGAGAAATAGCACATATATTTGAAACAGTAACTTAGCAAAACATAAATGCTAAAGAATGCTAATGAGCTCACATAGTTTAGAGAATATGTAGTTTATTTCGATGGCAATCACGATGGTTAATATCGTTTATTTAATATGTACAGTATATGCTTTATTTTTTATTTTATATTTATTTATATTTAAAATGTAAAACCGTGAGTGACCACTAGATGGAGATGTATCTCTAAAACACGGTCGTTTGCCTCGAATTGGTTTAACCAAGAGACATCGTACAGATGTGACAGATGTGGTGTTGCTATTTGCGCTTTGCAGCAGCAAGAAAGGAGCCGCCGCCCGCCGCAGAAAGTAAGAAAGCTCCGGGGGACAATCACGCCGAACTGGAGGCGCGTCCCCTCTGTCACAGCAGCGGTTCAGGGACCGCTGGCCCCCTCGGGACAGAGGCCCCCGGCTTCAGTCTCCTGGCCTGTGTCTGCGTCAATCACGTGGTTTTAAAGGGAAAAGGCCAACTTCTGTTTGTGTAATAAAACCTGATGATTAAAAAATAAACGCCTTAATTATTCATCTGTGCAGCCTTCGGTGTGTGTCAGTTTGATCTTTGAGTTTTAATCAACAAATGTTTAACAAAAAAAATAAGTTCCACTGTTTTGAAACCTGTGGTAACGATTTATGTGGGTTAAGGTTTTCATTTCAGGGTGTTTGCAGCGTCATGTTACGGTAAATATGTGATGAGTCAAGACGACTGGTGATACTCATCTGCAGCTCTGATGTGTCCCCGTCGTGTTATTTTAGACATATTAATTGTTATTAATTATTGCGATATCAATTGTTTTAAAAGATCCATTATTTCCACAAAGTCAGTCAAATGACGAGTTAATCAAGCTCCAGGCGCTTCACTGATGAGTTATTTAGAGATGTTTAATGGAATATGCTTTTGATGTCGCTTGACAGTTTTATTTTAGATGGTTTGCTATTTCGAAAAGCGTTCTTGTTTATTTTTTACCGATCTAAAGCGGACAGATGAAGTCACGTAATTTTCCATAAGCTGTTTTTGCAACCTCCAGCTCAGTTTGTTTCCCTTAAACTCATTATTTGATTTTGTAAAACGCAACGAGACGTTACAAATGGAGCTTGTGGATTTAAAACGCTCATTTGCTGACGCGTCCTTCCCAAAATATTCCATGCCGGTATTCCCACCCCCCTCCCGCACCTGTTAAACCCAACCACAGGGTTATTCCTACCCACAATCCTGTGCGCAGGACTGGGGCAACGGGGTCAAACGTCAACATATTATAGCAGAGTCGTGTTTCAACCAAAGTACGGTAACTGTGCGTCATCTGAACACTGTAAACCTGATCGTTTCAGATTAAACTGAAAATGAATGATAAAGTAATGATAAATCGCAGGTTTGAATTCAGGTCATGATATAAATATTCATTTATTAAAATAGCATTCACTCATTAAATACAAACACATAGCACAACAATCCCAGCATCCTTTGCGTCTGCGTGCACCCACGAGACAGTTTGTTCTTTTTTGGTGTAGAAAATGGTCCTCGGTTATCGTCTCTGTGAGGAAGCTGGACTCGGGCTCCATCTTTTATCAGTTCTTATGGAAAAAGTCAGTTCAGAGCGGCTCGTAGATCCCTGCAGGGCTGCTCTGAGGTGATCCGGGTCCCCTTGGAACCACGCTGTCCCCCACAGGGGCCACCACTGTCGGGTCCGTGCTGATCCGCTCCACGATGCTGGACAGACATTCCAAACTGGAAACCAGACACTGTTTACTGCTGGAATCTGATATGAAAAAGGGAGAAATTTAGACATTTAAAATAACAGTTTTGGGATTTATTTTAAAGTTTATTGCTAATAAAATTTGTTTTAAACTAAATGATGTTTTTTACTGATCATTAGTGACAGATCCGACAGGATTAAAATAATGATTAGCAAATTGGCCATTTTCATTCAAATACTCAAGTTAATCATTTTTTAAGTTAAACTTTTGTTAAGATTTTGTTAAATTTCAGTTTTAAGTATCAGCTTCAATTTCACCTCTAATAAATTTATCAAATATTCCAGCATCAGCGTGTTTTTACGGCACAAATCCATCCGATTACATAAGAGGAGAAACTGAAACTGACCGCCTGTTGTCTGGATGTTTTTCCTTGATCTGTTGTTCTTTGCGTTTGACGTCACACACGGAGAAACATAATCCATCTGAGGGAAATAAAACAATGTTTAGATCACAATCAGGAGAAAAAAACATGGCGTTGATGACATGGGACGATCAATTGCTCTGAAAACTGAACCGTTTCATTTATAAGTTACGGTCTAGACACTCAAACATATCAAACTGAATTAAATTTCACGTTGCGTCAGATTCTCACTAAATAACTGTTCAACGCGTGTCTTCAGTGTTACTGAAGCATCAGCATCGGTCACTGTTGATGGTCTGACAGTCAGATATGTTACGTTTCTCCATCATCGAGATTGTGTTGAATCACTACAGCCAAAAATAAAGATCTCCCTCACATTCCAACCCTCTGAGAGCTCAGCTGTTCCCGGACTCACCGCGCCATCCGAGCAGTTGGATTGTGGACTGGAGGCCTCTGAATCTGCACCGTAGGGCTCCAGCGGTGGGTAGAAGCTCTGGTCTTGACCCGAAGTCCTCAGCAGGGCCTGCAGGGACTCGATGTAGCTGATGGCGTTGCGCAGGATCTCCACCTTGGCGAGCCTCTGGTTGGGGTTGGAGGCGGTGCAGCGCTTTAGCGTCTCAAAGGCGTCGTTGACTTTGCTCAGTCGTCGCCGCTCCCGCATGGTCGCCGCCTTCCGCCGGTCCGCGTGGGTCGTCTTCCTTTTACAGGCTTTGCAGGCCCAGAGCAGGCATCGGCCGGCCTGGTGGAGGCCCCCCGGTGCCCTCACGTGCTCTTCCACCACCGTCTCCTCCTCCAGCTCCTCCTCTGCACTGGGGACGTGGTGATGGAGGTGCTGGTGGCCTTCTGGTTTCAGCAGTAGGCGAGAGTCCAGGTCATCGAAGAAGTTCAGGTCCCCACTGCTGAAGCAGGGGTCATCGTAGAGGTCGTCGGCCGAGAGAGGGAAAACCAGCTCGGACAGATCCATTGGATGAAGAAGGGGTGTGGAAGAGGAGGTGAGGTCCCTGGAAACTTCCTGTGCTTGTAGCACGTCCAGAAACTCCTGCCAGTCAGTTTTTACAAAGAGGACAACAATAAGAACAAAAGTTCTAAAACTCGGAAATGTGACGTTTCAGCTGATCAGAAGGAAATTTTAAAAGTGTTGGGGGAGCTTTTAAAGGGACAGTCTGTGAAACTGCAGCTCCTCTCAAGCTTTATAAAGAATACGGAGTGTGGGCGGGGCCAAGATCTGAGGAGCCAATGATCAGAGGGGTGTGTGTGTGTGTGTGCATGTGTGGTGTGTGTGTGTGTGTGTTGGCTGGGTCACTGAGGTGAAACTCAAAATGAAAGCAATAAAAAAGCAATTTAGCAACCTTTAAAATCATTTAACCTGTAAAACACAAATGCTGCAAGTTAATACAACTTCAAACAAACACTCTCTCACACACACACACACAAACACACGCAAACACATTCACGTACACACACACACTATTCATTTTTTTTTAATTTTCCAAGTTTTGTAATTGTTTCTATTGTTTTTCTCCATAATAAATTCCACATTTTAAAAATAGTTAAATTCTACTTTAATATTAGCGTAGAAACATTCAGTCTTTCTTTTTCATTTAAAATACAAAATTATATTAACAATCTTTCACACCACAGTACCAGCCAGTAAAGGAAAAGGCTTTTTATTATGTTTAAATACAATTGTAAGAAGAAATGAACCCCCCAAAATTAATTGCCCATATGACGTTTTCATTTACTTACTTACTTTACTTACTTTCATTTATTTACTTTACATTTTGTCACTTTACAAACAGAAATCAACTTTTTCAGGTGTAACGATTGCGGTTTTTTACATCTTATACTTTGTAAAAAAAAAAAAAAAAGGTTTCCTGTAATATCTTTATACGTGCTTCAGTCGATGTTTGATTTTAAGGTTTTTTTTAAATCAGTGAGGTCAAAGTTGAAATGTCAGAAACTGTGGGAGCGTCGACGAGAACGGTGAGTTCTTCAGTCTGACGTCCTGCTGAGCAGCTCGTTATGTCACAGTTGTCACGTCTCTGATGTGAACTGGTCGAAGCTCCGCCCCCACTTGTTTGTTTGTGTGTCTGTGTGTGTCTGTGTGTGGGTGCTTCCTCACAACACATTAACTCTGTGCATATCTACACAGTGTTTTACAATTACATGTGTAAATATGAACTGCATAGTTTCATAATGAAATGAGACCATTAAGCTAAAACCTGGTTGTTTGTAACTTAAATAAATCACCATTAAAATGTGCCGGTGGTGGTTGGTGTACAAAATGAAAGCAATGAGGTTGGTGTGACGCGGCGTCGGCCTGCTGTGGCATTGACGGGCATATTTCCACATGTGTTTATCTGTTCACTGAACGTGTTTGCTCTATGTGTGTGTTGTTAACGGGAGTGTTTTCGCAGCCGAAGGGAGCCGCTCGCGTCGTAGCCTGATGGGGCGGCGCTGTGTTAAATTTAGCAGCTCGTGAAATCAAAGACGGGTGGCCTTCTGAGAGCGGGATCATGGTGGACTCCACACCCAGAACCTCTCACATTCAGCCTGAGAGCAGCACAAGCAGAACACGTTCCAATTCTGCTCCGTTAGCAGGTTTTATTACAACTAAACTTAACAGTTCATTAGTTTGTGCTACAAACTCTCCGTAAAACATCCAATCCAACTGCGTTTTGTGTCCACTGCAGGAACGTCGGTTTCATTTTACTTCTGGGTTTCATTTTTCTCATCCTTTCACACATTAAAACAGCCATTACACTCCGCGGTGATGACGATTTGATTCTGAAGCACGTCAGGTCGGAGTTCTTGCAAAACCTTTACAAGTTCCTGGAGTTCAGAAAGGGTCCCCTTGTTCACACTTGTCCCCACTTTTCTCTATTTCCATGTTCCTGCACAGGTTTTCTCTGTGCTCTACGGCAACTAGTTACAATTGTGTTGGTTGGCGACTGTTCAGCTACCCAGAATATCCTCAGGTCACCCACAATTCCCTGGACAGTTTAGACCCAACTCTGAGGTAGGAGCTAAATTAAGTCCCAGAAAGTGTTTCATATAAATAACATCTAGGTCACCTGGACTTCCATGTGGTTTATTGATGACAAATCAAAGAAGAGGCTTCTTCGGGTCTCATCCAAAATTCCGCTGTTGGATGAGAGGCGAAACATCTTCAAGATACCACATGGAAGATCCAGCTAACCAACGCCAAGCTGGAGAGTTCTTTGACCTGAATGACTGAGAACATTCACGGTCAAGATCCTTCTGGGTTCCTGTAGAGAGAACTCACTAGTGAAGGGTAACTGGACAGTTGGGTTCACATCTGTGAATATCCAGACGGAGAATGAGGTTCAGCCCGTGAGCGAGCGTGTGGAACATCCAGCAGGAACTGTGGATGACCAGGCTGAACATGACCATGGAACTGGATCCACATCACCTCTGCGAGCTGCTTGTTTCCACTACTATTTTGAGGAAGTCCAATGATCCTGAGTAATCTGAAAACCAGAATAATCAATAACTGGATGTCGTTCTACAGTGGTGG